>NC_133328.1:500964471-501280971 GCF_042186555.1 Aquarana catesbeiana | reverse complement strand
GAGTTTTCAGATGGTGTATCGATTGCTAAATTTAGGTGAGTTTCCTATGGATTACACAGTCAGCAATTGCTAAACATGTACAAGAACCCCAATGTAATGAGCAGAACATACAGTAGATATATAAGAATGCAAAAATCAAATGTGTACCATTATCTATTCTGCCAAATATTGGCATGTGCACTAAATGTAGACCCAGGTTAGAAGCTATTCCTATGGCTTATTTACTCAATATTGTGCTCTGCCAGCGGATCTCATTAATCATGTACTAAAACAGAAACGAAGACCACAAAATTATGGATTTTTATATTTTAATGCACACAAAAACCACACTGAACCACAACTGAATGTACAAGTTATTCATTCTATGCTATTATAACAGCACTTGACTCCATCAATTTTTGATTTGTTTAGCTTGAAAAATAACGTGTCTCTTTAATGTCACTCACTCTTCAAGTAAGCCATTTACTATGCGCTTTTGGCACGTGAATCATCAGTTTGCAGCAGCGGCTGTAATTACTGAGCTGCATGTGCCAAGGATAAAACAAGAACGAGAGTTCCAAAACAATTAGCGGCGTTAGTATTGGGGATTTGAACATTTTTGTATAATAAATGCAGCAAATATTAACCAGACAAAAAAAGAAGGAGTTGGCATTTTAAGGTTGTGGCTGCCATCCATACTGACAATTAAGCCAAACAACTAGGCAATATATAAAAGACAAACACCTACAATGAATGACAATGAACCACGACCACTGCATGAAACACTGACAGCCAAGGTTGAATTTGTTGTCTTTATCCCCAATGCTCTACTGTGTCTATAAAAAAGCAATTCAATGGTTTAATGTAAACCGGTTAGAAGAGAAATATGGGGATTACCATTTCTGATCTCCTCTTGAAAATGTTAGCTGCTTGCCTGTTATACTGACATAATGATTTACTAAAGAAGTAAAGGCTATTTGCTTAGAAAGTGCATGTTCACTTAGCTTGGTAAATAAGGTAAAGCCTTGTTGTATCCAATCATGGGCAGGGCAAATTAGAAAAAAACAGGATTTTGTCTTGCACATGATTGGATGCGTGAATTGTACACAGCTGCACCTTAACCTTAACCACTTTCTGACCACCGCACGTCGATTTACGTCAGCAGAATGGCACGGGCAGGCAAAAGGGCATACCCGTACGTCCCTTTAAATTTGCCGCCTATCGGGCGTGCGTGCGCCCTCTGGCGGCAGGACGCGTCCGTACACGCGCCGCGGGAGTGTGCCCGTGGGTCCCGCAAGCTCGATGTTCTCAGGTGGCCCACACTTGTGGCAAGGAGAGGCAGAACAGGGAGATGCCTATGTAAACAAGGCATTTCCCTGTTCTGCTAAGCAACATGACAGAGATCTACTACTCCCTGTCATCGGAAACAGTGATCTCTGTCATGTTGTAGTGAGCCCATCCCCCCTAGTTAGCACACATCCAGTGAACACACTTAACCCCTTGATCGCCCCCCCCCCCCCAAGTGTTTAACCCCTTCCCTGCCAGTGTCATTTATACAGTAATGAGTGGCTATTTGTAGCTCTGATCGCAGTATAAATGTCAATGGTCCCAAAATAGTGTCAAAAGTGTCTGATCTGTCCGCCATAATGTCGCAGTCCTGATAAAAATCGCAGGGCGCAGCCATTACTAGTAAAAAAAAAAATTATAATAAAAATGCCATAAATCTATCCCCTATTTTGTGCAAACCAATCAATATACACTTATTGCAATTTTCTTAACCAAAAATATGTAGAAGAATACATATCGGCCTAAACTGTGGAAGACATTTGTTTTTTTAAATATATTTTGGGGATATTTATTATAGCAAAAAGTAAAAAATATTGCTTTTTTTTTTTTGTTTATAGCGCAAAAAATAAACACCGCAGAGGTGATTAAATACCACAAAAAAAAAGCTCTATTTGTGGGAAAAAACGGACGTCGCTTTTTTTTGGGTACAAAGTCGCATGACTGTGCAATTGTCAGTTAAAGCGACGCAGTGCCGAATCGCAAAAAAATGCTCTGGTCAGGAAAAGGATAAATCCTTCCGGGGCCGAAGTGGTTAACATACACTTTGCAAAGTGAACATACAACGTTAGAATGTGAACTCCTTGTTTTATTTATTCAGTAAATCAACCTCATTATTTTCAACACTTTTTAAGTCATTGTAATTGATTTATAAAAAATTTAAAAAAACTACTTCGCAGAGTGAACGCTAATAAATAAGATAAAATTGTGCTCAATTTGAATAACCCATCATGTGCTAGCAAAAATTTCATTTTTTGTTTAGTTTTAATAATTGGGTATTCAAAGTGAGCACAAGTTTACCTTATTTACTAACATCCACTTCACTTTGACGATTAACTTTGAACAGACTCTGATCAATCAACTCAACTAATGCAGACCAGGAAGGTCAGGAAAAAATTATTTGCATGTTTTTTCATTCTTTTTGTGTCAACGGCCCAAAGTAGGCAAGCGATGGAGCTAGCATGGCAGCCAGGTAACAGGAATTCCAGAGGCAAAAGTAATCAATGTTAGCTTCTCCTATGCTAGGCTTCCTTTAAGCTTTTATACAATGCCCAAAGCATACCATCATGTCATGGGACAAATAAGGATTCCACTATTGACCTTTCCTACTGAAAATGCTGGATGCCATGGAATGCATTAGTGCATATCAGACTGGACCAGCTGGAGAGATTCCATGAAAACTGGTAGATGTCCTATTGGCAGCCACACAAACCATTGCTAATTCCTGGGAAAAAAAGAGACTATAAAGGCCCGTACACATGATACGAAAATCAGATGGAAAAATTTGGACGAGGAGCAGTCTGGCGATTTTCGAATCGCTAGTATGGTGCTTTCGACAACCGATTTGGCTTTTTCGTCAGACAAAGGCTGGATGTGCAGACTATAAAATTTTTGTTGGATGTGAACTCAACTTCCGATTTTCGTTTCTTTAGTACGGTTTTCGTACGATAAAAATTGTAAGAGCAAGACTACACATGCTCAGAAACGAAAGAATACATACAAAACTATTCAACACATTACGTCACTTCTGACGTTGTATTCTGTCAAACAAAAATTTTCGTTTTAGGAGTAACTTCTTCACTTTTGACATAAGACTAGCATGCCACAAAAAAACAGACATTCGGTCGTCCGAAAATCTAAGCGTGTGTACGAGGCTTAACTTACAAGGAAATAAAACACAGAATGAATAGGTTTATGGTAAATTAACAACTCTTTAGCATCCTTACTGACACACCTGATAAATTCATGAGAATCTGGACATCATGACTCTCCACTATCTCTCCAACTTAAAAACCTGATACTTACTTTACCATCCATAACACATTGGACCTGTCTTGGACAAGGAAGGGGCTGTCACCTAACCACGTTTACCCTCCCTTGCCCTTCCTATCTCTTTTCTTCACTATTTATTTTGCTCTTCTTTTCTACTATGTGCTTCTTACTCTGCACTCTTCTAGTTCTTACCTCATTTCTCTTTATTCCCTTTACTAAACTACTTCAGACAACTTTGATTAATACTTGCATAGCCTACATGCACCATATTACACTCAGACAAGAAACAACAAAGAATCATGATTTGGTATTGTATAAATGCATTATGTACTGTGAATGATTGGGATGTCATAACTGTACATCAGTAGTATACCCACAACTTTCATCCCATGAGTCCTGAAAATACCTTGTCTTTTTTAGTATAACATTTTATTCTCAGTATGGACTATACTTATACTGCCCTGATTTTAATATTGCTGTCTCTCTCTATGCTTTTGTTTAATGATCATGTGCCTGTTTTCACATACTTTAACCTATCTTGTAAAACTTTTGAAAATGCCAATAAATACACTAAATTGGGAAATGCTAGATGTGTGGTTTTCATGCTGACCCTAATACTTCAAAATTTTCTCCAGAATGCAATGCACAGATTTTTTTTTCAAATAATGTGCACCTGGTACCTTATTCACCACCCCTTAAAGCACCCAGGGGTCATTTTAGAATGTTTTCCAAATCATGGTCTTCCAAGTAAAATAGTTTTTTATTAGTACATAGTTAAAAGCTTGACAGTGAATAGAGAAGCTCCTCCATAGGTGACGTTTGGCTCTTTTTTAGGCCCAGAACAAAATGCAATTACCATTTTCACAATAAGATTAAGAATGGCAGTTCCCATACTTCTTCATTACATGCTTAAAATAAGTGTTTTCTTTGTGATTGTTCTTGTGGGCTGAAAACAAAGTAAAAGTGTACGTATAACAATTTTATTTTACTTTTAGGGTTTTTTGCAGGCATATAACCCTTATCAGGTTATTCATTTTTATAATATATGTGTACTGTTAGGGAAAGTTTCCTTTATTTCCTGTCTTGGACACACCACAGGGAAAGTGAGTGATATTTCTATCTTAGAGAGCTGTCATTTGAACATTTTTTCTCCATCAAAAGATTCCCTCTTAGTTTTCCCTTTACTTTCTGTCTCAGTGACAGTGGTCCCCAAGAATAGATGGGTGAATTTTTACATTGGGTACACAAACCACAAAAAAAGATGACTGAGGATCTGTCTCCCCTACTTTATCTAAAGCTAAAAAATGAAAAAAATTGCCTGTACTTTAATTTTTTTCATAGACAATGACGTCATAGGTATTATATGAAGCAAATGCCAAACAATACATATAAAATAAAAAAGGGAGGGAGGTAACAGGATGATGGGGGGAGGAAGGGGGGAAGGAGGGGGGGATAGGGGTGGGAGGGTAAGGGGAGAGAGCACCTGGGGTTAAGAACTTCCAAAACAGGAGCTAACAGCCCAGATGTAGCACAGATGTACACAAATAATAACAAGGCATAGTCTAGTATCATGGGATACTGGTGTAATTCAGCAAACACTAAGACCTAGCTGTCCTTTCATAAGTGGCAATTAAATTAGCACCTCTAATTAAATGAGAAGTTGGATTAGCATAATTATACCAATAATAGGCTGCGCTGCCAATAAATAAACGTGATCATAATTGATACAACCAACCCAGTGACAATCAAGCGTAAATAGAATACAAAATAAAAAGTATTCAATAACTGGAAAACTTAAATCACATAAATAAAATAATAAATGATGCTGAATGAGGATTCAGTAATCAAAAAAAATGAGTCCATATAATCAGAAAATAGAGTCCTTGTGGGTACAGAAACTTAATGGATAGAGGGAGAAAGACACTTTTCTTCAAGTGATGTATGGCATGCAAATAAAACTGTCTCCCTATGGAGCGTGATGTTGCAGGGAGTTCCTCCACCTCAAATAAGTAAGCCCCTTACCAGATCCAAAGATCTCCTGTCACAGAGATCATACACGCAAGTGGCTGTGTCCCCCAGCCACTGGGTCTCTGTTAAGATGTATGTCACAGGCCACTGCTCCAGGAAATCAACCTAATAATGATGTTTCGGCTCCCAATCCACAGGTAACATAAAAAGAGAATACTCCATAGCGTAATACAGTAAAAACTCCTTTATTAAATAAAAGAAATGCACTTACAGTATGTGCAGTTAAAAATCGCCTCTAGAATCAATAAGCGCCGGCCGGCTCTCAGCTGCTGCCCGTTCCTTCCGGGATCAGCGTGGTGTGGTGGTGACGTCACCACGCCGCTCCTCCCTACGCCGTTTCGACAAATCTGTCCTTACAGAATTCATTGATGACAAAAGCACAGGTAGTGTTATATCCAGCAAGGATGTGGTCTACAGACAGTTCAATTCCTTACCCCAGGGGGCAGTCGAGCAGAAGTGTAGCAGCTTGGTGAGGCGAGAGTTCATGGGTTTGTAGATATCTGAGAGCTTGAGGTGGTTGTGGTGCAAGAGATTGTCTAAGAGTGAAGAGTTAAATCTATTTTCCCTGATGGAGCAAACACTGACTATAAAGTTAACTGCTTGCTGAGCTTACAAATGGTGGTGGGCAGGCAGATTATATTGACTCATGAGTTGTGGGAAAGGCAAGGCTTTACCAGAGGAGGGATCAAATAGGTGTACAAAATGTGTTAGGCCTTGGGTAACCCAGAAGGCATATGCTGCATTTTGCTGTGCCTGCGTAAACGTAAAATGCCTGACGATAGAAAGGTAACGGGAGGAGAAAGGAGAAAGTCCCAATTTGTTCCTCACTTCCCTCCAGGCCACCAACGTGTTTTGTGTTTTGTGGTGAAAATGAGGATATCATCTGCAAATAATGCTGTGATTACCCACCATGACCCCATGTAAACGGGAGTAATATAAGAGGTATTGGGACAAGGGTTCTAAGGCTAGGTTAACAAAGAGGGGGGACAGGGGGCAACCCTGCCTGGTGCCTAGATCTTCTTAGAGATATGACCAGCGGCAACCACAAACAACGATGGAGCCAAATACATAGTTGAGATTAACCACTTCCTGCCCGCCATATAGCAATATGACGTGCGGAAAGTGGTTCAGGATAACTGACCAGGATAACATACGACGTGATCAGGACAACCCACGGGTGGTGCGCAGTGCGGCAATCGTTAATGTGGTGTGTCAGTCTGACACACCCCAGCTCTGATCTGGGTAAAGAGTCTCTAACGGAGACTCTTTACCACGTGATTAACTTTGTCTAATCACAGCTGATCACGGTGTAAACAGGAAAAGCCTTGTAACGGCTTTTCCTCTATCGCGTCTGACAGGGGCGAGTAGAGGAGAGCCGATCGGCTGATCTCCTGACATGGCCACCAGGGATGCTTATCATAGATGCCCACCCAGGGCCACCAGGGATGCCACCCAAAACCACCAGGTATGAATTTTAGAGGTGCCATTCAGTGCTCATTGTAGATGCCATTCAGTGCCCTGCAGTAAAGCCTGCCAGTGCCTCCTCATCAGTGCTGCCTATCAGAGCCATCTATCAGTGCCCATCAGTGCCACCCATCAGTGCCTCCTCATCAGTGCTGCCTATCAGAGCCATCTATCAGTGCCCATCAGTGCCACCCATCAGTGCCTCCTATCAGTGCCCATCAGTGGCCATCAGTGCCATCTATCAGTGCCCATCAATGCCGCCTATCAGTGCCGCCTATCAGTGCCCATCAGTGTCGCCTATCAGTGCCTATCAGTGCCACCTATGAGTGCCCATCAGTGCCGCCTATCAGTGCCGCCTATCAGTGTCCATCAGTGCTGTATATCAGTGTCACCTATCAGTGCCCATCAGTGTCACCTTATCAGTGCCACCTCATCAATGCCACCTCACCAGTGCCCATCATTGCCACCTTATCAGTGCCCTTCAGTGCAGCCTCATCAGTGCCCATCAGTGAAGGAGAAAAATTACTTTTTTACAAAATTTCATAACAAAAACAAAGAAAAACTTTTATTTTTTTCAAAATTTTCTGTCTTTTTTTATTTGTTTAGCAAAAAAAAAAAAAAAACAGTGGTGATCAAATACCACCAAAAGAAAGCTCTAGTTGTGAGGAAAAAAATGATAACAATTTTGTTTAGGTACAGTGTTGCATGACCGGACCGTGCAAATGTCATTCAAAGTGCGACAGCGCTGAAAGCTGAAAATAGGTCTGAGCAGGAAGGGGGGAACGTGCCCAGTATTGAAGTGGTTAAATGAAAGAAGGGGCCAGAGAATCCGAAACTTTGAAGGACCAACTGCAACCATTGAAAGCTGACTTTATCAAACGATTTCTCTGCATCTAGCGTATCAGTCACTACATCACTGGAGGTGTTGGTCCTTACGTGTTCCAGAACTGTAATGCCCCGTACACACGGTCGGACTTTGTTCGGACATTCCGACAACAAAATCCTAGGATTTTTTCCGACGGATGTTGGCTCAAACTTGTCTTGCATACACACGGTCACACAAAGTTGTCGGAAAATCCGATCGTTCTAAACGCGGTGACGTAAAACACGTACGTCGGGACTATAAATGGGGCAGTGGCCAATAGCTTTCATCTCTTTATTTATTCTGAGCATGCGTGGCACTTTGTCCGTCGGATTTGTGTACACACGATCGGAATTTCCGACAACGGATTTTGTTGTCGGAAAATTTTATCTCCTGCTCTCCAACTTTGTGTGTCGGAAAATCCGATGGAAAATGTCCGATGGAGCCCACACACGGTCGGAATTTCCGACAACACGCTCCGATCGGACATTTTCCATCGGAAAATCCGACCGTGTGTACGGGGCATAAGGACTATTTGCTGTGGTGGAACACCTTTTTATAAAGCCTGTCTGTGCAATAATTTTGGAAAGAATTTTGGAATCGATGTTTATTAGCAAGATCTGGAGGTATGATCCCTGTTCAGTGGGGTCTTTTCCTTTTTTCTGTATTAATTTGATATGAGCCTGATAGCCCCAGGGGAGGTATTGTCCGGAGACTAGCGCTGGAGAGATAGTGTCAGAAGCAAATTTGTAGAATTCCAACTTATACCCGTCAGGGCCCAGGGCCAAATGCGTCAAAATGCCAGAGAATACCTCAATGAGATTGACTGGGGCGTTCAGTTGGTCTAGGAGTGCCGATCTACCTTTGGGAGAGAGACTTGAGCCCAGTGGCGTAGCGTGGGTTGTCAGCGTCCGGGGCAAGGCAACTAATTTGCGCCCCCTAACCTGCGGACTTTTAGCAGTCCTTTCCCTTCCTACAATAGTACTGACCAGCCTGATTCCTACACTAGCCTACCTGACCACTACATTAACCTACCTGATTCCTACACTGACCTACCTGACCATTACACTGACCTAACTGACCACTACACTAACCTACCTGCTTCCTATACCTGCCACTACACTGACCTACCTGTCCACTATCCTGACCACTACACTACCTGATTCCTACACTAACCACTACACTACACTGTCCACCACACTGTCCATTACACTTTCCACTACACTACACTACACTGCCCACTACACTGCACTGACCACTACACTACACTGACCTCTACACTACACTGTCCACTACACTGCACTGACCACTACACTACACTGTCCATACACTGCACTGACCACTACCCTGACCACTACTGCACTGACCGCTACACTACACTGTCCACTACACTATCCACTACAATGCACTGACCACTCCACTGGCCACTACACTGACCACCACACTACATTGACCACTACACTACACTGACCACTAAACTGACCACTACACTGTCCACTACGCTACACTATCCACTACACTGCACTGACCACTACACTGTCCACTACACTACACTGACCACTACACTACACTGACCACTGCACTACACTAACCACTACACCGACCAATACACTACACTGTCCACTACACTGGGCTGACCACTACACTACCCTGTCCACTACATTACACTGTCCACTACACTACACTGTCCACTACACTGCACTGCCCACTACACTGCCCACTACACTACACTGACCACTACACTAAACTGACCACTGCACTGACCTGTACACTACACTGTCCACTACACTACACTGCACACTACACCACACACTACACTACACACTACACTACGCACTACACTACGCACTACACTACACACTACACTATACAGTACTACACTTATACTGACACCAGACCTTTCTTTTATTTATACTGACTCTAACTGCTTGTCTTATCTCTCTAATCTCTCTGGCTGGCTGCACCCTCTCCTCAGACTGTATCCACCCCCCCAACCTGCAGCTTGCAGCTTCCATCAGTCCAGAGGAGAAGGGGGAGCCTGGAGGAGGTGAAGACAGCAGCGGTATTCACAACAAGGTGGATGTGGGACTCCAGGAGCAACCGCGATCGCGGATAGGCCAGCCCCACCGCGATCGCGGATAGGTCAGCCCCGCCACAATCACGGATAGGCCTGCACCGTAGCGATCACTGATAGGCCAGCCCTACCGCGATCACGGATAGGCCAGGCTTGCAGCGATCACTGATAGGCCAGCCCCGCCACGATCATGGATAGGCCAACCCCGGCCGCCGCACATGACCCAATTCGCCGAATCACAGGGCGCATGCCACAGTTGAGCTCAGGGGCACAGGAAGGGGACACAGGAAGTAAACATTAGGGGGACGGAGCTGACAGTGACACATACTGCCTGGCGTGGGATTTTGCCCCCCTAAATGTTGCGCTCGGGGCCACGGCCCCCTTCGCACCCCCCACAAGTCCATTGTCATCAAACCTGCGGATAAAGGGGGTAGTATGATGATCCAAGACAGGGTTGATTATTCCCTTGAATCACGCAGACTACTCTCTGATACTAAGACCTATCAAACCCTTCCCAGTGATCCTACACCCCAGTTTGCTCTAGAAGCCACCACACTTGTCAATAAAGCCCTTGAAGATAAAATTATCTCTAAAACCAAAGCTTCTTTCTTGAAGAAAAACTTCCATAAAGTGCCTTACTTTTATCACTTGCAAAAATTCACAAAGATCTTACCAATCCCCCGGGCCGTCCTATAGTAGCAGCAATGGATAGTGTAACTAGTGGCTTCTCTATTTACATTGATCAATTTCTCCAACCTCTGGCGCAAAACCTCCCCTCATATATAAGAGATGGACCCACCTACTAGACATGCTTAAACCTTACCAATGGGAAGATAACTATTGGTGGCTGTCCCTGGATGTGTCATCTCTGTACACATCCATTCCTCATGATGTAGGAGTACGTGCCGTCGAACACTTTATGGCCAACGACCCTCATACCAACTTACGGCAAGCCCATTTTATTCTTGAGACCCTAACATTCTGCCTTAAACACAACTATTTTGAGTCAGAAGGCACGCACTACCTACAGATCAACGGCACAGCTATGGGGGCCAATTTTGCCCCCAGTTATGCCAACCTTACGATGGGATACTGGGAAAACTCGTATCTCGCAGCTGACCACCCCTTTGCCGCCCATGTGATGTACTATGGTCGATATATCGACAACATAGTAATCATCTGGGACGGCACTCTTGATGACATTGTTACTTTCGTACAATATTGCAATCTCAACACCCTGGGCCTATCCTTTACTCATGTGGCTGATCCCAACACGCTAGCATTTCTAGATCTGGAACTCTGTCATGACAATGGAATAATATAGGCAAAGAATTTTATCAAACCCACTGAGGGCAACTCTTGTATACACTACGATAGCTGCCACCATCCCAGGTGGGTCAGGAACATCCCTCGAAGCCAGTTTTGCCGATTGCGTAGAAATTGCACCGGAGACTCTGACTACGATATTCATGGCCAACTTCTTTCCAAAAAATTCCTAGACAAAGTATACCCTACCTCACTCATAGATGAGGCCTTCAAAAAATACCGTAATTTACCCACAGGCTCTCGTACCGTAACATCTGCCTTCAAAGCAGCAAGATTCATTACACAATTTCATGGGAAATATAGAAAAATGGAAAAAATATTAGCCGCACTATGGTCTATCCTACTAGAAGATCCCCACCTAAGGGCCACAGTTGACACCAAACCCAAAGTGGCATATAGAAAATCTAGAAATATAAAAAGTAAAATCGCACCCAGCAAAATCAAGTCTGTTCAACCCATTTCATCACAACCTGTCCTCATCCCACTTATAGGGATGTATCAATGCAAAAAAAACCTCTGCTTAACCTGCCAGCTTGTACATCATGGCCAAAAAACCTTTACTGTCAAAGGGAAGAAGTACACCTTAAAGGATTTCTACAACTGTTCCACAGACTACGTCATATACTGCCTTACCTGTTGTCCACGTGGACAATTTTATGTTGGCAGAACCATCAGAGCACTTAGGGCATGTTTTAGTGAACATAGGTGCTTCATTGAAAAGGGCTGTGATCATCATAGCGTCCCTAAGCACTACCTAACACACCACGGCCAATCTAGGGTTGGTCCTGGTGTGTGGGTAATCAATTCCATCCTAGCTACATACCCTGTGGCTGAGCGATACAAACGCTTACGCCAGCAGGAAACATATTGGATTTATTCTTTGGGTACTTTAACGCCAGGGGGGTTAAACGAGGACATTGAAGTGCATACATTGTTATGAGTAACCTTGTTTCCTCGTGAGATCCCCCCAATAGATGTATTCCTGTCTTGTATATCCCCGTCATACAGTTTTGTATGTGCATGCATGCATATATGCGAGTCTATGGTGACTCAGGCATATATGCATGTATGTTTATCCGCACATGTGTGTACATGTGCATGTCCTTCTTCGCATACATGTATGGGTACATGTCCATATATGTGTATATATATATATATATATATATATATATATATATATATATATATATATATATATATATATATATATATATATAAAAATATATATATATATATATATATATATATATATATATATATATATATATATATATATATATATATATTTTTTTTTTTTTTTTTTTTAATTTATATTAAAAAAGTTATTAGTTGTTTTGCTTTATTAACCAATTAATATTCCCTTGTCCCTTCATTTATAGCTGACATGCCCTATACTTTTTTGATCTACAGTCATAGTAAGTACCATAGCCTAAAACCCATACATTTTTAGTGAATAAGTTCTCTTATCTCTCAAATATCTTCCAATAGCCAGTTTATTCTAGTGTTTTTTGTATTAAATATTATTTTAATTTAATTTAAATAAATCACGTACTACTTCCTCTATATATTTTACATACATGCTTGCGTCTGTGTGCACGCATTCATGTATACTTGTATCTATGTGGTGCGTGTTTGTGCGCATAAGGATGCACGCATGTTTTATCAAATTTATACATGCTTATATATGTGTATCTTTTAGATACATGTCTATATGACACACCTTGCCCCTTTACATGGTGCCCACCTGCACTTCGCTAGATGAGACTTAGATCCCTGCACGTGTGTACATCCTTGTTCTCCTTGCATGCATGCCTAATCATTAAAATAGCCCCAATCCTGCTTTGATAAAGTATCCACAAGTATAGTGTTCCATTAGTTATTATTGTTTTTATTATTATTATTGTTTTTACTGCAATTTTTACATGTGTTTAAATTGTATTTTTAATCCTTTATGTTGTATTTATACATTTTATATATTCGTTATTATATACTGTCCAGCTTAAATGCCCGTTTTTATGCTCTTTATGGACTTGTTGTTCCACAGCAACCGCATATAAATAGCACCATACTGACACTTCCACCCCAGGCCAATAGAAGGAATAGCACCTCCGAGTCTGTAGCCTGCCTATCCAACCCTTCTCACTTTGTGGAGTCCTCCCCCGGAAGTGATCCTATGACCCGTGGCCTCAGCCCCAGCTTCTTCCTGATGGCCACAGGATCTGCTCCAGGCTGAGCAGGAACAAAAACTGCAGCTTCCCATCTCTGCATAGAATAACGGATCCGGATCTGAGGCTTCCCTACGGGCCACTGACACACAGATGAGCCTTTGTATTTCCTGTTTCCTGTAAGTGTGATTTTATCTGTGCCATTAAAATCTGTCTCTAATACTACACTCAGGTGGCGCTTCCTTTTCTACCTTCTTCTTGTCTAAACACAGAGCCAGCTCTCTGAGGACAGCAGCTGCCATTGATCTGCCACGATTAACCCTTGAACTATTTATGGACTAATTGCTTATTTAGCGAAACATTTTAGCCAGTGTGTGCACTTACGTACTTGCGCTTACAGTTACCACCACCTTGTTCTGGAAAAATTGTTTAGAAGGGGAGTTTGGGGAGTAAAGGTTAGTGAGGGCCCACTCCTGTGAAAGAATCTTCAGCCTAGCTGTCACAATGCAACCGTCACTATCATGTTCTAACGAAAAAACATTACGGGGTAGGTTCTTATAAATAATTAGTAGCATGCCTGCCTTCCCTCAATTTACGCATACGAGGAAAGTCTGCCTCAAACAAATGTGTTTCCTGCAATAGTGCTATGTCCGTTTAAAGGCGTTTTAGGTTTCGCAGTATTGCCATGCATTTATGGGAGAAGTGAAACCCCTTAACATTCCAAGAGATAATTCTCATGTTAGTCTATCACTGAAGGGGGGTTTTTGGATGCAAGGTGGAAGAGATATAATTAGGTTTAGAAGTTGAAAAAGAAAACAGCGTCACCAAGGTGCTACCTAGTGTTATACTCCACAGGAAGTGTTGTTTGCCTCTTAAGGGTTTAAGAAAACAACTTACCCAACAGGGGTAAAGGGGGAGGGGGGTAAAACAAAATAACATAGACATACCAAACAGAATGTTGACTTATCCTTCTTCCACATGTGTAACACCAATGAGAGCACAGCGTTACCGGAGAAGTTTGCGGTGTTTGCCTGCGGACAGCAGATGATGCAATTATTTAGCAGATTACTGTGAACAGACAGCTGGTAACAAACTAGATAAGTAGGAGACCAGCCAAGATACTGTAAGGCCAGAGAAAATGAGACAATGAGGAGAGGGGGCAATATTTACGTCATGAAGTGTATAATATCAATCTGATAGTAAAAGTTGCTCGTCTGGAACTCAGCGATGCTTGTTGCGACTTGAGTCATCTGCGTAGCTGGGCCTCTTTGAGGGGTCCTTCCTTGGGCTACGTTGGTCCCTGGGGCCGAGTGGACGAGGTGGGACTGCGTGAGGAGGTGGCTCCAATGTCAGGTGCAGGTATGTCTTTAAGTTGTGGGTAGCTTCATCCGGGTGTGAGAAAGATTTTGGCTTACCAGACGGATTTGTAAAGCGAAGTGTGTCAGGATAGGCCAGTGTGAATTTCACCTCCTTCTGGAAGAGAGCCACACATATAGGTTAAAAAGCTTTAATTCATTGTGACACCTCTTGGGAATAGTCTGCAAACATGAGGAGTTTATGACCATCCACTTGTAGAGCTTTGGAGTTATGAAAGGACTGCAGGAGGGCCACTCTGTCCAAATAGTTGAGATAGCGGACAATAACAGGCCGAGGGGAGAGTCTATGATTCGAGGGTGATAACAGGCGATGAGCTCTTTCTACCAGACAAAGAGACTTGAGCCCTAGGGTAACTCGGGATGCGTGTGGCACAGACCTCATGGAGAACTCCAGGAGTGAAGGATTCTGGGAGACCTATGATCCTCAAATTGTTTCGGTGATAACATTTTTCAAGATCATCAGGTTTCTCGAGAATGTACTGCTGGGTTTGTGCATATTGCTGATCTCTGCACCTGATCCTCTATGTCTGATATTCTAGTTCTGAGAGCCTTTTAGCATGGTCTCCAAGTTCCATTCTCATCTGAGAAATCCCTGCTGCTACAGCTCTATCCACTGCAGCAGTAATGGTAGGGGAGAGCAGTGCAGCCACAGCCTGTGCTATTTTTGTGTACTGTTCATCAGGGAGAGAGAGGGAGAAGTGTGGCTGTATTAGATGTGGGTCTCACATCTGCACTGTTGGAATGCATGGAATCTCTGTCCGCCATATTGGCTGCGAGCATGGTGAGGGGGACCGGCTTCTGAGCAGGAGGCAGCAGGAGTGCTGGAGCCACCGTGGACTAAGAATCGGTCCAGCCAAGAATTCCCAGAGACCATAGATTGAGAGTGGAGGGGCCAGAGAGTGGGCTGCAGGGGGCAGTTTTGTATGCCAAGTATCCCAGAGCCGCTCCTAACACATGAGGTGCTGAAACCGGAAGTGTGTACTTTCATTTTTAAATACTGTCCTATTTGGCTTAACCAATAACAGTGTGTTAGGGTCGGCTATCATGCTAAAACCATAAACAGAGATTTGTTAAAACCAAAAAGTCCTTTAAAGTGGTTCTTAAGCTGGAAGATGTTTTTTCCTTAACATATTCCCTGCATTAAGGTATAAAAAAAATAAAGCTGTGCCCATCTGCAGTGAACTGGTTCTCTGTCTCCCTCTCACAGACTCAGAGACAGCAGTGGGAGCTAATGGCTGTCAATCAAATGCTGCACGGAGGGAGTGGGTGGGGTGGAGCGGATCTGTGCTGTGTGTGTCAATAGACACACACAGCCTGGCTTGGGAGCGAACCTAGAGGTGGGCCACAATAGGAAGCAGCTTCCTATGGGGGCGCATCAAGAAAAGAGTAGCCGAGAGCGCCAGCGGGGGAAGTCTGGGGCCGCTCTGTGCATAACCATTGCTCAGAGCTGAAAAGTATAACATGTTCCTCATAAGTATTTTCAGTATTTTGGCAACTATGTTCATAGGATGCTAAGATCAGAGCAGCTTCACATCAAGTCGCTCTGACTATGGTGGCAATCCTTGCCAATTGGCACCAGTCCCTCCACAAAGGAGTTTCCAGCTTTCTTGTTGAAAAGACAAAGAAATATCCGATGCCTCCATTAACAACTATAACAATCACATTATAAGCCAACTGAAAAAATAAACAGATACTGCACCTGCTACTCTATAAACAGCTTATATAACTTTGATCTGCATGTTTATTTATTCACATCACATATGCCAGCAAATCAACTGAATGTCTATTGCTTTACATGTGTCCAGGCTGTTGTCTGTTTGTGCAGGAATATATTTAGCAGTTCTTTTCATTAATTTTTTATCATCTCTTACATCTACTATTTTCCTCATATAATACTAGCCCATTATACTTTTGATAGCAATAGTTTGTTTTATTTATGTGGACAAATAACAAGTAAATCTTTCACCGATGCAGTTATCAATTCTGATCATGTCTTCTCTGCTCTTTTACAGGTAAATGTCTTTATTACAATATTACTGGTGATTGATTCTCAACCCCATTTGGCTTGAGTGACAGGAGAGGTAATTAGCTTTACGACCCTAGCCTGTGTCTGTAGCTGGTCTGGTATTGGCCATCTCCTCCCCATATTCAGGTGTCTCAGATCAGACCCAATAATGACCAACTGAGAAATGGATGCCTGCTTAGTCTCCCTATAAATTTAAAGCAGCCTATGGGGTGGCGCAGACATGGGCAAGGCGCAGATATCATGGCTCTGTCCTGAGTGGCTCTGTCACGAGTGATGAGCAGTTTCACCGACGCAGTTTAACAAAAGCAGGTTAACTAAAGCTGGATGAAGATACAAGAACTCTGCTCCACTCTGCAAGATGACAAGCAAACCAGCTTTTGACATTTATTTTATATTTTACATAAAGTCAGTTTCCCACTCTCTATCCACTAACATGCTCCTTATTCTCTTCTCTCTCACATTGGTGTCTTCTATCCTCAAATTATCTTTACTCTACCCCTCCTCTCTTCCCTGCAGCATGCACATATCACCCTCACTCCTACCCTCTCCCTACTATGGCACCCATCATCTCCTGCATTTGCTGCACCCACATGCTGACAACCACACCAGGGCCACTAGACACGTGCACTCATGCACATTCCACTCCCATCTTGCCTTCCTCACCCTCCTCCTTCTCCTAGTCTCAGGTGACATTTCTCCTAATCCTGGTCTGCCATTTTCCAACTGCAAGCCACATATCCAATACCCCTCCCCCTCTGGCAACCACAACAATCCACTCAGTTTAATTTCTATCCCCCTGCTTCCTCAAAGCAGCCCACCAATTCAATGCCCCCTTTGGAACGCTCGCTCCATCTGTAACAAGCTAACATCTGTACATGACCTCTTCATTTCTCTTGGCTTTAACATACTCGCCATAACAGAAACCTGGCTTCAAAATTTTGACTTAGCTTCTCCTGCTGCCCTCTCCCATGGTGGACTCCATTGGACTCACTCTTCCAGACCCAACAGACAGAAAGGAGGTGGAGTTGGCTTCCTTCTATCCCCACAAAGCACCTCCCAAGTCCTTCCTGTCCCTCCCTCTCTATCCCTCTCTTCTTTCGAGATGCACTGTATTCGTCTGTTTTTTCCCATTTTTCTGAGGATTGCAGCAATTTATTGGACTCCTGGACCTGTATCGCGCTTTCTTGATGACTTTGCTGCCTGGCTACCCTACTTTCTCTCCTCTGAAATACGTACTATCATTCTTTGTGACTTCAACATTCCTGTCAATGTTAACAGTCCAACTACAGCTAAACTTCTCGACTTAACCTCATCTTTTGACCTAACCCAATGGACATACTTCCACTCACTCCAGTGGTAATACCCTTGACCTTGTATTCTCCCATTTCTGCAACCCTGGCAACCTCACCAACACCCCCTTTCCTCTCTCTGATTACAACCTCATTACTTTCACTGTATCTTTGCCTCCAACCACCCATCCCTCCAAGCAGAAAACATTTACTTGTAGAAACCTTCGTCACTTTAACCCTTCTCTTCTCTATTCTGCTACTGGCCACCTATATGACATAATCTCTCCCCTGTCCTGTCCTGACCTGGCCACCTCTGTCTACAACAGTTCACTCTCACCATCACTAGGTGCACTTGCTCCTCTAACCACACGCAGAATCAAGACCCGACCGTTACAACCCTGGCAAACTGACAACACTAGAACTTTCAAGAGACATTGAACGACTGCTCTTGAAATGCCTGAAAGACTTCACCCTGTATAAATCTGCCCTTCTAAAATACAATTCCTGCCTCCATGCTGACAAACAAGCTTACTTTGTCTCTCTTTTTAATTCCTTGTCATCCAGTCCCCGTCGGCTCTTCTCAACCTTTAACTCTCTGCTTCATCCCCCACCCCCTCTACACACTAACTCACTCACTGCCCAAGAGATTGCCAATCACTTCAAAGACAAGATTGATGCAATTCGTGAGGACACCTCCACTGTGCGTACATCTTCCCCACCCAACATACCTTGACTAAAAGCACATTCAACACTCTCCTCTTTTGAATGGCTACTACTGAAGAGGTTACAAAACTTTTCTCAGATGCCCACCTAACCAATTGTCCCTTGGATCCTGTTCCCTCACAACTACTACGATCACCCTCTTCTTCTATCCTATGCTCCCTCACTCACATCTTCAATCTCTCCCTCTCTAGTGGCACCTTCCCCTCCCCTCTAAAACATGCACAGATCACTCCCATACTTAAAAAGCCCTCACTGGACCCTACCAACCTGAACAACTTAAGACCCACCCATCTCATTGCTCCCATTCACCTCTAAACTTCTAGAACGCTTACTCTACACCCGCCTTAGCTCCTACCTCAGTGAAAATAACCTTCTTGACCCCTTATAGTCTGGCTTTCGCTTGCAGCACTCCACGGAAACTGCCTTACTAAAACTCACTAACGATTTACTAACTGCTAAAACCAACAGCCAGTACTCCATACTCCTACTACTTGACCTCTCTGCAGCCTTTGATACTGTTGACCACCCGCTCCTTCTCAATAAACAACATTCCCTTGGCCTCCGAGATTCTGCTCTATCCTGGTTCTCTGTATATTTATCACAGCGCTCCTTCAGTGTCACCTACAACTCTGTCTCCTCCTCTCCATTACCCCTTTCTGTGGGGGTCCCCCAATGCTCTGTTCTTGGACCCCTTCTCTTCTCTATCTACACCTCCTCTCTTGGTCACTTGATAACCGCCCACGGCTTCCAATACCACTTTTACCAGTGGTTCTCAACCTTACTAGTGCCGTGACCCCTTGATAAAATTTCCCAAGTTGTGGGGACCCCTAACAGTAAAATTATTTTCGTAGCATGGGTTGTCAGCACCCAAGGCAAGACAAGTAATTAGCGCCCCAAACCCACGGACATTTAGCGCTCCCTGAGTCCCTTCCACTTGTACAGTATTAAAACCCCTTATGGTACATTTTAGGATGTAGCACTCTCTCATTGTTCTCCTTTCTTTCCCTTTTATCTCTCTCTATCCTAATTTCTTGTTTTTTTCCCCATCCCTCTCTCTAGCTGACTTTCTTGTTCTTTCTTTTATTCTTTATCTATCTTTTTCCTTATTCCTCCCCCTCTTTTCCTCTCCCTTGCATGTTTTCTCTATTTATATTCCTTCTCTTACTCCTTGGTGGGAGGGGGGATGGGATGAGTAGCAGTGCTGGGGGATCTCTGATCAACCAACTTAGGTGCTCTTGATCAGGGTCATCTGCTGATCTGAGAACTGTAGTAGGGACTTTTAATGGCTATTATCCCAGGTAGTGTTACTCACTGTGTCTCCAGCTCTGTGGAGTCTCACAGCAGTGACACCTATGCCAAAATCAGGAGATAGGGTCTCCTCCAGCCCCTCCCACTTCACATTCCTCAGCAGTCAGCTGACCTCTAGTCTCTGCCCCCCAGCCATGCCGTGAATTGAATGAGCGGCTGCGAAGGGGCTGAGTGGGTGGCTGCGGGCTCCAGGAACAGCCCAGCTGTGTGGCCGAAAAAAGGCTGGGAGAGTGGTGCGGGCTTTAGGAACAGCCCAGGCTTCGGGGACCCCTGGCAAATCATCATTCGACCCCCGAGGGGGTCCCGATACCCAGGTTGAGAACCACTGACTTATACACTGATGACACCCAAATCTATCTGTCTACTCCTCACCTCAATCCTTCAGTCTCCTCTCGCATTAGTAACTTACTAACTGACATATCAGCATGGATGTCGCACCACTTCCTTAAACTAAATCTCTCTAAAACTGAACTATTAATATTCCCCCCTGCCCGTGCCCCCCTCCATGACTTTTCCATCAAAATCAACAATGCACCCATCAGTCCCTCCCCTCACACCAGGGTACTAGGTGTAATCCTAGACTCTGACTTGTCATTTCAGCCTCAAATCCAATCGTTGCCAAAAGTTTGTATCATTCACCTCCATAACATCTCTAAAATTTGCCCTTTTTTAACAAATGAAACCACCAAGCTCCTCATTCACTCCCTTGTTATCTCTCGCCTTGACTATTGCAACTCCCTTCTCATTGGCCTGCCTCTCCATAGGCTATCCCCTCTTCAGTCTATCATGAATGCTGCTGCCAGACTTATACAAATTGCCAACCGCTCAGTGTCTGCCAACCCTCTCCTCCAATTCCTACACTGGCTCCCAATCACCCAGCAAATTAAATTCAAAATACTAACCACAATATACAAAGCCATCCACAACTCTGCCCCGAGCTTCATTACCAATCTTGTCTCCAAATATCACCCAAATCGTCCTCTCCGCTCTTCTCAAGGCCTCCTACTCTAAAGCTCTCTCGTCTCCTCCTCTCATGCTCGTCTCCAGGATTTCACCAGGGCCTCTCCCATCCTCTGGAACTCGCTACCTCCACCTATCCGGCTATCCACTACTCTTGCTACCTTCAAGCGATCCCTGAAAACTCATCTCTTCAGGAAAGCCTATCACGTCTCTAACTAATCTTTTACCACTTCCATCAGCTCATTCCCCATCTGAGCAGGGCCCTCTTAATCCTCTTGTATTTTATTGTATTATAACTGTATTGTCTCCCTTTTATATTGTAAAGCACTGCGTAAACTGTTGGCACTATATAAATCCTGTATAATAATAATAATAATATTAATAATAATAATAATAAATCTCTTTGTTGTATCATAGTAAAAAAAATCTGTTATGCCGTGTACACACGAACAGAATTTTTGACAGAAAAAGTCCGACGGGATCTTTTCATCGTATATTCCAATCGTGTGTATGCCCCATCGGACTTTTTACGTCGAAATTTCTGACGGACCTAGAAAGAGAATGTGTTCTAAATTTTTCTGACGGAACCAATTTTCTGACGGAACCAACAAAACTGCGCGTCTGTATGCTGTTCCGACGTACCAAAAACGACGCATGCTCTGAAGCAAGTACAACATGGAAGCTATTGGCTACTGGCTATTGAACTTCCTTTTTCTAGTCCCATCGTACATGTTGTACTTCACCACATTCTTGACGGTCGGACTTTGGTGTGTCCGTGTGTATGCAAGACAGCTTGAGCGGAATTGCGTCAGAGAAACCTTCAGAGTTTATTCCGACTTAAAAACCGCTCGAGTGTACACAGCATTAGAAAAAAAAGTGTTTTTATTACTTATCCTGTCTGTAAAGGTCAGGCACATACGTATGTGACCACTCATCCACCCTCAATATGTCATAGATGAAGTGGATTTGACAAGAACCCTGGCTCTCATGTTTGCGCTATGTAAATTGTGCTGTTAACTACTTCAGCCCTGGAAGGATTTGCCCCCTTCCTGACTAGGCCATTTTTTGCGATACGGTACTGCGTTGATTTAACTGACAATTGTGCAGTCATGTGACGTTATACCCAAACAAAATTTATGTCCTTTTTTCCCCTCAAATAGAGCTTTCTTTTGGTGGTTATTATAGTGTATATTGATTGGTTTGCGCAAAAGTTATAGTGTCTACAAAATAGAGGATAGATTT
This sequence comes from Aquarana catesbeiana, assembly GCF_042186555.1. Taxonomy (NCBI): domain Eukaryota; kingdom Metazoa; phylum Chordata; class Amphibia; order Anura; family Ranidae; genus Aquarana; species Aquarana catesbeiana. The sequence continues at coordinate 501,258,813 of NC_133328.1, read as the reverse complement.
ATGGCATTTTTATAATAATTTTTTTTTTAATAGTAATGACGGCGTCTGCGGACTTGGACTGCGACATTGCAGCGGACAGATCAGACACTTTTCACACTATGTTGGTACCATTGACATTTATACAGCAATCAGAGCTACAAATTACTTTGATTACTGTATAAATGTCACTGACAGGGAAGGGGTTAACACTAGGGGGCGATCAAGGGGTTAACTGTGTTCCCTAGGTATGTTCTAACTGTAGAGGGGATGGGACTGACTAGGGGAGGAGAGAGATCGGTGGTCATACTTAGTATGAACACACGATCTGTCTCCTCTCCCCTAAGAGAACCGGGATCTGTGTGTGTTTACACACAGATTCGGTTCTCGCTCTGTCACAGCAGGAGCGCGCCTGCTGTGACGTCTTAAAGGAGCGACGCACAGCTACGGTGATTTGCGCAGCCTTGCCAAACTGCTGCAGACTAATGCCCCGTACACACGGTCGGACTTTGTTCGGACATTCCGACAACAAAATCCTAGGATTTTTTCCGACGGATGTTGGCTCAAACCTGTCTTGCATACACACGGTCACACAAAGTTGATCGTTCTAAACACGGTGACGTAAAACACGTATGTCGGGACTATAAACGGGGCAGTGGCCAATAGCTTTCATCTCTTTATTTATTGTGAGCATGCGTGGCACTTTGTGCGTCGGATTTGTGTACACACACGATCTGAATTTCCGACAACGGATTTTGTTGTCGGAAAATTTTATATCCTGCTCTCAAACTTTGTGTGTCGGAAAATCCGATGGAAAATGTGTGATGGAGCCTACACACGGTCGGAATTTCTGACAACAAGGTCCTATCACACATTTTCCGTTGGAAAATCCGACCGTGTGTACGGGGCATAACTGCGGTGGCTGGTCGGCTAGTGGTTAAAGAGGCACAGACTGGACTGAATATTAGCTGCTGAACAATTGCTTCTTTTGAAGCCCAACAGAACTTTCAGATTAAATTGTATTCCAGGTGCATAGCAAAGAATTGGCAAAGTATTACAGTTCATTTTCCTTAAAGGAGAAGTACAGCCAAAGCTCGTTTGGCTGTACTTATCCTTTGGATCACAGGTGTACAGTTCGTTCTGCACTCCTGTAACCCGTTTTCAGCAGACAGTGGGCTGAAACTCGCTGTCGGCTGACATCGCAGAGCCAGTCCAGGCTAGGGAAAGATCGTGGCCATATGGTCAGGATCCGCACACATGCCTGGACTGGCACGCAGCTCAGCCTCACAGCAAACCACTGAGAACCTGAGCCAGCCGCTCCTGCCCCCTCCATAGCCCAACACTCCAGTAAACGTGGGGGGGCGGGGGAAGAGCAGACAGCCAGTGACTGACAGTCACCAGTTCTCTGCTCTGCTCAGGGAGCTCTTAAAATTAGCGATTGGCGGTGTTTGATCCCTCTGTTTTCACCCTTAGAGCCAGTGGACCGATGCTGCATCCACCTAGGTAAGTATTATTGTAAAATAAAGTAAAAAATCCCATACTTATTTTTTTCAGTGCAGTCACAGGCTAAGAACATAAGCCTATGCCATGTCAGCATGCTGTAAAGAAGCTCCCTTGATGTGCTCTCTCAGCAAAAGTCCAACACATACTGCCTGTTAAATGGTGAGTTCTAACTCTGGGACATGCTGGACCTCTGCAGAGAGATCATCGCTTCCATACAGTAAGCAACGGTTCTACTCTGCAGCATACTGATAGGGAACAGGATTTTCTTCTTAGGCTGTGTCTGCTTTCTATAGAAAATGAACTGATTGGGCTCATTTACACTGGCGTCAGCCTCTGAAGAGCGTGTGTCCCATGATAAATGCTTCAGGATCCCAACTCAGGCTGTCAAGGGCCAATGAGATGGATGCCGCTGGCTAGTGAGGGGCAGGCTGAGGAAAGGTCCATCCAGACCCAAAGCATACTGCAGGAATAGGAAGAGACAGCCCGGCTGCCGTACACCTCACCCGGCCAAGTGGTAGGTAGGTAAAAGCAGCCTCAGCTTGATTCATCCAGACCACAAGTCCAACATGTTTCACCCCACCTCCGGGGCAAAGAGAGGTAAAAAAGGCTTTTCCTTCTGAAGCAGCCATGTGGGTATGGCGAAACACTTCAAGGGCTGGGGCATAGTGATGCCATTGCGCCCCTCAGGGAGCCTTACTATCAAGCTGATATATGGAGGTGGAGTCTGAGGCATTTCAAAGTAAATGCGATTGACTGTCATTAAGCTCTTGAAGATGTGCACTGCTTTCTTGGTGCACTTTGTAAGTAGTTTTAGTTTGTTTTTTAATAAATTGTGACCCTTATTTGACTTTATTACACTATGTGGAGCTTTCTCTTTGCCTTGAGTGAATGAGCCTGGTTTTGCCCCTTGTTCTATGGAAGAAGTTCATTGATCATTGCTAAGGCGTCTGCTTATTCAATGGCTGGTGACAACTGCTCCATGTAACCTTTAGTGAAAGAGAAAGGCAGTGATTGACCTATTATTACCAAATAGGTCTACGTTACTGGGTTAGAATGGAGAGTAAATGGTGGTGGGACCCTCTCCTATGTTATGGATCACTGAATCATTGTTCAAGTTTTTACTTTATTTTCAATTTACTTCACTGGGTTTTTATGGACTTTTTTAATGGATTTTTCCTCATTTTCTTTATGGACTTTATGCATGCATTGACATATGATAAGCGTTTATGATTCATTCTGGTATATTTTGAGATATTTATTTTATTTTGGGTATATTTTGGGTATATCACGTATCTATATAGTTCAGTTCATGTGTTGCTATATACAGTGCCTTGAAAAAGTATTCATAACCCTTGAAATATTCCACATTTTGTCATGTTACAACCAAAAACCTAAATGTATTTTATTGGGATTTTATGTTATAGACCAACACAAAGTGGCACATAATTGTGAAGTGGAAGGAAAATGATAATATGTTTTCAGTTTTTTTTTTACAAATAAATATCTGAAAAGTGTGGTGTGCATTTGGTACCCCTAACTAAAATCTAATGGAAGCCATTGCCTTCAGAACTGATCTAATTAGTAAATAGAGTGCACCTGTGTGTAATTCAATCTCAGTATGAATACAGCTGTTCTGTAAAGCCCTCAGACATTTGTTAGAGAACCTCAGTGAACAAACAGCATCATGAAGGCTAAGGAATACACCAGACAGGTCAGGGATAAAGTTGTAAAGAAGTTTAAAGCAGGGTTAGGTTTTTTAAAAATATCCCAAGCTTTGAACATCTCATGGAGCACTGTTCAATCCATCATCTGAAAATGGGAAGAGTATGGCACAACTGCAAACCTACCAAGGCAAGGCCGTCCATCTAAACTGACAGGCCCGGCCATGTGAGGGACACAGCAAACATGTGGAAGAAGGTGCCCTGGTCACATGAGACCAAAAATGCGGAATTTCCGACAGAAAGAGTCCGATGAGAGCTTTTCATCGTATATTCCAACTGTGTGTATGCCCCATCGGACTTTTTCTGTCGAAAATGCTGTTCCGACGCACCAAAAACTACGCATACACTGAAGCAAGTACAAGATGGAAGCTATTGGCTACTGGCTATTGAACTTCCGTTTTCTAGTCCCGTCAGCATATTCTGGACGGTCGGAATTGGGTGTGACCATGTGCATGCAAGACAGCTTGAGCGGAATTCCGTCGGAACTCCGTCGGAAAAACCTTCAGAGTTTATTTCGACGGCAAAACTGGTTGTGTGTACAGGGCATTACACTGCACATCACCCTGAACACACCATCCCCACCGTGAAACATGGTGGTGGCAGCATCATGTTATGGGGAAGCTTTTCTTCAGCAGGGACAGGGAAGCTGGTCAGAGTTGATGGGAAGATGGATGGAGCCAAATACAGGGCAATCTTAGAAGAAAACCAGTTAGAGTCTGCAAAAGACTGAGACTGAGGAGGAGGTTCACCTTCCAGCAGGACAACGACCCTAAACATACAGCCAGAGGAATTGTTTGGACCAAAGAATATTCATGTGTTAGAATGGCCCAGTCAAAGTCCAGACCTAAATCCAATTGAGAATCTGTGGCAAGACTTGAAAATTGCTGTTCACAGACACTCTCCATTCAATCTGACAGAGCTTGAGCTATTTTGCAAGGAAGAATGGACAAAACTGTCACTCTCTAGATGCAAAGCTGGTAGAGACATCTCCAAAAAGACTTGCATCTGTAATTTCAGCAAAAGGTGGTTTTACAAAGTATTGACTCAGGGGGGCTGAATACAAATGCACACCACACTTTTTTTACATATTTATTTGTAAAAAATGTGGAAAATAATTTATCATTTTCCTTCCACTTCACAATTATGTGCCACTTTGTGTTGGTCTATCACATAAAATACCAAAAAAATACATTTACATTTTTAGTTGTAACATGACAAAATGTGGAAAATGTCAAGGGGTATAAATACTTTTTCAGGGTACTGTACATATCTTTTTGATTTGGGCGTTGTTTTGTGATATTTGGTTTATTATATGGTGGTTTGCTCTGCTCTTTTTTTGCAATTTGTAGTTGGTTTGTGGTGAATATACAACCAATGCCAGCAGCAAGCAGTCTGTTTTTCCTTTATATATAGCGCAGAGGATTCCTTTTGCTTTGCCTATTGCTCATTCATTGTAACATGTTGTTGCAATGGAGGAGATTTACTAAAACTGGTGCACTCAGAATCTGGTGCAGCTGCACATGGTAGCCAATCAGCTTCTAACTTTTGCTTGCTCAATTAAGCTTTGGAAATAAAATCTGGAAGCCAATTGGTTTCTATGCAGAGCTGCACCAGATTTTGCATTTTCAGATTATAGTAAATAACCCTTAATGTTTCCGTGTATTTAAGAAAAAAGAAAGGACCCTTTTCTAGTTTACTGGGGAGGTGGTGATAACCTGCGTTTCCCATTATGGGACACAGATACATTGCATGTTGTAACTCTGACTTGTGCAGGCACCTTCTCTTAGCCACCACAAACTCTGAAGAGCCCTGTAAAAAAAAAAACTAGGTAAAAACAGTTAACCCTATAAATGATGATTCTGGTAAAATCATGTGTCATGTATAATGCATAATAATACACACGTAGCCCTTCATTTAAATTGGTATCAAAACCAAAAATGTAATACTTTGCATTTTACCAATCATTAGATGTGGTGGCTGTATTTGTTTTCTTTTTTAGGCTTTTTCCCCCTCTGTTTGCACCTGGTGATCTGGTCAGTAACATACCTCCTGTATTACAGCACCCCCATTCTGAATGAAGGAGCACAGGGGGCACAGCAGACAGCAGTACTGCCAGTCTAGGGGAAGGGTAGTGTTAAATGTACTAGCAGATTAAAATACACTAACAAATTTAAGCCAAGCTCCAGCTTACACTTTATAATCAGTTACAGCAAACAGTTTTTTTTCCCGTTTGGGATAAAGGTTTTACATGAATATATAAAAGAATAGCATTGTAAGCACCCCTGCCAGTATCAAATGGCTTGTCTCATCCCTGTAAGCTGATACATATGGCAGAGAGCTTGTTCTTTTGAAAAACAGCAGACTTACTGGCTGGATCACCAGATCAAAATAGAAGAAAGAAAGACTAAAAAAGAAAACAAATACAGACATCGCATGGTAAGCAGCATGTTTGTTTTTGGGTTTAATACTGTTTTAAGTGGGTACTGTATTTGCTTGAAAAGAATAAAAATTTACGTGTGGCATTGGGGCTGAATTCACACTGTAGTGGTGTGTTGGCACGCATTACTGTGTGTTTTTTAAATGAAATGTCTACACAAGTGCATAAAAAAGGAACCTGCTCTATTTTTGTCAGTGCAACACACCACTTTGCCCCGTGCATTGTGGTGTATAGCACTGGTGCAATTTTGTTTGCTGTATATGTGTGCTGGAGTGCCATTCAAAATGCAGTGTACCCATCCCCATACCTCTGCATTGATGTGCCTTGCAGTAACAAGAGAAAGTGCATACTGTTCTGAAAAGTATTACGAATATAATCAATTTCACATTTAAGCTAAAAATATTATTACAAAAAAGTGTAAATGAGACAGATTTTCAAGAAAAACAAGCTATTCCAAAGAAAAAAAAAATCTAACATCTGATAGCTTATTCCCTTATTTTAGGCAATTTCATGTCCAACAGAGGGTGCTGCGCCTCCAGTCTTTTTGTCTAAAAATCAGTGATTGGAACCCTTACAAAAAAGCTATAATTGAATACACTGGTTCAGTATATCATTTTAATAAATCATTACCTCTGCCCATGGTTTGCAGTAAATCATTTGTCATTACAGACATTTTATCAGGTGGGCAAGTTTATTAGCAGATAACCAAAACACATTATTCCACCCTTCTGTCAAATTGTGCTTTGCAAGACCGGGCAGCAAAATAATCATTTTGGGAGTAATATTTATTGCCTATCTCATTTACTTATGTTTCTATAGATTTTTGAAATATATATTTGAGTACATGATTGTACTGTTTACTTTGTCCGCAATTTAATAAATTTACTACACAATGATTCACTTCTTGGGTTCTTTTACTTCATGCATGATGGTATGAGAAGTCACATCACAAGGACCTCCAGTCTGGAGCACCAGAGGACCTTATTGGAGAGGAGCTGACTATTATAGAGGATTCTTTGCACACGGCGCATAGGCTGCTTTGCCAGCCACTTATTTCTGGTAGGTGCACACTTCACCTGGGGTGTGGAGAGGTCACTTATTTCCTTACTAAGAAGAGAAAGTCATCACAAACAGTCACATGTAGCACTCTCCCCGACCTTCAGAGGCCTGGTGGGGACCCCCAGAGTCAGGGAGGGCTGACATTCCTCCTCAGGGTGCAGGTTACTAGGCATGATAGGTGTAGTGCAAGGTGGAAAGATGGGCATCGGTCACTTTTAAAAAGGAACAAAGAGTTTTATTTGTCTTAAGAGGAACAGTGGGAGAGAGGGGTAGGGCACAGGACACCTGTAGGCAAATGCAATAGCAACTTGGCAGACTCCTTGGACAAAAATAGAAGTAGGCAGACAGCAATACAGAAAAAGGGCCTTTAGGCTGAATGGAGCAATCTGTATTTCGTAGCAACTGCCGTCTCCTATAGCAACAACTTTATTCACAGTATCCCACCGTAGATCCTCAAGCTTAGCTCACAGCTACCGACTGGATTCCTCAAGCTTTTCTCACAGCTACCCGCCGTACTTCTCTTCAAGCTTTACTTACAGCTACTCGCTATAATTCTCTTCAAGCTTTACTTACAGCTACTCGCTATAATTCTCTTCAAGCTTTACTTACACCTACCCGCAATACTTCTTTTCAGGCTTTACTTACAGCTACCCGCTCTACTTCTCTTGAAGCTTTACTTACAGCTACTCGCTGTACTTCTCTTCAAGCTTTACTTTCAGCTACCCCCTGTACTTCTCTTCAAGCTTTACTTTCAGCTACCCCCTGTACTTCTCTTCAAGATTTACTTACAGCTACCCGCTGTACTTCTCTTCAAGCTTTACTTTCAGCTACCCCCTGTACTTCTCTTCAAGCTTTACTTTCAGCTACCCGCTGTACTTCTCTTCAAGATTTACTTTCAGCTACCCGCTGTACTTCTCTTCAAGCTTTACTTTCAGCTACCCGCTGTACTTCTCTTCAAGCTTTACTTTCAGCTACCCGCTGTACTTCTCTTCAAGATTTACTTACAGCTACCCACTGTACTTCTCTTCAAGCTTTACTTTCAGCTACCCCCTGTACTTCTCTTCAAGCTTTACTTACAGCTACCCCCTGTACTTCTCTTCAAGCTTTACTTTCAGCTACCCCCTGTACTTCTCTTCAAGCTTTACTTTCAGCTACCCGCTGTACTTCTCTTCAAGCTTTACTTTCAGCTACCCGCTGTACTTCTCTTCAAGATTTACTTACAGCTACCCGCTGTACTTCTCTTCAAGCTTTACTTACAGCTACCCGCTGTACTTCTCTTCAAGCTTTACTTTCAGCTACCCGCCGTACTTCTCTTCAAGCTTTACTTTCAGCTACCCGCTGTACTTCTCTTCAAGCTTTACTTACAGCTACCCGCTGTACTTCTCTTCAAGCTTTACTTAAAGCTACCCGCTGTACTTCTCTTCAAGCTTTACTTACAGCTACCCGCTGTACTTCTCTTCAAGCTTTACTTACAGCTAACCCGCTGTACTTCTCTTCAAGCTTTACTTACAGCTACCCGCTGTACTTCTCTTCAAGCTTTACTTACAGCTACCCGCTGTACTTCTCTTCAAGCTTTACTTTCAGCTACCCGCTGTACTTCTCTTCAAGCTTTACTTTCAGCTACCCGCTGTACTTCTCTTCAAGCTTTACTTTCAGCTACCCGCTGTACTTCTCTTCAAGCTTCACTTACAGCTACCCGCTGTACTTCTCTTCAAGCTTTACTTACAGCTACCCGCTGTACTTCTCTTCAAGCTTTACTTACAGCTACCCGCTGTACTTCTCTTCAAGCTTTACTTTCAGCTACCCGCTGTACTTCTCTTCAAGCTTTACTTTCAGCTACCCGCTGTACTTCTCTTCAAGCTTTACTTTCAGCTACCCGCTGTACTTCTCTTCAAGCTTCACTTACAGCTACCCGCTGTACTTCTCTTCAAGCTTTACTTACAGCTACCCGCTGTACTTCTCTTCAAGCTTTACTTACAGCTACCCGCTGTACTTCTCTTCAAGCTTTACTTTCAGCTACCCGCTGTACTTCTCTTCAAGCTTTACTTTCAGCTACCCGCTGTACTTCTCTTCAAGCTTTACTTTCAGCTACCCGCTGTACTTCTCTTCAAGCTTTACTTACACCTACCCGCAATACTTCTTTTCAGGCTTTACTTACAGCTACCCGCTCTACTTCTCTTGAAGCTTTACTTACAGCTACTCGCTGTACTTCTCTTCAAGCTTTACTTTCAGCTACCCCCTGTACTTCTCTTCAAGCTTTACTTTCAGCTACCCCCTGTACTTCTCTTCAAGATTTACTTACAGCTACCCGCTGTACTTCTCTTCAAGCTTTACTTTCAGCTACCCCCTGTACTTCTCTTCAAGCTTTACTTTCAGCTACCCGCTGTACTTCTCTTCAAGATTTACTTTCAGCTACCCGCTGTACTTCTCTTCAAGCTTTACTTTCAGCTACCCGCTGTACTTCTCTTCAAGATTTACTTACAGCTACCCACTGTACTTCTCTTCAAGCTTTACTTTCAGCTACCCCCTGTACTTCTCTTCAAGCTTTACTTACAGCTACCCCCTGTACTTCTCTTCAAGCTTTACTTTCAGCTACCCCCTGTACTTCTCTTCAAGCTTTACTTTCAGCTACCCGCTGTACTTCTCTTCAAGCTTTACTTTCAGCTACCCGCTGTACTTCTCTTCAAGCTTTACTTTCAGCTACCCGCTGTACTTCTCTTCAAGATTTACTTACAGCTACCCGCTGTACTTCTCTTCAAGCTTTACTTACAGCTACCCGCTGTACTTCTCTTCAAGCTTTACTTTCAGCTACCCGCCGTACTTCTCTTCAAGCTTTACTTTCAGCTACCCGCTGTACTTCTCTTCAAGCTTTACTTACAGCTACCCGCTGTACTTCTCTTCAAGCTTTACTTAAAGCTACCCGCTGTACTTCTCTTCAAGCTTTACTTACAGCTACCCGCTGTACTTCTCTTCAAGCTTTACTTACAGCTAACCCGCTGTACTTCTCTTCAAGCTTTACTTACAGCTACCCGCTGTACTTCTCTTCAAGCTTTACTTACAGCTACCCGCTGTACTTCTCTTCAAGCTTTACTTTCAGCTACCCGCTGTACTTCTCTTCAAGCTTTACTTTCAGCTACCCGCTGTACTTCTCTTCAAGCTTTACTTTCAGCTACCCGCTGTACTTCTCTTCAAGCTTCACTTACAGCTACCCGCTGTACTTCTCTTCAAGCTTTACTTACAGCTACCCGCTGTACTTCTCTTCAAGCTTTACTTACAGCTACCCGCTGTACTTCTCTTCAAGCTTTACTTTCAGCTACCCGCTGTACTTCTCTTCAAGCTTTACTTTCAGCTACCCGCTGTACTTCTCTTCAAGCTTTACTTTCAGCTACCCGCTGTACTTCTCTTCAAGCTTTACTTACAGCTACCCGCTGTACTTCTCTTCAAGCTTTACTTTCAGCTACCCGCTGTACTTCTCTTCAAGCTTCACTTACAGCTACCCGCTGTACTTCTCTTCAAGCTTTACTTACAGCTACCCGCTGTATTTCGTGGATGAGTTCTCTCCTGAAGCTTTCCCAGCTACTTCACAGTCCCCGGCTGATGAAGAGTCTCCTCTGGTACTCCTTCAGAACTCCATCCCTTTACACCTGCCTCCGGCAACAAGAGTGGTTGACCCTCTTGCAACTTCTTCTCCCTTGCCTCCCCTCAGGCCGAGCCCCTTTACACATGGTTAGGCCCCAGGCTTCAGGCCTACACATCAGCTGCTGCTCCATATACACCCACCCAGGCCGCAGCCCGGGTGGAAAGAACCCCGATCACCTGACTCTCTCTGAATAAATATCCTATCCCAGCAGCCTCAGTGGCCAAAGAAACTCCCGCTGATTGGCTGAGAAAAGCATATTCACTCATAACCTGAATTCACTGTAATCTATCATACTACTGCCAAAGGTAACAGTGCCACCTATTGACAAAAGAGAGAAATCACAGTTAACCCCAAGCTTAGGAGAAACCCATTTGATAAAGACTACAAATTAGCCAGGCTAGTTACCACCTAGCGCAAACTAAATTTCCTGTGCATTCCAGTGCATTTTTTGATGTGTTTTACAACATTCCAGTACAGTCCAGTGCAGAAAAAATGCAGCATGTTCTACTTTTTTTTTCTGGAACTGCAACACACTCGAACTGCAAGCACTGGTGTGAACTATGCCATTGCAAACCATATAACCTACATTCCATGTGTTTTTTATGTAGAAAAAAACGCACTGGACTGCATGTGGTGTGAACTGACCCTTACTCCAATCCCTATTTTACTGCATTACTATTTTTAGAAGCCAATATAAACTGACCACGGTTTATTATGGCTACTGAGCCCTAACACCGTGGTCAGTTTAGGTGCCTCCATCATCCTGCTTTCTGCTCTCCTCTGGCTCCTGTGACCTCCTCTCCCCTCCCCTAGTCTGTGTGTGAGCTGCCTCTCCCCTCCCCTTGTAGCACCGATCAGAGTAGTGCAAACATTCCTGCTCACCAGCACTGCCAGCCCCTCTACTAGGATAACATGTAGGATATACCGTATGCCGTTTTAAAAAAATTCATCTTCTAAATGCCTTATTCTTTCTTCTGATCAGAGGTCACGTGACCGCCTGGCAGACGTCAGAGGGAGTACTCAGCCCTTCCCTCCCTAGTATACATCGGAGGAGAAGAGCGACGGGCGGTCGCGTGACCGCTGATCGGGAGAAAAAATAATTGAAGAATTTTTAAAAACAGCATACAGTATATACTCTCATGTTATCCTAGCAGAGGGGCTGGCTTTCTATACGTCAAGTGTACAAATTTTTCATTCTTGTGGTACTAAAATTCCATCCATCCGTGACGGAAAATATCTGCACTCCAATACTCAAAAGCTTCTAATTCAAAGAAAAATCAACAGCAATTCATAGTGTAATATGCTCCCAAAATGAAATTGAATTAAAGTGGATCTAAAGGCAGAAGGTTTTTTTATCCTAATGCACAGAATGCATTAAGATAAAAAAACCTTCTGTGTGCAGCAGCCCCCTCAGCCCCTCTAGCACTCGGGGCACTGGAGGAATAACTGCAGGAGGACAACCTAAGGCCATAGGCTGCCAGCACAACCACAATACAGGGGGAAGAGCAGGCAGCAGCAAACTAAAAAAAAAGTCCAGCAAAAGTTGGAACACAGCAGGATCTAATAAAATATGACATAGGGTTAAAATCTAAACAAATCAGACCCGTTTACATGTTTCAGTCTAGCGGCCTTACAGGCAGGCTCTGCAACCTCTGTTGCTGAAGCAGTTCATAGTTAATGGGGAAGGGAGTGGGCGCACACTTTGGCCTTTTCACTTTGGACACACCTCCCAACTTTTTGAGATGGGAACGAGAGACACCTATTAGCATAAGTATGTAGGCATAGGACACACCCCCTATCACTGCCCCTTAAAGGAGAATCACCGTATATACTCGAGTATAAGCCGACTTTTTCAGCACATTTTTTATAGTGAAAAAGCCCCCCTTGGCTTATACTCGAGTGAGGGTCTCCCGCTGTGTCATGCAGTCTTAACTGTTCAGCGGCCGTCCACTGTAACAAAGCCCCGTCTCCTCCTCATCTGTGATAGACAGAACACTGATACAATGCTGGGAAACGGAATCAGTGTTCCGTCTATCATGGACGAGGAGGAGGCGGGGCTTTGTTACAGTGGACGGCCGCCGAACTAAGACTGCAGTTGCATGACACAGCGGGAGACACCCGCTGTGTAATCAAAGGTACAGGTTAAACACAGTGAGGCTGCAAATGGGCATTGATGATACAGGTGGGCTCAGTGAGGCTGCAGATGGGCATTGATGATACAGGTGGGCTCAGTGAGGCTGCAGATGGGCATTGATGATACAGGTGGGCTCAGTGAGGCTGCAGATGGGCACTGATGATACAGGAGGACACAGTGATGCTGCTGATGGGCACAGTGAGGCTGCAGATGGGCACTGATGATATAGGTGGGCACAGTGAGGCTGCAGATGGGCACTGATGATACAGGTGGGCACAGTGAGGCTGCAGATGGGCACTGATGATACAGGTGGGCACAGTGAGGCTGCAGATGGGCATTGTTTACCCAGTAGCTGCTGCATTTCCCACCCTAGGCTTATACTCGAGTCAATACGTTTTCCCAGTTTTTTGTGGTAAAATTAGGTGCCTCGGCTTATACTCGAGTATATACGGTATACAAAAAAATATTACTTAAACCCACAAGTGCTTATTTTTACCACTACTATTCCTTTATATTGGCTTTTGCAATTTACAAATGCAGCAATTTAGAAATCAGATAAAAGGGTTAACACTGGGAAACACTTTTTGAAAGATAAATAGTGCATTGTATATACAAGTATGTCGAAATCAAGTCCCTCGAAATCAAGGATGATGGGTAGCTATGCTTTGGGTGCTAAATGACCTTATCCCGGCACTGATGATCTCTCCTCCAGCCTGAGGGCAGACCATGAAGGCATGCTGATATTTGCATAACTTCTCCCAAGAGACAGTCCACTGTTTGAATCAGGGTTGAGGGATCTTGAAAGGAGTACAAGGGCAGGTTGCTATGATGTTTTCCCAGCAGCCATAATCTGCCTTCAGTACATAAAGAATCATAGAGACCCAGTGATTATTTTATTAAAGTCTGAAGTTAGGTATGTAATAAAAATGGAAAGAGTTTATTTTAAAATGTCATTAGCATTAGGGGGACAGGGAAAGCAAATATATAAGCAGATTAAATATCAGTTTATCATGGTATTGTATCTCCTTTCCAGTAAATTCAAAAAGAATCTTTAGGTACTGTACCAGGTCCACTGTCTCCTTGTGTGCAGAAACTTCTCCCAAACATCTAGCCAGATGTCCTGTGCTAAAGGGAGAACATCCTGTCCTTTAGCTTGTAAGATCTCTGTCACCTATTGCTACTGATGTCATCGGGACACTCTCCTCAGTGTAAATCCAACCACCCCTTCCAGGCTTCCAACATCACTCATGCTCACCACTATAAGGGCTTGTTTACACTTGAGGTTGGGGGGATAGTAAAACCAGGTGGTGCATTTTTACCACCCCCTTCCTTAAGCTGCAAAAATGCTTTGCTTGTCAAACACCTCTGAAAAGTGATCCTCCACAGGCCGCTGTTCAGAGGTGCAGCAAAATAATATGCACATCTAAACGTAGTCTTAGACATTGCTCTTATACAGTGTTCCTTCCCACAGATTCCCACCTCTCTCTGGTCCACCCAGGGTCAGGACAAGGGGTGGGCAGGAGGAGAAGCTGTCCTGGGCACAGTGAAGCAAAGGGGCAAAAAATAGACACAGGGTGGTTCTACAACATGCAGTAACAGTGAGGAAGGGGGGCACAATTCTGGATCCTTGCCCTGATTGTGCGCTGAATGACCCTGTCCTGGTACTGGGTCCACCGCTCTCTCTTCATCCTTCACTCCAGGAAGCCTGGAGCTTGCACGTCCCTTTACCATTTTAAGAGTAGAGGGTGCAGATACAAGGCTGTCATGGAGTGGGGGCAGTAAGGAATAAATAATTAGGGATGGTTCAGGCAGAAAGGACAGTAAGAAAGGCTTCTCTGCATTGTGAAAAGTCCAATTCTAGTAAAAAGGTGTACTTTAATGCCTTTAATGCGTTAACTGTGGAATTTACATCAGTAAAACGAGCTGCAGCTGCATCTATTTTGATTGAATCTAAGAAATTCAGCTGATTAATTTCTCCATAAAACAGATGCAACATGTATTTGTTTCTCATTTACCACATGAGGAAGATGAACAGCTGCTGTCAGACACATGCACAGATATTGTTCTACTAGATCTTACACAAAGTGAGAACTGTGGCCAAAAAAGAATCCCATATGCAAACAATGACTTTTCATCACCAGTTTTGAAACATTTTTCTTTGATATTGCAAACACCTTGATCACATGATCTTGAGGTTTAGAAAGTTCTCTGTGACACTTTGTCATATGGTTGCCAAATGTATAATCAGTCCTGCATATATTTTTTATTTTAATCAGATGCATGTAGGCAGATTTTAAAGTGAAGCCATGCTAATCCTCGGCCACTAGAGGGTGATGTAATACAGAAGCTGCGAGTTAACATAAAGTTTAACAGAGCATGCAGACTGACCCTAAAAAAAAAAAAAAAAAGCCCCCCAGAAGACTGACCCTGAAAAAGCTTCATATATTCCATACAGCTGGTCTAAGACACCATTGGGAGGAAAGATATGACAAGTCAATCACTTTAAACCTGTGTGCAAAAGCTGCCCTGCAATTACAGCACTAAAGCAAAGTTTCAAGCGTTTCTCTGGACACAGAAAAGAAAAAATAACCATAAAATAAAAACGGCAATAGAAATATGGAATAATTTCCTTCTAAAGTATTATTATTGATTTATTTCATGACATTATCTACGGTGTTGTAGATAGAATAAATGAGGCTAGTACAGATAATACCATACATTAAATGTGCCTAGAGCAGGAATACTTAGCAAAATGTAGCAATAACAAGCAACAATAGAAGAGAGATATGTGTACATACAAGCCTGGTGTCCTTAGAATCCCTTTAAGCTGCAAGACTGGCAAATAAATTCCTAGAAATTAATATGACAGGTCATTATAAACCAATAACTTCTTAATGCAGATACTAATGCAGCACTACCACATATCATTATATGAGAGCTGTCCCCATTAGACAAAAAGTAATGACAAATACAGAACTACATATAATTGTTCAGCTAGTTGGTCTGTGCTGCATGCTGGGATTGGGAAATGTTCTAATCTAGCAAGCCACTTAGGGATACACAAGAATGAAAACCTGAGTCTTCAAATACTCAGCCTAAGGTCTTGTGCTCAAATGAACTTTGCAACATTCATGATAGACCCAGGGCCGGTGCTATCACTAGGCAAACTAGGCAGCTGCCTAGGGCGCCCTGCTGCCTAGGGCGTCCGGCCACTGGTTTTCCTACTCTCTTCTCTCTGCAGCAAGCAACTAAGTCTCAGCATCAGCAGGCAGCCGCCGCCGCTCCATTTGCACATAGTGTCAGAGGCGCAGCAGCGGCTGAGGACTGTGTCTGTGTCCCGACTCCTGAATGAAAGGAAGCAAGCAAACATTCATTGATGGGAGCTGGTGAGGCTGCATTTGATGGGCGCTGGTGGGCTGCATTTGATGGGTGCTTCATTAAAAATTTGGGGCTTACGTGGGCAGGGAAAAGGGGTGGAACCAAGGGGGGCGGCAAAATGAGGTTTCGCCTAGGGTATCAAAAATCCTTGCGCCAACCCTGGATAGACCCATTCCATTTTGAGCATGATCTACATAGCCCCACAATATTTTATGGTGAGTAGCATGCATGATGACCTTCTTATCTTTCTTGTTGAGCAGAACGCACAATGGCCTTGTTCTCTTTTATGGTTATTAAGTAGCATGCATTATTATTCATGGTGAGCTGAATGCATGATGACTCCATTCTCTTTCATGGTCAGCAGTATTTATGATGGCTCCATTCTCTTTTGTGGTCAACAGTATGCATGATGGCTCCATTCTCATCTATGGTAAGCAGTATCCAGAATGGCTCCATTATCCACCATGGTCAGAAGTATTCATGATGGCTTCATTCTCTTCAGTGGTAGCAGTATTCACAAAGGCTCTATTCTCCTAAATGATCAGCAGTATTCATGATGGCTCTGGTCTCTTCCATGGTCATCAGTATTCAGGATGGCTCCATTCTCCTCCATGGTCAGCAATAATCATGATAATGATAGCTCTATTCTCTTGCATGGTCAGCAGTATTCATGATGGCTCCATTCTCTTCTATGGTCAGCAGTATACAGGATGGCTCCAGTCTCCTGTATGGTCAGCAGTATTCATGATGGTTATTTTCTCTTCTGTGGTCAGCAGTATTCATGATGGCTTCATTCTCTTCCATGGTCAGCAGTATTCACAATGGCTCTATTCTCCTTAAAGAGGAACTACAGTCTGCTCACATAATTTATAATATAAACATCTTTGCCATTCTGAAGCTTCCTTCCAACCACTTTGCATATTATTTTATATATACAGTGATTCTGTACTTGCCACACATGCTTCAGAAATCTCTCTCCACTAAGTCTGCCTACATCCATTTTAACTGTGGGCAGCTGAAGCTGCTGCCTGTTCACTTCCTGGATTTACACAGACACACAGAGGCACACCTCCAGCTCTGCAGCCCTGCAGCTCTCATTGGCCCTCTTATGACTCCCCCTCCCTTCCTGGCAAACTTTCACCAGAGTGAGAGAGAGAGCTGTGCATGATGTCATAAACCTAGGCTTTTTACCAGACAAGAAAGAGGATGTGGGCTGTATAAGATGTTTACTGGCAGAAAAAAAATGTTTTACTATCCAAAGTTAAAACAACAAGGGCAGAAGATTTAATAGATGGAAAGTTGAAAAAATGACTGAAAATCCGCTTTAATGACCAGCAGTATTCATGATGGCTTTATTCTCTTACATGGTCAGCAGGATTTTCGCCGGTTATCGGCTTTTAAAATAAGAGTTTTATGCTGCTATTTTAAATAAACCTGCTTTTAAACAGTATCACACTACGGGAGCATTCTTCTTTCTTCACCTATATCTACTGGGAAGATATTGAAGAGGATCCTTTAGGTATAACAGAGACGTAGCACCATATAATAGAGAGCAGAGCATTGGAAATATCTATAGAGGACCCCTAGAGGCGAACCCACGCTATTACGCCATCTCTGAGAGATATCATCATATACTGGTTTAAGCATATTTAAGGTGAGAGGCCAGAGAGCACAGAGGTGGCACGGGAAGAAAGAGAGTCACCCTATGTTTTGGACTTTCACAATCAAAAGTAAAGGGATAGATCAAGCACAGTTATTTGGATTATATTAAGGATTTTCTAATTGATGGAATGTATATATGTTATGGGTACCTTTTGTCTATGTGCGGAATATTTGGTGTCCATCCTTGAGACACATGTTTTTTATTTATGCACTAGAATCACTTTAATTGTTGAAAGGATATTCATCACTGAAGTTATATATTGTCCTCTTGGACCAGCTGGTTATCCATCCCTGAGACACACGATTTTATTACTTCTTTTTTTAGCACTGGAATCACTTTATTGCATCATTATAATAGGATATTTATCACTGAACTATTTTCATTTATTTGATATCACAACTATTAAACCTTCACACTTGTATGGATACAAGGGTACCTATCCTTAAGACATATGGTTATATTTTTGGCACAGGAATCATTTTATTGTATTTCAACATTTGATTGACAGCGCAACACTACCTTTCATTTAGAATATGCAGAATGGCTCCATTCTCCTCCATGGTCAGCAGTATTCATGATGGTTTTATTCTCTTCTGTGGTCAGCTGTGTTCATAATGACTTTATTCTCTTCCATGATCAGCAGTATTCACAATGGCTCCATTCTCCTTAATGATCAGCAGTATTCATGATGGCTCTAATCTCTTTCATGGTTAGCAGTATTTAGGATGGCTTCATTCTCCTCCACGGTCAGCAGTATTTATGATGGTTCCATTCTCTTCTGTGATCAGCAGAATTCATGATGGCGCCATTCTCTTCTGTGATCAGCAGAATTCATGATGACGCCATTCTCTTCTGTGATCAGCAGTATTCATGATGGCTCCATTCTCTTCAATGGTCAGCATTATTCATGATGGATTAATTCTCCTCCATGGTCAGCAGTATTCATGATGGCTCCATTCTCCTCCATGGTCAGCAGTATTCATGGTGGCTCCATACTCTTTTGTGGTCAGCAGTATTTAGGATGGCTTCATTCTCCCCCACAGTCAGCAGAATTCATGATGGTTCCATTCTCCTCCATGGTCAGCTGTATTTAAAATGGCTCCATTCTCTTCTGTGGTCAGCAGTATTCATGATGGCTCCATTCTCTTCAATGGTCAGCAGTATTCATGATGGCTTAATTCTCCTCCATGGTCTGCAGTATTTAGGATGGCTCCATTCTCCTCCATGGTCAGCAGTATTCATGATGGCTCCATTCTCCTCCATGGTCAGCAGTATTCATGATGGCTCCATTCTCCTCCGTGGTCAGCAGTATTCAGGATGGCTCCATAATCCTCCACGGTCAGCAGTATTCATGATAGCTCCATTCTCCTCCATGGTCAGCAGTATTCATGATGGCTCCATTCTCTTCCATGGTCAGTTGTATTCACAATGGCGCCATTCTCCATTCTCTTCTGTGATCAGCAGTATTCATGATGGCTCCATTCTCTTCAATGGTCAGCAGTATTCATGATGGCTTAATTCTCCTCCATGGTCAGCAGCATTCATGATGGCTCCATTCTCCTCCATGGTCAGCAGTATTCATGGTGGCTCCATACTCTTTTGTGGCCAGCAGTATTCACAATGCCTCTATTCTCCTTAATGATCAGCAGTATTCATGATGGCTCTATTCTCTTTCCTGGTCAACAGTATTTAGGATGGATTCTTTCCCCTCCACAGTCAACAGAATTCATTATGGTTCCATTCTCCTCCATGGTCAGCTGTATTTAAAATGGCTCCATTCTCTTCTGTGGTCAGCAGTATTCATGATGGCTCTATTCTCTTCAATGGCCAGCAGTATTCATGATGGCTTAATTCTCCTCCATGGTCGGCAGTATTTAGGATGGCTCCATTCTCCTCCATGGTCAGCAGTATTCATGATGGCTCCATTCTCCTCCATGGTCAGCAGTATTCATGATGGCTCCATACTCTTTTGTGGTCAGCAGTATTCACAATGGCTCTATTCTCCTTAATGATCAGCAGTATTCATGATGGTTCTATTCTCTTTCGTGGTCAGCAGTATTCAGGATGACTCCATACTCCCCCACGGTCAGCATTATTCATGATAGCTCCATTCTCCTCCATGGTCAGCAGTATTCATGATGGCTCCATTCTCTTCCATGGTCAGTTGTATTCACAATGGCTCCATTCTCATCTGTGATCAGCAGTATTCATGATGGCTCCATTCTCTTCAATGGTCAGCAATATTCATGATGGCTCAATTCTCTTCCATGGTCAGCAGTATTCATGATGGCTCCATTCTGCTCCATGGACAGCAGTATTCATGATGGCTCCATACTCTTTTCTGGTCAGCAGTATTCGGGATGGCTCCATTCTCTTCCATGGTCATCAGTATTTGTAATGGCTTCATTCTCCTCCATTGTCACCAGTAGAGATGGGCCGAACACCCCCGTTTGGTTCACACCAGAACTCCCGAACAGAGAAAAAGTTCTGACCCGATCAGTGAACCCTATTAAAGTCTATGGGACTTGAAACTTGAAAAATCAAAAGTCCTCATTTTGAAGGCTTATATGCAAGTAATTAGTCATAAAAAGGGTTTGGGGTCCCGGGTACTGCCCTGAGGGACATGTATCAATGCAATTTTTTTTTTTTTTTTTTACAGCAGCAGTGATTTTAATGATGCATAAAGTACAACAATAAAATTCCTTTAACCTCCCTGGCAGTATGATTATTTCAGATTTTAGGTGCTGAAAGCGGTACAATTATTTTGCGTGGAAATTTGGCGTTTTATATTGTAGGCCTGTAATTCTTAGGAATAATTCACTTAAATCTGTCCAAACCAGAGTCTAGTGGACATCAAGGATATGATAAAGTTTAAAAAACGAAATCATAAATTATAATATAATAAATAACTATAAATAATTATACCAAATAATAATATAAAAATAATAAAATTATTCAATAATGTAATCAAATCAAAAACACTGAAATTTGCTCAGTTGGAGAATTGTCACTGTCATTACTTTTCAGTGTTTGATGACGGATCTCCCCACAAATCACTATCGCTCAATTCTGCGAGTGATTCTAATTTATTATCGCTGTTTTCTAGCTGGTCTAAAACTACTTTTGATGTAAAGGGACAGTTTTGGTTGCTATGGACAATCTCCAGTTTCCAGGCAGAAAGAACAGTTTTTATAATATAAAACTGCATGCAGGACACTGGGCAGACCACTAGGGACAAAGGGGATGTGTAATTATTTGATACAGTACTGTAATCTGTAAGATTACAGTACACAGTATCTATACTGTGTGTTTTACTTTTTGAATTTGGCGCCGAACTCCGCCCCCGTCACAACGCTCGCAGGGAACGGAGCTTGGCACTGTGAATCGAGCGAGACATGGCGGCTTGCAGATCACAGCGGGGAGACATCGCAGGATCCAGGGGACAAGGTAAGTAAACTCTACAAGGATCCTGCAATGCGATCCTGAGTCTGGCTCGGGGTTACCGTTTTGGGTATTGAAAATCCACCCCGAGCCAGACTCGGGAATACTGCTAGGGAGGTTAAATATAGTGCCTGGGAGGGGGTCCCCTTAGTCTGCCTGTAAAGTGGCGCATATGTAGCACGTATAGAACATGCTGCAACAAAAATGATATTTCTAATGAAAAAAAAATGAATAAGTATACCCCTACCCATTCACCAAAAAAGTGTCAAAAAGTAATAAAAACACAGAGACAGTTTTTGACAATTCCTTTATTAAAAAATTTAAAAAAAACAGTGTCCCCCGATGTAGATCCTTTGTCAATCACACCGCCACCACCGCCGGACCCAAAAAAGAAAAAAAATGCACTAAGGCAAACCGCCGAATGCCTAGCTTGCCATTTGTCAGTTCTTATATACAGTGGGGCAAAAAAGTATTTAGTCAGCCACCAATTGTGCAAGTTCTCCCACTTAAAAAGATGAGAGAGGCCTGTAATTGTCATCATAGGTATACCTCAACTATGAGAAACAAAATGTGGAAATAAATCCAGACAATCACATTGTCTGATTTTTGAAAGAATTTATTTGCAAATTATGGTGGAAAATAAGTATTTGGTCACCTACAAACAAGCAAGATTTCTGGCTCTCACAGATCTGTATCTTCTTCTTTAAGAGGCTCCTCTGTCCTCCACTCATTACCTGTATTAATGGCACCTGTTTGAACTTGTAAAAGACACCTGTCCACAACCTCAAACAGTTACACTCCAAACTCCACTATGGTGAAGACCAAAGAGCTGACGAAGGACACCAGAAACAAAATTGTAGACCTGCACCAGGCTGGGAAGACTGAATCTGCAATAGGCAAGCAACTTGGTGTGAAGAAATCAAGGAAGAAATCAGGAAGCAGGTCTTGAGACCTGTTTCCTGATTGGCCAAAAGGAAAAGCGATCCTATTGGTCTAGGAAGAGGAGGGAGGAGATGCAAGGCCGCTGTGAGGAGACGCGCGAGAAGCCGCAGCCCATAGCCCGGAGGGAAGTGCTGCCCGCTTGATGGGTACGTGTGGGGCTGACCGACCCATGGGGGGAGGGGGGTTATTTGCGGGTGACCCGACCGACCCACAGGGGGGCTGGGTGCGGTTGACTGGACCGACTGGGGGTGCATAGGGTGCTGTGGGTGCATTGTTTCCCCCCCCCCCAAAAAAAACACCAGCTGCCACTGCCCTAGGGTAGTTTGTTCTTTATAAGTTTCTATTTTTCATGCATTTATTTAATTTGCTACAAAGAAAAGCATATATCCTACAGATCCGCCCAAAATAAAACAACCTAGCACAATTGGTGTACCGTATGTCAGAGGCTCACAAATGATCTTCAGGCTATTTATTTGCCATGTGTCATTATAACCATGATGCTTGATAGAAGAAATGGAGCCAATGAGTGCATCTAAACCAGTTTCATTTTTTCATCACCATTTTTGGTGCACAAGTAAGGGTTTATATGCACAACTTTATCAATTCAAAGAACAGAGGTGCTGCACATAACTCCCTGCAATGTCTTCAATTCTGTATAGGTTTGGAGAAATGAAACTTGCTAGCAGCACTTGGCACTATTTGTGCCCCTATTGAACCACCCATGTGATGCTGTAGGATACAGCAGTCTATGTCAGGCTAGTTTAATTAGAAGAGACAAGCATTGCCTTTTTTCTAATGCAAAAATGTAAAAGAAGGGGTAAAAGTTAAATTTAATGGCAGATTGTAAACTACAAATCCTGCAAACCATAACAGACGTGGATATGACAGATTGCCAGTGGAGAAAGTTTATAATTATTTACTAATCTCTAGATGTGATAAAGCTCCTACTGATTGCTCAGTTTGCCCAACTTTACTAATCACATAATGCAAATTATTTTTGGATTGACGTATTTAAATTTTCTACAAGGCATTAAACATCAATTATCGAAGCGGGAGTGAGAATTAAAAAAAAGCATAACACTCTACTTTCATGAATAAAGTCATGTAATATAGATACGTGATACATTTAAAAAAAATTATACTGTAAGTCCCCTACTTTCGAACGCGTTCCGTATCGGGAGCACGTTCGTAAGTCCACTTTGTTCGTAGGTAAGGTTTATAATGCCTTTCACACAAATAATGCATAAAAAACAAACACAAAAAATACTATAAAGAAAACATTTTTAATCTCACAGTACAATATCTTGAAATGTATAGTAGTACAGTATAACAGCTGGCATACAGGATGAACAGGAAAGAAGAATTAATGACTGGAGGAGGGAAGTGAGGTGGCAGATGGTGGAGATGAAGGATCGTCAGCAATAAAAGATAGAGGGCAAGATGCAATTTCACTCATGCCTAATTTTGATGGCACAGGTTCTGGTTCCTTGTTGGATTCAATGAAATCTACCCTCTTGAAAAAAATAATCCAGTGATGTCTGAGTAGTAGCTCTTTTTTTCTCACCATAGATGAACCGGTAACACTGGATGGCATTCTGAACAGCTGCTGCAACCTTTGTATACTGTTCTACATGTGAGTCCTGTGCCTCAAAAACTAACAGTGCCTCTTCAATTAAATACAATTCCCTCGCCATTTTCTATGTCATGAATCTCTTTGGCTTTTCAGTTATTTCTATCTCTTGGCTCTCTTCATCCTTTCACTGGACCTCCAATTCCATCAGGAGTTCAATGAAGTCGTCCTCTTGCAGATCTAGCTCCAGCTTCTTCCTGAGGGTTATTAAGTTGCTGAAGACCTCTTTGGACTTCTCACCCACCTTCTCAAATCCACAAACATCATGAACAACTGCAGGCGAAGGTTCTTCCAAACCCCATTCATAGTGATGGCTGGTTTTCTGCATGGTAAACTAAGAGAGGCTTCAGTTTGATATCACCGGAAGCATTGCCACTAAACAATAAGTTAGCCTGTCCACCTTTTCTGCCTTACTGATGTAACTTCGGTCTGGCATCCTTTTCCAGTACAGTTCTGTCTCATCTACATTAAAAACCTGCTCTGGTAAATAAGCGACTTCATCAATAATTTCTTGAAGCATTGCAGGAAATTCCCGGGCAGCTACGGTAGC
The DNA here is from genome assembly GCF_042186555.1 of Aquarana catesbeiana. NCBI lineage: Eukaryota > Metazoa > Chordata > Amphibia > Anura > Ranidae > Aquarana > Aquarana catesbeiana. The sequence goes on along the minus strand of NC_133328.1, from coordinate 501,234,739 downwards.
TGCACTCGCTGCCTCACCACTTACTTTTATATTGTGAAGGTTGGCTGTAGCCTTGAAACATGAAATCAGCCATGGCTAGCATTAAACAATGCACCTTCTGATTCTTTACCATGTATTTACTTCAAGTCTTTATAAAGGCTTTTAGCTTTTTCTTGAATCAGCAAGCATTAGGCTGAGAGGGACTTGACGCTGATGTTGATCCTGCATCCACACACTGAGAGGTTTCTCCATTTCCATTATCGCTGTTCCACCCTTTTTTGATATCATTATCAACATCATTGGCACGGCTGACTTCACATGTTCCATAATCTTGTCCTTGTTCTTTAGAACTGTGCCAATGGTTGAACGTTTCATGTTATAGGAACGAGAGACGTCTACTATCTTTTCTCCTGGCTCCAATCTCTCAATTATTTTCACTTTTGTATTCATTGTTATTGCTTGGTGCTTCTTAGAAGTCCCCACTACATCACCAGTGCTTTTACGCTTGCTTCCAGACATCCTGGGCTTGAAATCCACACGGTACAGTACTACTGTACACTATAGTACTGTCTTGTATATTAAAGTGCACAGCATCACAATCGCTTGTGACAGAGGGTGCACGCATGTGACAATGTCCGGTAGACACATGAGCTACTTCTGTGAGTTGACATGCGAACAAATGTTCGCATCCTTGAAAGTTCGTAACTTGAAGGTTCGTAAGTAGGGGACTTACTGTAATGTTAATGCTGTTAAGAGTTATTATTATTATACATGATTTATATAGCGCCGACAGTTTACACAGCGCTTTGCAACATGGAGTTAGACAGCAGAATTACAATACAATTTAATACAGTAGGAATCAGAAGGCCCTGCTCGTTAAAGCTTACAATCTAATGCCCCGTACACACGGTCGGACTTTGTTCGGACATTCCAACAACAAAATCCTAGGATTTTTTCCGACGGATGTTGGCTCAAACTTGTTTTGCCTACACACGGTCGCACAAAGTTGTCGGAATTTCTGATCGCCAACAACGCGGTGACGTACACCACGTACGACGAGACTAGAAAAGGCCGGTTCAGAACCAAGCGCGGCACCCTTTGGGCTCCTTTTGCTAATCTCGTGTTAGTAAAAGTTTGGTGAGAGACGATTCGCGCTTTTTTAGACTCGTGGCTTTCAGATCGTTTTCTGCCGTTCAGTTTGTGCTTGTGGGTTTGTATCTGCTCTTCAGTGCGTGCAGTCAGTTCGTATCGGAGTTTTCTGTGCGATCTTGCCTGCTCGTTGCTGTTTTTCAGGTCGCTCTTCACAGGCCTTGCTGTTCTTCAGTGCGTTCTGTTACTTCGTTCTGAGCAGCCGACCGTTTTCTAGCCATGTTTCGTATGCGTACTCCTCGTACAGTTCGTGCTGTGCGGGGGCTTGGTGTTGGGGTCCTGACCTTGACACAAGTCCAGTCCATGAACAGGGTGGGGAGGAGTTCATGGACCAAGAATTGGTTGCTTCAGCGTGACCAGTTCTGTCATATGCCTTTGCTCCGTGAGATCCGTGAGAATAATCCTGATGATTTCAGGAACTTTCTCCGGATGACGGACCCCGTGTTTCACCTTTTGTTGGCTTCGCTGACCCCCTATATCAGCAGGCAGGATACCTGCATGAGGCAAGCCATCACTCCGGAGCAGAGGTTGGTCGCTACCCTGCGGTATTTGGCCACAGGGAGAAGCCTGCAGGACCTCAAGTTCTCGACGGGCATCTCCCCCCAGGCTCTTCTTTGTGGACATTTACTGCTTGTGTTTGTTTGAGCTGACCCTGACAGAAATGTGTGGAGTCCAGAAAATGTCGTGATTGTGTAACCTTATACAAAGCACTGTTGGCTGTTATTTACTAAATGCAAAGACACTTTTCACTACAAGTGCACTTGCAACTGCACTGAAACTGCACTTGTAGTGCAAAGTGGATTTGCCCTTAGGAAAGAACCCCCATTTTCTCATAAAACAACAATTACATCACCCCAAAAGTGTTGTAGCGTTGAGACAATAATCCACACATTCTTGATGAGCAATCTTTTTAATACCTGCACAATCACATGTGCATTTACCAAAGGTTTTTCTGACAAACCAACATGTTTGTTGTATAACAATTTTTGTGGTGGCATTATCCAAAATCAAAATGTGCATTTTATAGAAAACAGGCATGTGTAAAACCCACAAGAAAGACACAAATCTTGATCTTACAAAGTTCACATTTGGTAGAACTTGAAGGCAATATCAGACATCAGTATTTAGGAACTGTGTTTGATATAGCGTTCAGATGGGGGGAAATCACCCCTGGAAAAGCCAAATTTGGAAGATGCACACAAATTTCACAATGTCAACATGTGCTAGCTGCCATCACGGGGGATCAAGGGACGTGTTTTGGGGGAGAAAGCCCTTCCTCACCGCTACTTTATTATTGAGGAAGGGGTTGCACCCCCAAAACGCGTCCATTGATCTCCCGTGATGGCAGATAGCACATGCTGACACACTGTGTGCATCCTCCAAATTTGGCTTTGGGAAAAATCACAAAAACATTTCGCACATTGTAGCAGACAAAAGAAGAAAGTGATTTGGAGGGGCTTTAAACTCGCCCCAAAACATCAATGATGTTTTTATATTTTGGAATAACATCATTGATGTTTTGCTTGATGATTTCCAATTGTAAATTACACCCCATGATCTCCCCGATCACGATCTGGGCACTTTCTGATGTGAAAGGATCTTCATCCACAACCTCACGATCACTTAAAAAGAGAGGAAACCCAAAATAAATTAGGTCTAAAAAAAATGCCGCCATCCATCTCTTATCTGAGCCTGTGGTTGCAGACACTCACCTGTTGTGGTGACTAGTTCCACCACGTCTTCTTCCTCCTGCTCATCTTGTGTTGGGTGGATTTCCCCTTCTTCCAGAGGGGGGGGGGGCTCTGGTCTCCTCGGATGAGGGGTGTCCTCCGAGTCTTTTCTCCCCTATGTAAAACAAAAATGGTATAATTAGCACACAGATATTTGATGGCAGAACTATAAAGATGAAACATTGCTTGGAAGTGGGGTACAATGATCTATTTTAGCAGAGTTCCAAGATGTAGCATTTTTAGTGTCCTTTGTCAATCTGCGATACTTTACCTGTTTAGTACAAGCTTCACAGATGTATCCCCCCCCTATAGTATACACTGGAGCACCTGTGTGGCCCCCCTAATAAAAATGGTGTTCTGGGGTCCCACACTAGTGCTCCAGTGTCCAGATGTGAAAACAGCTGCTCAGTGTCCTCTCCTTACACAGAATCTAGTTTGCATTTCATTCTAGTAACAAAGCCATCTACACAACCCAATTCTTTGAAGACAAGTATAGGGCCTCAAAATGGTGGCCAAATGCATATGGCCTAAACAATGGTATTTTATAGTCCGAAATAAAAATGTGTTAACCCGAACGAATAATGTGCCCATGAACATGAAAGTTGCCATTTTAAACTGTACAACAGTTCCTAAAAGCACATGGAGCAGCACGAACGTCATAAACACAAGAACAATAGGAACACAGCACAACTACTTACTTTTTTGCAGCACTCTCCGGATCTTTCTGTACTGCTCATGTTCTCGTAATTTCAGGTCCGACCACCGCTTCCTGAGCTGATCTTTCGATCGTCGTACCCTGAATTTCCGGTGCAGACTCCTGACCACTTTCGCCATGATCTTGGCCTTTCGGACATTGGGGTTGGGGTAAGGCCCATACTTTCCATCATAGTCGGCCTTCTTCAGGATGTCCACCATCTCCAACATCTCCCCAAAGGACATATTTGAGTCCTTTAATCTCCTTCTGGATTGGGACGTTTCAGGCTCCGGCCTTTCCTCCTCCTCCTCGTTGCTGTACTTAGCACGATCCTGCTGTCTATCCGCCATGTGCTCTTCCTCCACTGCGCCGAACAAAAAGGGGCGGGGAATAGAATAGAAAGAACGTCAGGGGCGGGCGGAGTTATACGCATGCGCAGTGTGTATAAATCGTAACGCGCGCGTCTTACGTACGATCTGTGAGCGGAGGAAGGAGCATCGGAGACGCCGATCGTGCTAACGAAGGTAGGATCTAAACTTGGGCCTATACTGCTTCGAAATTGAAGCCTATATTGTAACAAGATTAGGGGAGTTTGGCCTGACATTAGGGTTTGTCTTGTGTTGTGTCTTGCAGAGAAAATGGATGGGTTCAACGACCACAATTTCCTGCCCCTGTTCATTGACAAGTACAGGGAGCTGCCCTGTCTGTGGCAAGTGAGACACCCCCACTATAACCACAAACAAAAGAGGCAGGCAGCGCTGGAGAAACTGCTGGAGTTGGTGAAGCCGGTGGTCCCCACAGCAACCATCCCCTATTTAAAAGCTAAAATTGGTGGCCTGAGGAGCACATATCTTAGGGAGCGCAAGAAGGTCACAGATTCCCAGAGGTCCGGAGCTGCAGCAGATGACATTTATGTCCCCAGGCTGTGGTACTACGAGAGACTGCGATTTCTGTCAGACCACACTGAAGTCAGGGAATCCCTCTCCACTCTTCCTTCCACTCTTCCTTCCATCCCAGCTCAGGCTTCCGATGGCCAACCTGGGCCTTCCAGCCAGGAAGAAGTGGAGGAGCCCAGCTGGAGTCAGGTATAGCATTCTTCTACAGATTTCTGGGCAATAAAGAAATGATGTTCACTATAGATGTTATTATTGATCATTAATTGCTGATTAAAAAAAGTGTTTTACATATCAATAGACAGTAGTGGGCACCCAAAATTGGGACAAGAATGCAAAATGCTGGGCTCAGAAGGATAGTCTGTTATATTTGTTAACATTCAATTTGCAGCAGTCAGGAGGTGAAAATTGTGTGTGATTGATGTTAAAAAAACTAAAACTATGTCCCTTTTTCATACACAGGAAGACCTCAGCCAGGAGGAGGCTGTGGAATGTGACAGTCAGGAGGAGGCGGGGATTAGTGTCAGCCAGGAGGAGGCGGGGATTAGTGGCAGCCAGGAGGAGGCGGGGCTAAGTGTCAGCCAAGAGAAGCCTGGGACAAGTCGCAGCCTGACTGAGTCTCAGGTTCCTCCCCTCCACCTGCCATACACAAGGGCCAGGAAGGCCACTCCCAGTCCTGTGCAGGATTCAGCATACAGGCTGATCCAGGAGGCTTCTGCGTCCCTCAGAGCCTTCCCCAGTCCTGAAGAGGCCTTTGCCTGCATGGCTGCCACCAAATTGCAGGGCATGCAGGAGGGCCAACGCAAGATCTCTGAGGACCTGATTTATAAAGTCCTACGTAAGGGGGAGAGGGGGGAACTGACACACAAGACGGATGTCATTGAGATCGACGATGCTCCTCCTCCTCCTGCTGCCACAACTCCACCACCACAGCCAAAGGCTGGAAGGAAGCGTGGAAGGAAGACCAAAGAGTGATTGCCCTGGGTTCAGTCTGGTCTGACAAAAGCTGCAGTCTCTCGTATGACCACAGCCTGGGGACACAGATGTCATCTGCTGCTTTCCGGATCTCTGGGACTTCTGGACCAGACTGCCCTCCCTTAGATATGGACTCCTCAGGCCACCAATTTTGCTTTTAAATAATTGATGTCTGCCCTGGGGGTCCAAGGCTTCGCCCACTTCTGCAGTTTCTCCAGCGTTGCCTCCCTCTTTGTTTATAGTTGTGACCCCTTAATAAAATATTTTTAGGTAAATTCTACTCTCCTGTGTGTGTTTTCATCCAAAAAGGACAGTTTGTTGGTGACGATTCAGGTACATTTCTAACATAAAATGTGAAATTAACAAGAGACAACAACAACAAACAATCTCCTACAGATTAAATAGAACAACATATCAATGGTGTTGTGGGAACTTGTCACAAAAAACACACAAACATTTTCGGGAGTACAAATCAAAATCACCAAAAAAAAAATTAAAAAAAGAGAAACACAAAAAAAGATTCTACATTAAAGTAAAAAAAAAAAAAAATATGTTGTCAGATGTGAGAAATCAAAATATATTGAGGGAATCCCGATAAATAGTAACGAAAGAAGTTTGTGAGAAGTGTGTGTGAATATGAGCAGCAAAACTACTTAATTCTTGTCACATTATAAAGAAGAAGAGAGTGCGCTGTATTAAACCATTTTGAACATTGCAGCGTGACGAAAGTGCTGTATCCATTACGAACGCTAAGTTTACCAGAACGAGCTGTCCCGTGTCGGAATTTCTTCTGAGCATGCGTGGCACTTTGTGTGTCGGAACAGGCCACACACGGTCGGAATTGACGCGATCGGATTTTGTTGTCGGAAAATGTTATCTCCTGCTGTCCAACTTTGTATGTCGGAAAATCCGATGGAAAATGTCCGATGGAGCTCACACACGGTCGGAATTTCCGACAACACGCTCCGATCGGACAATGTCCATCGGAAAATCCGACCGTGTGTACGGGGCATAAGAGGGGTGGTGAAGAGATACAAGAGGTACTAACTGTGGGGGGTGAGCTGATAGAGAAAAAATTATCTTTAGGTTTCATAGTGCAACCAGTTATGGATTTCTAAAACTGCTAAAAGTTAAAGGGGTTGTAGCAGCCCCCCCCCCCCAGCAACCTGGAATTACTTACCTGAGCCCCTTCTCTCTCTAGCGATGTCCACGAGTGTCTAAGCCGTCTGGCGTGTGTCTAACTCCTCCTGATTTCCTGAGACACAGCAGAGGCGCCATTGGCTCCTGCGACTGTCAATGAAAGTTATTCGGCCAAGCAGGGGAGAGAGGGGGCGGGGCCCCTTCGGGGCTCCGTGTCTGAATGAATACATGGAGCTCTGACTCGGCTCGGGTGCCCCCATAGAGAGCTGCTGGCTGAGGGGTCACTCGATAGGAGGGAGGGGCCAGGAGCACAGAAGAGGGACCCGAGGAGAGGAGGATTGGGGCTGTGCAAAACCAACAGCACAGAGGAGGTAAGTATGTTTGTTGTTTAAAAAAAAAAAAACAAGACTTTACAATCACTTTAATATATTGTTTGCTTGCAACTACAGCAGTGAGAGGAACAGTGAGGATGTTCCTGAGAGTGTTAGTATAATTACCCAAAAAGGTTAATGTGCTACAATTATTATGCCATTCATTTGAACAACTTAGGGCCAATTATGGGTAGAAGCCAATTTTACCAAAATGCTTTTGGATTGTAAAAGGAAAGAAAAAACTGAAAAAAATTAAAAACTGTCCCAGTTTGGATTCAGGACCCCATAGCAGCAGGGCTAGAATATAAACCAACAATTTTTCCACTGTGATGATCATACAAACAATACAATATGGAAAACATAAAAGGATTAACACGATGACATGCTATAGGCAACACATAATATCCAAGAACATTTTTCCTTCATATGCTATGATAAATAAAAGCTAATACAGTTTTTATTTATTTTCTTGAGGGGAAAAAAGGCATCTACATTGCAAGAATTGAATGTTTTAAAGAATCCCTTCTGGATTGCAAAAGGCTTACATATATCTTCACAAGATCTCCCAATGGAATTGCCTTCAAAGCGAGAATGTTATCGTGTTACTTCTCAAGATACAGACAGATAGGGAATAAACCCTGTGTGGTACTAGTGCCAATTACATAAACAAGTCAGTAACATGCAGACAGTTTTATGTATTTACTAATTGTAAACAAGAGTAGTAGGTGCATGGTTTAAGACGAAAAATTCCAACTAATAAAAACTTTTCATTAGAGAAAAAAACAAAAAAGCGAATTCTTTATTTTTGAATAGCACATTGTATTAGTAAAGATACCATGACAAACAGCATACAAAGCATGAAATATTTATAGAATATTATTCATAGAGACAGACATAGCAATATAAACAATTGTGTCTTAGCCTGCTGTTCACACAAGTTGATCTATTTGATTAATGTGTGCCTAAATTCTAAAATCAGCAATTCACTTCAGAACTAGACAAAACAACAAGAAGAGGAGCAGCAAAGCATCTAGCTCAGGGCATGAAGAAGCTACACAAATGATTCAATATTATTCAATTTATACACAGACCATTGCTAGTCTGTCAGCGAGTCTGTTTAACAAAATGAAGACCAATGTGGATAAGTTATCACAATGAAAAGCACCTCTGAAGCCAGTCATTAGACTAGCCTCTGTTGGACAGAGAAGAGTACACAAACCGAAAGTTGGCCAGTTTCTGCTAAACTGGACAATGTTCGGCATGTGTGTACCCGGCTTTACTCTACAGTATGTCACAAACTTTCCCCGTCCTGGTGAAGTCTTCATAGAGTCACCTCACTCAGAGGACTGTGTACCAGCTAATGGGCCACATGCCTAAGTTAATTATAAATAAGCCAATGTTTTGGAAGGAATATGTCAAATTTCAGCCTAGAGAAGATCGTAGAACCTGCTAAAGGTAGTAAAGAAAAGCCATGTTGTATCAATCAAAGGTATAAAACACTTGGGGTTTTGACTTCAAAGTCTGAGTTATAGCAAGCTAAGCATTTAATTATTGACAGGGTCAACCCAACCAAAACGTAACCACTTGAAAATGTCTTATATCTCTCAGGGAGACCCTGTTGGGTAGATCTCTGTGTTTGACTTGCTGGGTCTGCACATCTGCTGTGACCTATATGAGAGCATCCTGCTTACCTTTATTTTATATCATGGAAAATTGTGACAGGGGGATCTCACTGTTGGAGTATCCACGACATATAGGTTGTCAGGGGATGACTCTTTCTATAACTAAAAAAAATTTAGGTGGACTGAACCTTTACCAATTCAAAATAAATGTGTTAGTGATCTGGGTGAAAAACACTGAAGACTATAGTCTAGCAATAGACTGTACTGAGCCAACCTGTCTCAAATAACTTTGAGCCCATATTCCACTGAGATCAAAATAAATCTCTTCACAATTTTGCAATACTATTTGCAGAGGTTATTACTGTTTTATCTTCATCCTTATTGTTTTTGCATCTCAGTGCTTCTGATTACCTCCAATCTCTTTCAGCCACTTTTTCAATATGTGCACCTGCTACTGCATTAGCTAAACATCATTGATATGGACTGGTTTTCTGATTGTGACAATGGAGGACCATAAAAACACAGCATGAGTCAGCAGAGCAGATTGTTGTCACCTTATAACAGGAAATGCCAGAACAAAGACCTTAATGGAAGGACTACCATGTATTATTTTAATGAAAGCTGCAAATATTAAAAACAACTTGTGAAATTATATTAAAATGCCAGATTTTTATATTATTTTTGTAACTGGAATTAGATCTGCTTTAAAGTAGTTGTCAACATACATTCTAGACACTTTCTAATACAGTTATACACTATATTACCTGCCTTTACATATACATGAACTTTAATGGGATCCTAGTCTTAGTCTATAGGGTTCAATATTGAGTTGGCCCACCCTTTGCAACTATAACAGCTTCAACTCTTTTGGGAAGGCTGTCCACAAGGTTTAGGAGTGTGTCTATAGGAATGTTTGACCATTCTTTCAGAAGCGCATTTGTGAGGTCAGGCACTGATGTTGAATGAGAAGGCCTGGCTCGTAGTCTCCACTCTAATTCATCCCAATGCCTTTACGGACCTTGCTTTGTGAACTGGTCCAAATCATTTCTTGGACGGGGGGTTATGGTGTGGGGTTGTTTTGCAGGGGTTGGGCTTGGCCCGTTAGTTCTAGTGAAGGGAGCTCTTAAGGCTTCAGCATACAAAGACATTTTGGACAATTTCATGCTCCCAAATTTGTGGGAACAGTTTGGGGAAGATCCCTCCTGTTCCAACATGACTGCACACCAGTGCACAAAGCAAGGCCCATAAAGTGAGTTTAGGGTGGAGGAACATGACTGGCCTGCACAGAGTCCTGACCTCAACCCAATAGAACACCTTTGGGATGAATTACAGTGGAGACTGCCAGCCAGGCCTTTTTGTCCATATCAGTGCCTGACCTCACAAATGTGCTTCTGAAAGAATGGTCAGACATTCCCAAAGACACACTCCTAAACCTTGTTAACAGCCTTCCCAGAAGAGTTGATGTTGTTATAGCTGCAAATGGGTGACCAACTCAATATTGAACCCTACGGACTAGGACTGGGATGCCATTAAAGTTCATGTGCGTGTAAAGGCAGGCATCCCAATACTTTTGGTAATATAGTGTAAGTTACATGCAGACACCATACCTGCTTCTGTTTCATTTCAGAAATGATCTTTCTTACCTTTTTTACAAAGTTAAAATGTGACAATGCATCTCTTCTTCCTAATAGTGGGGGTGGGGTTACAGGACACTGTGCAGACACACAATGTGTCTGTATTCCAAAGTCTTTTCAGCTTGAGGCAAGATGCAGGCTGTGGCTGTGCAGGGGCATGTTCAAGAGGCAGGCTGTGATTGGGAGGGATGTGTGCCAGAAGCAGGCTGTGCTTTGTGTGGTCAGTTTAGAACAAGGAATAAAGGTGACTGGCAGGATCAATCAGGTATTTCAGATGGAAAAAGTATATGGAAATGATAGACAATTATTAAAAAAAACACATATGTGAACCCGCACATAGAACAAAATATTTAGGGCGACATACACTTTAAGGCTTTATTCTAGAGCAGGGGTCTCCAACCTTTTTACAAAGGGCCAGTTCTTTGTCCTTCAGACTTTAGGGGGCCAGACTGGACAGCAGGAGTGAAAATTAGGGATGGGCTGAACGACCCCCTGTTTGGTTCGCACCAGAACTTTTGAACATTGCGAAAGTTCGGAGCCGAATAACGAACCCCATTGAAGTCTATGGGACCCGAATGTGAAAAACCAAAAGTACACATTTTGAAGGCTTATATGCAAGTAATCGGGCATACAATGGTTATGGGGGTCCGGCTACTGCCCTGGGTGACATGTATCAATGAAAAAAACTTTGTAGAAAAAAACTTTTTAAATGAGCAGTGATTTATTGATGCTTCAAGTGACAGCATAAAAATGAAAAAAATCCTTTCAATATAGTGCCTTGGGGGGTCCCCTTAGTCCACCTGTAAAGTGGCACATCTGTACTCTGCAGCAATAATTGCATTCATAAAGCCCAAAAAAATGACATTTCCCTGCAAGTTTTCTTTATTTTGTAAGCAACGGCTTGGGGAGCTAGTCTGTATTATGAGGCCACAATGTAGTGCACTGGGAACAAGATTAGAGATTTTTTGGATACATTCTGGTGTCTCTACCACAGATATGCACGTGTCAAAGAGTTGTGGTAAAATTGGTCTTTGGGTGTTAATTGTGCCCATGAAACCTACACTAAAAACAGTCTTTCAGATGAAATCAACACCCACAACACTAGGCAGCCTAGAAGTCCTACAGAGATTCCACATCCCAAAAACACTTAATCTGCAACATCGGCATCAGGGGCTTCATAGCTGCTGGTAATCCAGGACTGATTCATTTTTATAAAAGTCAGACGGTCCATGGAGTTTGTGGACAAACGTGTTCTATGATCAGTAACAAAACCTCCAGCAGCACTGAATGCCCATTCGGAAGGCATGCTGGATGCAGGGCAGCCCAGCAGCTCAATAGCATACTGGGCAAGTACTGCCCAGTGGTCTATTCTCATGACCCAGTAAACCAGTGGATCATTGACTGGAAAGCTCTCCATCTCTGTTTTCGCCCCTAGATAATCTTCCACCATGTGATGCAGATGCTACCGATGGGATGTGGAAGCTGACAGCCCTGGCGGCCGCCTTCTCCACTGCTCCTCTCTTGACCAACAGAAGGGATGAGTTCTGAGACTTTCCCCTTATAACGGTGGTCAAGGAGGGTTGCCAACCAATGGTGATCCTTTTCCTTTATGCCACATATTCTTGGGTCCTTTCACAGTAACGCAATGAAATATTCGGCATTAAACTTGCAGTAACGCAATTAAATATACTGCGTTAAACTTGCAGTAACACAATTAAATATACGGCATTAAACTTGCAGTAATGCAAAGATATCTACACACAGAACGATACTGCGTTAAACTTGCAGTAACCCACAGAACGATATAGCGTTAAACTTGCAGTAACGCAATAAAATATACTGTATTAAGCGGTCCCTACACTCACAATGTCTGAACTATCCCGACATTCACACTAGTGTAAAGATGAATGGTCGCACTACACTTACACTGAACTATCTCTAGATTCACACTAAACTGATATTCTACACTGACAATAGAATCAGAATAGCACACTATAGCACACTAACTGTCTAATAGCACTGAACAGAGCCCTGTTCTATCTCTCTCCACGCCGCTTTCACACTACAAAAAGGCCGCTATGGAAAGAATACTTTTATAGTGTGGGGCGGGATTAAGAGCAATGAGCCATGATTGGATGCTGTCATGATGACTGTATCCAATCATGACAGTGCTCTGTGCCCTGATTGGGCAAAGCTTTCATTGCTTCAGCCAATCATGGATTTCAATGCACTGTGGTGGCACAGTGCATTGTGGTCATTTGGCGGGCCAAACAAACGGTCAAATGACCCGATAATTCGGTTGTTTAGATAACGTTCAAACAGCCAAAGTTTGGCCCGAACTCATGCTCGGGCCGAAACTTTTGCCCATCTCTAGTAAAAATGTTCCTGGCATCAGTAGGAGTAAACATCACCACATTTGGTATTAGGGGGAAGAATGGTACCTGATCGTTGGTATCATTGGGAGGAATAGTGCTACATTGTTGGTGTCAGTGGGGGAAATAGTGCCCCATTGTTGATGTCAATTGGCAGAATATTGTCTCGTATCAGAGGGAGGAATAGTGTCTCAAGGGCTGGATAAAGGCAAGCAAAGGGCCACATCCAGCCCCCGGGCTGTAGTTTGGAGACCATTGTTCTAGAGGTTAGGCCCCAGTTAATGTTTATGTTTGATTGTAAGGGTTAGTCAGTAACTATTTTATTTTTGGGTGTAATAAGTGTATACCACATATTAAAAAAAGCCAGTTTTCAAAAGATGACAAATATTATACCTGGTGTACATAAATCTCTGAAAAAAGGTACTATTGAACATACAGTACTTGTCTAATGTTATCAAAGTCATGTCTTTCCTAACTCCTGCCAACATTGGATAAAAGCTTTAGGCCTCAAAATATTGATGTCTGTGATGTGCAAATGGCATTCTGAGAGGTTTTATGTCCATAAGATATTTCTGTTTTCTTGCAAGAATGTATTATGCATCATACTACTTTGAATGTGTACTTGATTTGATATTTTCCTAATAAAGTTTGCTAGCTATAATCAATCCACCATATCGTACTGTATTTTCTGAGAAAGTTTATCTGAAAACTTGATTATTCCCCCTTGCCAAATATCTTAATTTTTTATACTATTTTTAAATAAAGGTCCTCATTCTTGTACGTACATAACTTTCTATATACTATTGCCGAATTGAATTAAAACATAAAAAATAACGTTATTCAAAATGTTTTCTTTATGGGAATTGTTTTTCCCTATGCACATGTAGTTTTATATGTACTATTTACCAAAATATAAAGGCTTTTATTGTTCCAATACTTCACAAAAGCCTTTACCTGTACAGTTTATGTATGGCTTGCTTAAAATGTTTTACTTAAAAGTGTGACTAAGTATCAATAAGGTTTTTTTTTTTTATAAAGAGCAATTTGTTGCAGTTGTTTACTTAAAGTGGTTGTGAAGGCAGAAGGTTTTTTTTTATCTTAATGCATTCTATGGATAAACTCTCCCTCCTCATTGGCTGAGACAGCAGCGGGGTGCCATTGGCTCCCGTTGCTGTCAATCAAAGTCAGTGAGCCAAAGAAGAGAGAGAGAGGGGGCAGGGCCAAACCGCAGCTCCGTGTCTGAATGGACACACAGAGCAGTGGCCTGGCTCGGGTCCCCCATAGAAAGCCGCTTGCTGTGGGGTCACTCAAGAGCAGGGTGGGGTCAGGAGCACCAGTGAGGGACCCAAGAAGAAAAGGATGCGGGCTGCTCTATGCAAAACCACTGCACAGAGCAGGTAAGTATAACATGTTTGTTATTTTTAAATGAAAAAAAATAGACTTTAGTATCACTGTAAAGATCTTCTCTTTGTGTCCATCACTTTATGTACTGGAAAGGCACAACATGTTTTTATTTGCACGTTAGAGAATTCTCTTGATCATTTTTAAAATTATTTTATCCATTTTAGAGCAGTCTACATCTAGCTTTTGTTGCTGTTATTGCTCTTATACTGTAACTCTGTAGCTTTAATGGTTTGTAACAGTTGTGTTAGCTGGTTCAATTATTTGTAATCTCTTTGATGATATTATTGTTAAACTAACCTAATACCACATGAGTTTGGATTTATTCTATAATTATTGTATATCACAGCATGGCTCCAGAGGGAAATGATTGGTCTGTTGATGTCCATTTTCTCTTCAGTCTATATGTTTGGGTTCTCTAATTTGTTTCAGTAATAGTTAATTAACCCTTCTGCACAATTTCTTCCATGATTTCAAAGTTTTCTTTAGTCATTTTTTTTTCTACTGGATTATAGGTTTATTCATCACACAATGTCTGAGCAAGTTTATTTCCAGCAATGCCAAGTAAAAAGACGCACTGTCCTGCTAATCTAACACTCATTAACTGCATTAAAACAAGAAAATGTAGCAGATTTAAAGAGGAAGTAATCTTCCTCTGCTGACATTTACCTAAAGGTAGGCTTATAATAAGGCTTACCTATAAGTATTGTAAATATCTCCTAAATGTGCACTGTTTAGGAGATTTTTATAATACATGCAGCCATTGACAGCACTGGCGCATGCACTCTGAAGGAACGCCCACCAGTGCCGTCCCTTCTGAGACCTGTGCCATGAACGGCGGCTCCCGCTCCCATGCCTGGGAGCGACATCATTGCGGCTCCAGCCAGTCCCAGAGCCAGAGATGGCGAACACGGAAGCAAGATGGATGAAAATGTAATGGGCTGCAGTCCTGACATTGTGGCGCTGGAACAGCTTTGTTTGTATACTAGCACATTATGACTTTACCTTGCAGGAAGAAGAAAAGAAAAAAAAGTCCAGGTGTATACAACCGCTTTAACTCTAGTTGGATGTTCAGCCGATGCACCCCATTTCTTCTATCAGGCCTGCAGCATCCCTCATGCGGGCAGTGTGTAGACAGGGTTTAATCTCTGCCTGCAAAGTCTAGTGGTGTCTAGTCTAGTCCTAGGGGTGTGCTAAGGGGGGAGGGTCACTCTGTTTTTTTTATATATATAGTACCTCCATGGGGTGGGGTCTAGAGACGCATGGGAAGGAATGGGCTCATGCAGTCATTATATAGGCCAAAGGGAAACTAGGAAGAAGCCCCTCTGGGGTAGGCACTCCTATTAGAAGGGGCCTAAATTATGGATGACTATTGGAGAACTTCAGTTGTATGGAAAGACTGTGTAAAACCCCTATTTACATTATTGAATAAAGCCACATGTCCATGCAGTTCAACATGTGTTAGTTTATGTGTGTGTACGTGTTTATGTCACTACCATTTCCGATATCCCTGTATATTGTATTCGCTAAGATGCCCATCTAAAAGTTTTTTTTTTAAATATTGGCACACCTCGCTGAGACCACCAACTGTGGAATGGAGTTCTACATCCTTACAATTCTAAAGAACTCCTTACGCAGTTTCCGATTAAACCGCCTTATGCCAACTTCGCTTAGTGGCCACATGTCCTCTTAAAGTGGTTGTAAGCTCTAAAAAAAACAAAACCTGCAATACAAAGGCATAATGAGCTAGCATACTAGCTCATTATGAATTACTTACCTGAGATCGAAGCCCCTGCAGCCATCCTCGTTCACCGCTCGGGCAGCCGTCATTGCTCCCGGAGTTACTTCCAGGCATCATGGGTTCCGGCGCTGTGATTGGCTGTGATGTACGTGCTGTTGCTTCAGTTTGCTTCAGTGCGCATATGCGGATGACGTTGGCACATGCAAATACAGGGGATATATGCACGGTTTAGGAGATATCCAGTGTAGCTACAGGTAAGCCATATTATAAGCTTACCTGTAGCAAAAAATGGTTGTAAAGGGTTTACAACCACTTTAAATGAACTGAGACTGAATAGTTTCTCCTTATGCTAGAATCACCATTTAGATATTTGTATATTATATATATCATTTCATATTCCTGATATGTGCCTGCTGTACCATGTACTTGTATGAAAAAGTATCCTGTTCTCTTTGTATTACTTCCTTTGTGTGAAATCCCTGGTGCGCCTGCCAGTCCCTCTGCTTTGCTATTAAAAACTGACACTGTGGTCAGTTCTCCATCTGTGTTGGGAACTCAGCCTGCTCTCCTCCAATGATCAGACCTGTCCTGACACCCCCTCCCCCCTGCACAGCCTTTTACTGGTGTCCTCCAGTTCTCTTATCAACTTTGTTCCCCCTCTGTGGACTCTCTCCAGTTCCAGCACATCCTTCCTGAGGACTGGCGAAAAGACCTGGATGGCATGCTCAAGATGTGGCCAAACCAGAGTTTTTTCATTAAATGGTAGAATTATAGTCTTATCTCTCGAGTAGATGCTCTTATTAATGCATGCTAATAGTCTGCTAGCATTGCTTGCTGCAGCTTCACATTGCATGCTATTGCTAAGTCTGTGATCTACCAGGACACCCAGAGTCCTGCTTTCAAATTTTTAGCCCCCAGATGCATTATTTTACGTTTTTATATTTTAGACCTCATTTGCAATTCAGTTGCTCACCCCTTTTTTATCAAGGTCTTCTTCTAAAGCTCCTACATCCTGCTGTAAAGTTATTACCCTGCTTACTTTTGTATCATCAGCAAACAATTGAATTGAATTATTTATACCAACCTCTTTATCATTTATGAACAAATTAAACAGAATTGGTCCCAGGACAAAGCCTTTGGGTACCCCACTTAAAATTCCAGACCATTCATAAGATACGTTATTAATTACCACCCTCTGAATGTGTCTTGTTTCTGCTGAAATGTTTGAGCAGTTCCATTTGCACAGTCAATATCTGCATAATCGAAGTTCCCCTTGATAATAACATTGCCTTGCTTTGCTGTCATTTTCAGCAGTGAGAGGAGATCAGTCTCCCCTTCATCCTTTAGTTTAGGGGACCTGTAACATACACCCAGTAAAAAAAATAGAAGTCCAGGCTTTTCCTAACTATGCTTAAACCTGCTCCCATCCTCCTTCTAACTCCTATTCTAACTACCCTGTAAAAGGAAGGGGCTTATACTTACCTATCCTGAGGGCACTCCAGTTCAGTCATGTGGTCCCCCAGTGGCCGGCTTCAGGGGAGAGGGGAGATCACTGACAACAGCTGAAATGCTGGTGCAGTGATGTCACCCATAGGTTTACTGAGGGGCATTAGTTGTCGGCTGTCCCTCCTCTCCTTTGAAGCTGCCGCTGGGAGCTGATCAAGTGACCAGACCAGAGCACCCTCAGAATAGGTAAGTGTAGGCTTCTTCCTTTCATAGGATTGTCAGAATAGTAGTTAGAAGGTGGATGGGAGCAGGTTTAAGCATAGTTAGGAAAAGCCTGGAATTCCACTTAAATTTCCCTTTTCTTTATTCCCTTTGAAGATCCAGCCAAAAGGATTCCACTTGCTACCTAGCCCCCCTAGCAACGTCATCCCTTGTATCTACTAGCAGGTCATTTTTGATATACAGGCACACCCCTCCCCCTCTTCTGCTTACCCTGTCCCTCCGATACAAGGAGTGCCCCTGGACAGTCCCAAGCCAGACATGTGAGCTGTCAAACCAAGTTTCTGATAGTCCTAAGAAGTCTATATCTTCCTCATGTATCAGCAGTTCTAGTTCTTCCATTTTATTAACCAGACTTCTAGCATTTGGTAAACATGCCTTTTAATTGTGTACAGGCGCATATTATTTTCTCCTCATTTGTTCTGAGGCCGCAGTAGTATTTTGCTAACATTTTCACCTTGGTTTTAGGTACTCTAGTTACACTACCAGTGTTGCCCAGGTAGCACCCTCTGACCTTCGCTCACTGCCAGCTATAGCTTCCTGTGAAGTTCTTGTAAGGATCTGCAAAGTAATAGAGGAAGAAACCGAGTTCGACAGTTTGACAAAGTGCCGTTTTGTTGTGATGTCTTGTCATGTTTCAAGTAAAGCTTCTGAAATGCTAATGGTGTGGACAATTCTATATTATATGAAATCCTCAGGTAGATGGTGAGTGGGCCTCAGGCCAGAAGATTAGTGCCAATCAAAATGGCTTTCCGATACAGGTATGTGCGTACCCTGCCCTGGTCTTGAGCTGGAGAGGGTGACCATCTCTGTGGGTGCTGGTGGGGAATTGAAGCTTCTGGCAAGTGCCTGCTCACCAATTCAACAGCAGAAATAGCAGGAAAACAATAACAGAGGGCTGGACTGGAAGCTTAATGAACCAAGTTAATGTAGGGTGCTGCATCAATGTGACTGGTATGGGTATTGAGACCACAATTAGGAAAAATAGTGCCAGTAGCTGAAGAGGGTGTTGAAAATGACCATAATCATTGTGATGATAGTCCAGCAGGAACTTGATAATTACATGGACAGGGACAGAAAAGCTTACCTGTTGTGTTTTGTTGTGTTGCAGTATGGTGCACTGCAAAAAAACCTGCATTTGAAACAGAAGCACTAAACAGGTAAAATGGTTCTCCTACACCTACAGTATACGAATGCCAAATACTGAACTTCTACTTGGGCATAGGAGCTCATCCCCAAATGATGTGGGGGGTGGCTCAGTTTATTGTATTGAGGGGGCTATGGATTTAGTCCTTTCAAACTAACCATAAATAATATATCAGGCTGTCTAACACTTTACAGCGCACAATACAATGGAGGCTGGTAGATCAATGCTAACCAAACAGATTTGTTCATGCACACGCACAGCCAAATCTCCATGGTCCAGTAGTCTGGCAGCTCTGCCACAATGCCTGGATCATTAGAGGGACCAAAGAAAACCAGACGGGACAGATAAACACTTACATGCTGCTATAAATACCTTGCCAATTCCAGTGATGAGCACTTCTCTTGTCCCCACAGATTGCACAGTGCTTTTACATAATTTTTTCTTATTTAAATAATTTTTTGTTAAGATTTAATGAAAAATACAGAGGATACCATATGTGTAAAAATACAGAGGAAAATAATAATGTAAAATAAAAATGTGGGAAAAGTCTATAATTGTATTATAACTATTAAATGGAATAAGAAGAAAATAACAAGGAGTGTAAAGCATTTTATCATAAATGGTTTCAAATCATTTTTAATATTTTCTAAAGTATACTGTGGCAGTTACACCATGTGTCTTGCTTCTTAGTTTTATTATTTCAAGTTCTTACCTCAAACTTTCTCAGATTACAATTATTATCATTTATTATTATAGGATATCCCAAAAAGTTGTAAAGCGATGCGTAAACTGTCGGCGCTATATAAATCCTGTACAATAATAATCATATAATAATAATTAATCTAAATAAATAAATAAAAATAATTATAATTATAATTATTATTAATTATAATAATTACACCAAAACTGGTACCAGAATATTTTATAAAATATTCTAAATGTTTATAAATTTTATAAAAAAATAATCGTTGTAGTTCGTAAACTAATTTATTGTGATTCTGTTGCCTATTTAAGTAAAAAGGAGAAGTCATGCTGTGCTGTGAAAGAAAACCCTTTAAATAGGAAATGTCTCATATTTAACTTACCCTTGGAACCATTCAATAATTGTTTAAAAAAAAAAAAAGTAAAGGTGATAACCCTTTTAACACATTACATGACAGTTTAGACACCTCAGTAATTACAAATGCTCTGCAACACTTTCATAAGCTCCTATTCTTCTCTTCGAGGTGAGGGCCATTGGATCAAAAAGCACAAACAATGCATTAAGAGTATCACTTCCAGCCTACTTGGTAAAAATCCGGTAATTGCAACAGCAGTCGCATGAGTTCACCTATGAAAATGGATCACATTTTTCTTTTGCACTTGCCTTGGTTTTTCCCAGATTAAGAAGTTATGCAGCCTGACAGCAAACTAGACCTGAACAAGTCCTGACAGATTGCTGAAGTGTTTCCTTTCATGTTTCTATTCCAACACCTGTCGCGGAGAAGGCTGGGGTGGTCTTCCTGAAGCTTACCTGCATTCGCTCTTCTTTCAGCAAATTGCCGCAGATGAGATATTGAGAGACTGGAAATGGCCTTGAAGGACAGCTCTGACATGAAATGTTTTATCGTGGGGGCAGGAGATGGACTTGAACTAAGGGAATGAGGACAGTCGTTGAAAAAAAAAAATCTCATAGCATGATTATGTAATAGTCTATTTATTATTTCCCAACATAACATGAGTATATTACACAGAACTGCAGAGAGCATAATGAAGCATTCATGTCACCATGTCTGTAAGCTTAAAGTGGAACTAAACTCCAAAAGTGACGTCCCTCTGGTTCACTCCCTCCTCCCAGCCTGTCAGTGAGTTTTTTTTGCAGGTGGTGGGGGTAGGGGGGATGTAGCGAGTAATGATTTTTATGGGTACTTGCTCCCACTCTACTGGTCAAGGATGATGGACACACCTTGTCCTGCCATCTCCCCTCCTGCAGCCGCCTGAGACTCATCATGTGTCCCACGAGGCTTCAGGACTCTTCCCAGAGTGCTGTGCATGCATAGTGGAGAGCCATATCCATCCATCTATATCCAAGATGGTGGCACCAGGGACCGGCAGCAGTAAGAAGAACCAACTGCAGGAGGACAACACTGGCCTCCAGGCACTGGTAAGTATCTCATTTGAAAGTCAGCAGCTACAGTATTTGTACTTTTAGGACTAGTCCATACTATAGGTTGGGGGGCAGTTGAGTTGCACTTTCTCTGCCCCCCAACTCCTACCCCTTTAGCTGCAGAGGCAGCAACTGGGCGTGTACAGATGCCTCCTCCGCAATGCTTTGCTTCACAGCTGGAGTTATACCCCGCTGCTTTCAGCACTAGTTAACGCCCACTGAATGCAACCCATTCAAGTGAATGGGGCAGCTCTGCAACCGCCCCGCAATCCTGTGCATTAGGGCACATTATTGCAAGATTCAAGGGGTCAAAGCAGGCAGCAAAGAGGTGACAACACCTCCTCACCACCTGTCAAATACTCTCTAAAGAGGAATCTGAATGCAGATCATTCTTTAGAGAGCAAAGCTCATGTGAACAAGCCCCTAAAAAAAAAAGTAGTTCCTCTTTAATAGCTTGTTTACAACACAATTTCTGTGTTTTTTACAAGTTTTCAATGCGTTCCAATTTTTCTTTCATTTTTTTTTTTTATTTAGACCCTTAAAAAATCTTTGTTTTTATTAGGACAATGTTCATTCCGGTGCATTTACACACACTTTGGTGCATTCCAGTCTAAAAAAAATGCAACAGGCTGTACTTTTGTTGAAATCACTGGAACTAACTGCAGTGGTGTGATTTAGGGCCATTGTTTTCAAAGGGTTGCTGCCTGTATAATGAAACTTTAAGGGCCCATTCATACCAATTGCAGAGTGGGAAATGCATATTTCCCTCAAGCTTCCCACACCTCGCAGGAATGCCGTTTGAAGATGTGCACAAGTGCCATTAATTGTTAGTGGCACCCCCATACATCTAACAAATGTGCATGCATTTGCGGTCACCAAAACGCATGATATGCAGTACCTTGAGGTTTGGTGCGGTGTGATCTTGGTATACTTTGTGGGCGTTTCTGCCCATTTGGTAGCACATTGAAATGAATGGGCTGTCATACCCACACCATGTGGGAGTGTGCAAGAACGTATGTGCAAACATAAGCATTAATGGAGTGAAGTTGTGAACCGGAAATACATTTATATATATTTATATACCGTATTTATCAGCGTATAACACACACAGGCATATAACACGCACATTCATTTTAAGAGGGAAGTTTCAGGAATAAAAAACCCTAAATTTTACATAAGGAACTTTGAAGCAAAATAAGGGTCAGTGCCCATCTGCAGCCTCACCATTGCCATCAATGCAGCCTGATCAATGCCCATCTGCAACCTCACAAGTGGCATCAATGCACCCTCATCGGTCTACATCAATGCAGCAGCCTCCCCATTGCCATCAACGCAGCAGCCTCACCATTGCCATCAACGCAGCAGCCTCACCATTGCCATCAATGCAGGAGCCTCACCATTGCCATCAATGCAGCAGCCTCACCATTGCCATCAATGCAGATGACTCACCATTGCCATCAATGCAGCATCCTCACCATTGCCTTCAATGCTGCAGCCTCACCATTGCCATCAGTGCAGCCTGATCGATGCCCATCTGCAACCTAAACAGGAGATTCTCAATGTATGTAATCTGACGGCACTCGTCCCACCCCCCTCCCTGTCCCCTCTGAGGCAGCTAAAATTGAAGTATTGGCGTATAATACGCACACGCTATTTGCACCCGACTTTCAGGGTGAAAAAGTGTGTGTTATACGCCAATAAATACAGTATATATATATATATATATATATATATATATATACATGCAGCAACCCTTTGAAAACAGTGGGTCCATTTTCAGAGGGTGTTTGACATGTAGTGAGGAGGCATTAATGTTTTTACCCCCAAAAACCTGCACTTGAATGGGTCACCTCTGCAGGCGGTACTGCCCCCTAAATAGGACAGGGCAGATAATTTTTTCTCCTCTGAAATGCATACTGTATACTCCCGTACGACTGCCTTTGCAGTTTAGAGGTGGCATTTTGGGAAGAGGTAAAAACAGGCAGCTGAGCAATTTTACCCCCCTTCTCCAAGTGCAAACTAAGCCTAAAGCACAGACAACATTGAAAATCTGACAAGGGTTGTAGTCTGACTTCACAGAGATTGGTGGAAACCTGCAGTATATGATGTCCTGCATTGGTTTGCAATAAATGTTCTTTGGAATGACATTCCTGGAAATTGATCCGCTGCCAGCAATCATGGTGGACTTCAATAGACTTTCATCCTATAGTTATATTAAAGTGTAAGTTATCTCTAACAATTAACTAATTTTCTCCCTTTGGTCTTTGGTCTCCCTTTTGGTCCACTGCAATACAGGACATTTATACACCCTTCCTGCCCAGACCAATTTTTAGCTTTCAGCGCTCTCACACTTTGAATGCCAATTACACAGTCGTGCAACACTGTACCCAAACAAAATTTTTATCGTTTTTTTCATACAAATAGAGCTTTCTTTTGGTGGTATTTAATCACCACTGGGTTTTTTATTTTTTGTGACATAAGTGAAAAAAGAGTGAAAATTTTGACAAGAAAAACACTTATTTTTAATTTCTATGATAAAATTTTGCAAATAAGTCATTTTTGTTCATAAATGTGGGCCACAATTTATACTGCTACATCTCTTTGGTAAAAATAACCCAAATTAGTGGATATTATTTAGTCTCTGTGAAAGTTATAGAGTCTACAAGCTATGGTGCAAATCATTGAAAATTGATCACACCTGATGCACTGACGGCCCTGACGATCTCATTTCTTGAGGCCCAGAAATGTCAGGAAAGTACAAATACCCCCCCAAATGACACCTTTTTGAAAAGTAGACACTCAAGGGTATTTAGTAAGAGGCATGGTGAGTTTTTTGAAGTTGTAATTTTTTCCCACAATTCTTGGGAAAATTAAGAATTTTTATTTTTATTTGATTTTTTTCACAAAATTGTCATAATAACAAGTTATTTCTCACACACAACATATGCATACTTCCAATTACACCCAAAAATAAATTCTTTTACTCCTCGTGAGTATGGCAATACCACATGTCTGAGACTTTTACACAGCCTGGCCACATACAGAGGCCCAACATGCAGGGAGCACCATCAGGCGTTCTAGGAGCATAAATTACACCTCTAATTTCCTAACGACCTATTACACATTTGAAGGCCCTGGAGCACCAGGACAATGGAATTACCCACAAAATGACCCCATTTTGGAAAACAAACACCCCAACATATATTCTATGAGGCATAATGAGTCTTTTGAACAGGTAATTTTTTTTACACTTTACAAGTCTTCAGAAAACGTGGGAAGAAAATTAAAATCTTTTTTTTACACAAAGTTGTCAATTTATAAGATATTTCTAACACATAGCATGTATATAGCAAAAATGGCACCCCGAAACACATTCTGCTACTCCTCCTGAGTATGGCGATATCACATGTGTGACTTTTACACAGCCTGGCCACATACAGAGGCCCAACATTGAAGTAGTACCTGCAGGCGTTCTAGGAGCATAAATTACACATCTCATTTCATTCCTACCTATCACACTTTTGAAGGTCCTTGAGCACCAGGACAGTGGAAAATGACCCCATTTTGGAAAGCAAACACCCCAACGTATATTCTATGAGGCATGGACTGCAGATAGATACTCGGGTACTCTGATGGCCTGGTGACAGGTACTCGGGTACTCTGATGGACTGGTGACAAGTACTCGGGTACTCTGATGGCCTGGTGACAGGTACTTGGGTACTCTGATGGGTGGTGACAGGTATTCAGATGGTACTCAGAGGAACTGTGACAGGTACAAAGGTACTCGGGTACTCAGGTGGACTGTGACAGGTACTCAGGTACTTGGGTGCTCAGATGAACTGTGACAGGTACTCGGGTACTCTGATGGACTGTGACAGGTACTTGGGTACTCAGATGAACTGTGAAAGGTGCTCGGGTACTCAGATGGACTGTGACAGGTACTCAGGTTCTCAGTTGGACTGTGACAGGTACTCAGGTATTCTGGTATTAAGATGAACTGTGACAGGTACTCGGGTACTCAGATGAACTGTGACAGGTACTCAGGTACTTGGGTACTTAGATGAACTGTGACAGGTACTCAGGTACTCAGATGGGCTGTGACAGGTACTCGGGTACTCAGGGACTC
The DNA here is from genome assembly GCF_042186555.1 of Aquarana catesbeiana. Lineage (NCBI taxonomy): Eukaryota > Metazoa > Chordata > Amphibia > Anura > Ranidae > Aquarana > Aquarana catesbeiana. Next base: position 501,209,894 of record NC_133328.1, on the reverse strand, counting down.
AGATGGACTGTGACAGGTACTCAAGTACTCGGGTACTCAGATGAACTGTGACAGGTACTCAGGTAGTCAGATGGACTGTGACAGGTACTCAGGTACTCAGATGAACTGTGACAGGTACTCGGGTACTCTGATGGACTGTGACAGGTACTCGGGTACTCAGATGAGCTGTGACAGGTACTCAGGTACTCGGATACTCAGATGGGCTATTACAGGTACTCAGGTACTCGGATACTCAGATGGACTGTGACAGGTACTCAGGTACTCAGATGAGCTGTGACAGGTACTCGGGTACTCTGAAGGACTGTGACAGGTACTCGGGTACTCCGGTGGGCTGTGACAGGTACTCAGGTACTCGGGTACTCAGATGGGCTGTGACAGGTACTCAGGTACTCAGATGAACTGTGACAGGTACTCGGGTACTCAGATGGGCTGTGACAGGTACTCGGGTACTCAAATGAACTGTGACAGGTACTCGGGTACTCAGATGGGCTGTGACAGGTACTTGGGTACTCAGATGAACTGTGACAGGTACTCGGGTACTCAGATGGGCTGTGACAGGTACTCGTGTATTCAGATGAACTGTGACAGGTACTCAGGTACTCAGTGGGCTGTGACAGGTACTCAGGTACTCGGCTACTCAGATGGGCTGTGATAGGTACTTTGATGGGTAGTGACAGGTCCTCTTTATCAGGTGGGGGGGGGGCAATCAGTGTGGTTGGTGTACACTGTAAGCGGTAACGAGATGTTACTGCAATCTCCTTCTCACACATGATCGGTGTGTGAGGAGGAGAACCCGGTAACATCTCATTACCGCGGTTTGTTGACATTCTGTGACCGGCTGTGATTGGACACAGCCGGTCACGTAATAAAGAGACAATTTTATTGGCTCTTTACTGCAATCGGGGTTGGGCTGTGTCAGGGTGAGAAGCCTTGTCCCCAATCACCGCTCTGCTTGCGCCCAAGGGGCATGCACGAGCGCCGTTTATGTGGGCAGTACATGTAAACGACTGTGATTGGAAACAGCCGGTCACGTGGTAAAGAGCCATTTTTTATTGGCTCTTTACACGGATCTGGGATGGGCTGTGTCCGAGGGACATGCCTCATCCCCGATCACCGCAGGAACGGCCAGAAGCCCGCAGGAGCGGCGAGAAGCCGAGGACGTCATATGATGCCTGCCCAGGATAGGAGATCCCATGTGCAGACGTCATATGACTATAGCCCGGTAGTGAAGTGGTTAAATAAAACAGTTCTTTTTTTATATCTGTTCAATATAGTACCTTGAAAAAGTATTCACACCCCTTGAAATTTTCCACATTTTGTTACAACCAAAAACATAAATGTATTTTATTGGCATTTTATGTGATAGACAAACACATAGTGGCACATAATTGTGCAGCGGAAGGAAAATAATTAATGGTTTTCCAAATTTTTTAGAAATAAATATATGAAAATTGTGGCGTGCATTTTTATTCATCCCCCTTTACTCTGATACCCCTAATTAACATCTAGTGGAACCAAATGTCTTCAGAAGTCACCTAATTAGTAAATAGAGTCCACCTGTGTGTAATTTAATCTCAGTATACATACAGCTGTTCTGTGAAGCCCTCAGAGGTTTGTTAGACAACCCTAGTGAAAAAAATGCGTCATGATGGCCAAGAAACACACCAGACAGGTCAGGGATAACGTTGTGGAGAAGTTTAAAGCAGGGTTAGGTTATAAAAAAAATATCCCGAGCTTTGAACGTCTCCCAGAGCACTGTTCAATCCATCATCCGAAAATGAAAAGCGTATGGCACAACTGCAAACCTACCAAGACATGGCTGTCCACCTAAACTGACAGGTCGGGCAAGGAGAACATTAATAAGAGAAGCAGCCAGGAGGCCCATGGTAAATCTGGAGGAGCTGCGGAGATCCACAGCTCAGGTGGAAGAATCTGTCCACAGGACAACTATTAGTGGTGGTAGCAACATGTTGTAGGGATGCTTTTCTTTAGCGGGGACAGGGAAGCTGGTTAGAGTTGATGGGAAGATGGATGGAGCCAAATACAGGGCAATCTTAGAAGAAAACCTGTTAGAGTCTTCAAAAGACTTGAGACTGAGGAGGTTCAACGTCCAACAGGACAATGTCCCTAAACATACAGCCAGAGCTACAATGGAATGGTTTAGATCAAAGCATATTCATGTGTTAGAATGGCCCAGTCAAAGTCCAGACCTAAAACCAATTGATAATCTGTGGCAAGACTTGAAAATTGCTGTTCACAGACGCTCTCCATCCAATCTGACAGAGCTCGAGCTATTTTGCAAAGAATGGGCAAAACTGTCACTCTCTAGATGTGCAAAGCTGGTGGAGACATCCCAAAAAAGACTTGCAGCTGTAATTCCAGTGAAAGGTGATTCTACAAAGTATTGACTCAGGGGGGCTGAATACAAATGCACACCACACCTTTTTTTTACATATTTATTTGTAAAAAAAAAATTGGAAAATAATTTATCTTTTTCCTTCCACTTCACAATTATGTTCCACTTTGTGTTGGTCTATCACATAAAATCCCAATAAAATACATTTATGTTTTTGGTTGTATTCTGACAAAATGTGGCAAATTTGAAGGGGTATGAATACTTTTTCAAGGCACTGTAGGTAAGTATGGGTGTCCCCCCATTCAGGTTTATAGAGGGGGGGTGGGGGGGGGTCTTTAAGTTCAGCAAAGTCTCCCAGTTGATGGAAGTCCCCGGATGACAGTGTGTAGTATCAATGTACAGATCAGTGATATCACAGATGATACAAGCTCGGTGTTATTATGAAATGACGTGTCTTCATTTCTTCACTGATCATCCTACATAGAATTGTTATCAGTAAACTTTCCCAGTTGTGTAGAGTGTCAGTGATTATCTCAGTGATATTTCTATGATCGTTACTTCCAATGTATGAACAATGATGACCCCGTGTACAGTATACAGGGAGTAGAGGATCAGAGTACAGGGACACACACAGGTCTCTCCGATCCCCGTCCACACAGCGAGGGATGTGACAGCCCATGACACTCTCCGGGGAGGAGCTGTACCCGGAGCCCCGCCCCTTCACTGACAATCATTGGATCGTCACCCCGAACCCCCGCCCACCCAAGTCCGCACGCTGGATGCTTCCCGCTATAGAGGAGGTGATTGGACGAGCCAACCTGGCCTCGCCCCTCTGCACTTCACTCATCTATTTACAGCACTTTTCAAGAAGCCCGACCAGAGCCCCTTCATCCATCCAGTGTGCGGACAATGATATAGGGAGCGGACCGAGGAGCCGTTATATCCCCTCCCAAGATGCCGCGATCCTTCCTGGTCAAGAAACACTTCAACTCCTCCAAGAAGCCCAACTATGGGGAGCTGGACAACCACACAGGTACCTACACCCCTCCTACCTACCTACTACTCATTCATACAGAGGACTCTGATCACCTACCTACTACTCATTCATACAGAGAGCTCCTCTGATCACCTACCTACCAGAGGACTCCTCTGATCACCTACCTACTACTCATTCATACAGAGGACTCTGATCACCTACCTACTACTCATTCATACAGAGGACTCTGATCACCTACCTACCAGAGGACTCCTCTGATCACCTACCTACCACTCATTCATATAGATGGCTCCTCTGACCACCTACCTACTTCCACCACCCATTCATACAGAGAGCTCCTCTGATCACCTACCTACCAGAGGACTCCTCTGATCACCTACCTACCACTCATTCATACAGAGGACTCCTCTGATCACCTACCTCCACCACCCATTCATACAGAGAGCTCCTCTGACCACCTACCTACCTCCAACACCCATTTATACAGAGAGCTCCACTGATCACCTACCTACTTCCACCACCCATTCATACAGAGAACTCCCCTGATCGCCTATCTGTCCCCACCCCCAATTCATACAGAGGGCTCCTCTGATCACCTACCTACCTACATCCACCGCCCATTTATACAGAGAAATCTTCTGATCATCTACCTCCATCATCCATTCATACAGAAAACTCCTCTGATCACCTACTTCCACCACCCACTCATACACAGGGCCCCTCTGATCACCTACCTCCACCTCCTATTCATACATAGGACCCCTCTGATCGCCTACCTATCTACCTCCATCACCCACTCATACAAAGGGCTATTCTGATCACCTACCTACCTCTACCAACCATTCATACACCGCCTCCACCACCCATGCATACAGAGGTGATCACCTACTTCTCCATCATCATTGATCCTGGATTTCTGTGTATAGAGATGGTGTACAGCTCAGTATTTATAAGAAATAAGTGATGTTTTCTCTTCTGATGGTCATACATAGATCTCCTGTGATCACCAAACTTTTCTAGTTTCTGGATCTCTTCGTATAAAGTTAGTGTACAGCTCAGTGTTCTTATATATGAAATAAGAGAAGATGTGTGTCTTGATTTCTCAACTGATTCATAGGGGGGAGTTTATAAAAACCAGAACAGCTGTACATGACAACCAATCAGCTTCTATCTTCAGATTGTACAGTTAAGTTTTAAAAATGAAAGCTAGAGGCTGATTGGTTGCCCTGCACATCTGCTCCAGTTTTTGAAGTTTCCTTCTTCTAATTGGCAAACTTTTCTAGTCCATCAGAGTTCCTGTATTACATTGTACAGTGTTGGTGCACAGCCCAGCGTTTCTTCATGTAAAACAAGTGATATGTCTTGCATTCCCTCTGATGATCATATCACAGGTCATTGGCTTCTTCTGATCATCAAACTTGTTAGTTACTTGTTAGTGTATATGAAAAGTTCTGCAAAGGGGAGTTTACAAAGACTGGAGCTGCCAGAATATGAAGCAGATGTGCATGGCAACCAATCGACTTCTAGCTTTCATTTTCAAAGCTTAACTTAGCAAGCTGAAGCTAGATGCTGATTGGCTGCCATGTACAGTTCCAGTTTCTGGCTGCTCTAGTTTTAGTAAATTCCCCCGGTGTGTCCTGATTTCTCTACTGGTATTCATACATAGGCTTCTTCTGATCAGCAAACTTTTTTAGTTCCTAGAAGATTTTGAATGACTTTGTATATAGTGTTAGTGCACAGCTCAGTGCTAATATGAAATAAGTGATGTCTTGACTTTTTCGCTTATACATAATTACATAGAATTCTTTAGATCAGCAAACTTTTCTAGGTCATCCAAGCTTCTTTGTAAAGTGTTAGTGTACAGCCCAGTGTTAATGCATTTAAAATAGGTTTGTAGATTTTAGATAGTAAGCTCCTAGGAGCAGGGCCCTCCGAATCCTCTTGTATCATGTAGTGTTGTAACTCTTCTGTCTCCCTCTATTTTGTAAAGTGCCTTTCAAACTGTTGGCGCTATATAAATCCTGTAATAAGTACCGCGTGTCTTGATTGTCTACTGATGATCATAAGCTTTTAAGGCACTCATCCATGTGACTGTGTTTTTCAAATGTCATTGTAATCTGCTATAAATACCTGTCACTATATTGAATAGCTTTGTACACTGAGATTTATGTGTTTCATGCACTTGTTTATTATTATACATATTCATTATTGTTCCATGCGTTCTGTATCTCCAGTGATCATCTCTCCATTCCTATATGAAAGATACCCAGTGTCGGTGATCCCCCAAGCAGACATCCTCAGCACGGTCGCCTACAGCCCTATCACAGTGTGGACTAGCCTGCTTCCTCCGCCCCTGCCCAATGACCTGTCACCCCTATCAGCATACCCTTCATCTCTGGGACGTGTCAGTCCCCTTCCCCAATCGGACGGCTCATCCAAAGACCACAGCGGCTCAGAGAGCCCGATCAGCGACGAGGAGGAGAGGATCCAGTCCAAACTTTCTGACCCCCATGCCATAGATGTGGAAAAGTTTCTATGCAGCTTGTGCAGTAAGACCTACTCCACCTTCTCCGGGCTGGCCAAGCACAAGCAGCTCCACTGCGATGCTCAGTCTAGGAAATCGTTCAGCTGCAAATACTGTGAAAAGGAGTACGTGAGCCTGGGAGCACTAAAGATGCACATCAGGACCCATACGTTACCTTGTGTGTGCAAGATCTGCGGAAAGGCTTTCTCCAGACCCTGGTTGTTGCAAGGACACATTCGAACTCACACAGGTAATAGGCTTAGCTCATTAGCAGTGGGGAATGTTGGGAACTGGTTGGGACAGCTGCAGGAATAGGATGTATTCAATGAACTTTACTTGGTATTGCTGTAGGTCAGGGATAGGCAACCTCGGCACTCCAGCTGTGGTGGCACTACAAATCCCATCATGCCTCTGCCTCTAGGAGTCATGACTGTGATTGGCAGGGTCTTGCAATGTCTCATGGGAATTGTAGTTTCACCACAGCTGGAGGGCCGAGGTTGCCTACCCCTGTTGTAGGTTTCCAAAGGATTCACACAGTGTGTCCCTAATAGTCATTGGGGATGAACTATGGAAACTGGACTGTTACCCATAAAGGTTGATATACTAAAACTGGAGAGTGCAAAATCTGGCGCAGCTCTACATGGTAGCCAATCAGCTTCTAACTTCAGCTTCGTCAAATAAGCTTTGACAATAAAACTTGCACCAGATTTTGCACCCTCCAGTTTTAGTAAATCAGCCCCATAGTGTCCAGTCTGAAGCTGGAACAGTCTCACTTTTCTTGATATTTTATAATTCAGTTCCATTGTGTGACATGCACTTTAGTCCAGCAGCTCAGTATATTTACAAGCACTGTACAAGTAGCACCATATGATCTATAATAAGTGCAAACATTTTGGGGACACTCTGTTGGTCTTAGAAAATTGTAAGGCATTCTACAATCAAGTGACTCCTATATAGTTGTATACTGGATACTGCACACTAAGGCAGGCCATACATGATTCTTTTTTTGATACTGAACTGATAACCTTATCCACACATCTGATATTGGATGGTGCAGTCAATCCTGCTACTGGTGGCAGCCTTCCCTGGCGGCAGAATACAATGATCAGTGTTGCCCGTTATAGCAAGCAACACTGATCATTTGGGAAAAACCCAACAGGCTGGTTGATCGATTGACTTGTGTACAACCGGCTAGCCCATACATGAATGGAAATTCAGCTGAACCGGCCAAATTCAAATTTTGATCCATTTATGACCGACATAAGTCATTTTGTAAAAGAATAAAGAGAGGGCACACCAGCCTTGCGCATTGCCCAGGTAATTACTTGGGTAATGTGCAAGGTTGGTGTGCCCTCTCTTCATTCTTTTACAGGGTTTCCATTGGGTATCCTCTGACCCTTGGAGGGCAGCAAGGCCTGTGCATGTCCTGGGAGCCATAGGAATTCCAGGCTTTTTTCATTACCATCGCACTATTGTTGAACGCAGTAGATTTTGTTTGACTGTGATAGGTCATTTTGTGCCGGGTTCACCCTGGAGGACCTGAGCAGTTCTGTTCTGTAATGGAAGCTGTTGATTCCAAACTTCAAAGAGCACCTATTTAATACGCTTAATTCTGAGAAAAGTTCAACAACACTTTAGCATTGTATTAAGAGCTCTGAACAGAAAAATAGTAAAGTCTACTTGCTGCAGGTTATTGCACTTTGCACATTACCATTGCCTTTACTTCTAACATAATAAGTGAGCCAGTGGGGGAGATTTACTAAAACTGGTGCAAACAGAATCTGGTGCAGCTGTGTATAGTAACCATCAATCAGCTTCCAGGTTTTATTGTCAAAGCTTAATCAAACAAGCTGAAGTTAGAAACTGATTGGCTACTATGCAGAGCTGCACCAGATTCTGTGTGCACCGATTTTAGTAAATCACCCACATGACGTTCATTTACTAAAACTGGAGAGTGCAAAATCTGGTGCAGCTCTGCATAGAAACCAATCAGCTTCCTAAGACATTCCTAAGAAAATATACATATTGTGTATTGAGAAGCTTTTTTTTCTTAACACAGTATCTGTTTCTTTCCTTCCAGGAGAAAAGCCCTTCTCATGCCCACATTGCAACAGAGCTTTCGCAGACAGGTCGAACTTGAGAGCCCATTTGCAAACCCATTCAGATGTGAAGAAATATCAATGCAAAAGCTGTTCCAAAACTTTTTCCAGAATGTCCCTACTGCACAAGCACGAGGAGTCTGGCTGTTGCGTAGCACACTGACACTCGGCAGTCAACAAATGAGTGCATGCTGATGCATCAGTCAGGACTTGACAAGCCTTCTTCAGGGTTCCTTTACACAGCCCGGGGACAATCCTAAGGTCTTTTACCTCTGCCTACCAAAGAATCAAACCAAAGCTGTTTTTACCATGGATTTGCAATACTGAAAGGTGAACGGTACCTTTCAGCATTGAAGCAAAGGTCCTCTAAGCTTCAGATTTATGTGACTTTTGAGAAAAATGCCTACAGAGATAAAGATCAAATTCTTGCCTAAACCATGTCAGCCGGATAGTATTTTCTTTCACAGTGCCTTAATAATTCTTCAGAATCTCAGGTGCCTTTTTTGGTCATAATTGTTTTATATTATCACTGTTTTGCTATGACAATGAACATTTGTAAGACTTTACTTCAATGCAAACGATCAAACCCAAATGAAATGGCCAAGTTAGGAAGTTCTGCCTTAAAGGACTCGTGCCTTAAGAAAAAAAAAATGTACATTTTCTGCACAGCAAAAACTTTTGATATTTTACATATTTTTTAAATGGGAGCAAGTGCAAAAATCGAGGGTTTATGGGAGGGTTAAGTTGTAGATATTGAAGTGCACAAAGAAAATGCCTTGTACATTTTCAGCGGTCTCTGCATACAAACCCTCTGTGCCTTTTTTTTATAATAATTCTGTAAAATATGTGAATATATTGTAAATGGCTATATTTTTATATATGTTTGTGTGTGTGTGTGGAGGAATGATGCATAAAGCTGCATGCAGCTTTCAGATCAACTTGAAGAATGAATGGCGTATATGTTTTCTAAGTCTTTTTTATAAAAGAAATAAAATAATTTTTTGGGTATTCTTCTTGTGTTTGTTTATATGTAAAGAGCAGAAGTGCTTGCAATTAAATAATAAGTCTAAGAGGCTGGTACATCACCTTTTATACCCATGAGTAACGGGCAGTAAAATTGAGTTTTAGTGAAAAAAAAACCCACACCCTTCCAGTATGAACCCAGTCCCTCCCCCTATCCTTAACATGGTTATAAACCCTTACATATACCCAGTGAAGTAACTGGCCTTGGGTGATAAATAGAGATTAAGACTGGCTTCAGACTGGAGCACAGAGCGGCTCACAGCAGGAGTCCGGTGCGTCTCCTTTCACTGTTTCAGGTCTGATTTTATCCCGAATTTTTGGCTGAATTCGGACCTGAAATGGACCAAAAGACGCACAGGACTTCTGTGCAATTCGCACCGGAGCCACTCCGTAGATGTGTGAACCGGCTCCATAGAAAGCCGGTCACAATCTCCTGCTTTGTGAATTAGATGCGGGGAAACCTGCATCCAATTCACAACAAGTCCTCCTACACAAGTTGTACCTGTCTTTCGGCAGTCTTCGCTTCTCCATATCCGTTCAAAGTGTTATATTTTTAAAGCTTGTCTGAGAGTTCAGAAAAAAAGGGGCGGAGAGCTGAAATTACACTCTGCAGAGCTCAGTGATTAGAGATCTGAGAGCTGATTGGAGGGAAGAGACACCCCCCCCTTCACACAGCTCACAGGAACAGAGCTGAGGCTGTTAATAACCTGGAGCTCCCTCCCCGTCACCATTTTTCTCTTGGTGTCAGGAAAAGTTGTCTAAAGTGATTCATGCCGAGGAATGCAGAGAATGCAGAGGAACTAAGCAGCAGACAGAAATGGCACTTAGTGCTCTTAATTGAGACAAGTACAAACTATAGATGGATATGCTTTATTCATATTATATGTCTGAGGTTTACAACCACTTTAAGGGATGACTAAACTCAAGAATAACATGTAATATATTGCAGCTTTTCAGTACTTAGATGTGGTGACTACATTTGTTAATATATATAAAAAATAAAATCAAAAACACTTCTCTATCTTCTGTATGTTACCAATCTCCCTTTTCTGTGTACAAGGGAAGGCATGTTTGACATACAGCTTGGGTGACAACCATGGCTTCCTCCATAGACAGTATAGAACTGAGCGAGAAGTGTGTTATTCACATAATTACAAGTGAAAATAAAAGGAAAATCCTGGAAAAAAATGAATGCAGGCCTTCATCTAAGGACTAGTAAGCGGCAAGATATTACATTTTTGCTTTTGGGTTTAGATACATTTTAACAACCTATAATACTCAACCCCTAAGGATTCATTTCCAACAAATGTGTTGTTATGCATGTTTCTGCATTTTATGGTGAAGGTAAAATGTATTGACATCATTCACAGCTCACAGTTTTCATCAGCTTCTGTGTCCCACCAATGCGTCTTGTGGTGTTAGAAAGTCTTGCATGCGGGTGGGTTCACACTGATACTACACGACAGTCATACGACTTTCATCCTAATTTGCTCTGCGACATCAGTCCTACATCGGTCCTATATTGGTCCTACATCCATCCGACTTGAATAAACAGGGATCCGACTTTGATCCCGGCAATGCCAGGCACTGTGTCTAGTATAATTTTTTAGTGGGAACTCCACGCACAATGTAAAAAAAAAAAAACGGCATGGGTTCCCCATCCAAGAACATACCAGGCTCTTCAGTCTGGTATGGAGTTTAAGGGGAACCCCCACGCCAAAAAATGGTGTGGGGCCCCTCCCCCAAAATCCATACCAGACCCTTATCCGAACACAGCCCGGCAGGTCAGAAAAGGGGGTGGGGACGAGTGAGCACCCCCTCCTGAACCATACCAGGCCGCATGCCCTCAACATGGGGGGGTTAGGTGCTTTGGGGCAGGGGGGGCCCTGCGCCCCCCACCCCTAAGCACCTTGTCTCCATGTTGATGAGGACAAGGGCCTCTTCCCGACAACCCTGGCCGTTGGTTGTCGGGGTCTCTGGGCGGGGGGCTTATCGGAATCTGGAAGCCCCCCTTTAACAAGGGGGCCCCCAGATCCTGGCCCCCCACCCTATGTGAATGAGTATGGGGTACATTGTACCCCTACCCATTCACCTGAAAAAAAGTGTCAAAAATAAAACACATTACACATATTTTTAAAACTATTTATTAAGGCAGCTCCGTCGTCTCTTCCGATCTCTTCTCCCCTCTCCGGCTCTTCTGTCTCCTCCTCTGACGTCTTCTGCTGGTTGTTCTCCCCTCTCCGGTTCTTCTCCCTCAGTCCACTGTCTTCTGTCTCTGGTGGGTCTTCTCCGCTATCTTCTCGCTCTTTTGCTGGGTCTTTGCTGTGTTCTCCCTCTTTTCTTCCGATGTTGACTCAAGATCTCTCCCGCTCTAATACTGGGTGCGCGGTGTGCCACTACTTATATGGGGCGGGGTCACCGGGTGATGTCATCCAGAGACCCTGCCCCTTTTGATGTCACTGCCCGGAGCATGATGATCGGTGATGTCATAAGGGGCGGGCCTCTGGTGACCCCGCCCCATACCAATATAAGTAGTGGCACACCGCGCACCCAGCATTAGAGCTGAAGAGAGCGTTGTGTCAACACCGGAAGAAGAATAGAGGGAGAACACAGCGGAGAAGACCCAGCAAAAGAGCGAGAAGACCCAGCAAAAGAGCGAGAAGATACCAGAGAAGACCCAGCAGAGGCAGAAGACAGCGGACAGAGTGAGAAGAACCAGAGACATCAGCAGAGAAGACCCAGAAAGGGGAGAATAACCGGCAGAAGACATCAGCGGATGAGACAGAAGAGCCGTAGAGGGAAGAAGAGATCGGAAAAGACGACAGAGCTGTCTTAATAAATTACTTAAAAAATATGTGTAATGTGTTTTATTTTTGACACTTTTTTCAGGTGAATGGGTAGGGGTACAATGTACCCCATACTCATTCACATAGGGTGGGGGGGCCAGGATCTGGGGGCCCACTTGTTATGTGGCCTGGTACGGTTCAGGAGGGGGGGGGGCGCTCACTCTTCCCCACCCCCTTTCCTGACCTGCCAGGCTGTGTGCTGGGATAAGGGTCTGGTATGGATTTTGGGGGGAGCTCCACACCGTCTTTTTCGGCGTGGGGGTTCTCCTTAAAATTCATACCAGACCGAAGGGCCTAGTATGCTCTTGGAGGGGGAACCCATTCCGTTTTTTTTTTTTTTTTTATGTGGTGTGGAGTTCCCCTTCAAGATCATCAGAGTGAATTCGCATGCCAAAGTTGGATCAGTCAAGACGGCGATCCAACTTTAGTGATATTCAATAGGCTGAAGTAGGATCAAAGTCAGACAAAATTAGTGCAGGAAGCATTTTTAAAGTCGGATCGCCTTGTGTCGCATCAGTTAAGATGGCTCCCATAGGGAAACATTGATTTTCACACGTCATGCGACATGAGCTCCCAATGTCGGAGCGTTTGTCGTACCAGTGTGAACCCTGCCTAAGGATCCATTGGCCTACAGTTTGCCATTCAAGTCAATTCTTTCAAAAACTCAACAGATACATTAGAAACATCTGGGTATTTATTTATAATAGTAATTGGCCACAAAGTGAAATGTAAAAATGTGCTCAATGTTGAGTGGTTGCCCATATTTTAGGTACATCCAATTAAACGGGCACAATGCAGACAAGATTCACCTGTGCTGTATGTGTACTGTGATGTATGGTTGTAGAATTTGAAGTAACATGTACACTCTTATGCCCTGTACACACGATCGGACTTTCCGACGGAAAATGTGCGATCGGAGCTTGTTGTTGGAAATTCCGACCGTGTGTAGGCTCCATCGGACCTTTTCCATCGGAATTTCCGATGCACAAAGTTTGAGAGCTGGATCTAAAATTTTCCGACAACAAAATCCCTTCACGTAATTTCCGATCGTGTGTAGACAATTCCGACGCACAAAGTTCCACGCATGCTCAGAATCAAGCAGAAGAGCTGCACTGGCTATTGAACTTCATTTTTCTCGGCTCGTCGTACGTGTTGTACGTCACCGCGTTCTTGACTTTCGGAATTTCCGACCAACTTTGTGTGACCGTGTGTATGCAAGACAAGTTTGAGCCAACATCCGTCGGAAAATATCCGATGGATTTTGTTGTCGGAATGTGCGATCGTGTGTACAGGGCATTAATGTTTAGAAAGCAGAAGTACATCAAATGCCTGTGTTAAAAATCTGGCCATTGGCCTGAGGGCTCCTTCATACCTGCATGGTAAGAACTCTAGGGAAGAAAGACCCGTGGTTTTCCAGCTGTGGTCTTAGTGTGGTGGAGGTTTCTTGAAGGGCATGTCACTCATTACACTGCACATAAATCACACTATGATCAGGGAGATGCATGCAGGGGTTTGGGAATATGCTTTCAAAGTTTGCTGCATTTCACTGTATAGATTTGAAATAAACCGTTCAATAACATAGTCCAGTTCACATACAGTATGTGATCAGCACATCATAACAATGTGAGCAAGCTTACGGCATTCTGCTATCTCAGAAAAAAAGAATGGGAGAGCAGCATCAGCTTTTGTGCATCTGATGTTGTAGAAAGCGCTAGACATAGAAAACCTATGGGGAATGTGGAGGACGCATGAATAACTGTATCTTTGGTGAGAATCAAGCCCAATAAACTGCCACTTCAGCCACAGTTATTTTATATGGATTTGCTTGCTTATTTCAAATATATGGTTTTTACAACTCCCAGTTTTGTATTAACAGGAGAAGCACCTCTTATTTTTAGGCAACAGGCATAGAGTATTTTTCCACATTTACAGAGATCTATAGGGATAAAAATGCATACAAAGAAGCAGGGCTTTTCTTCAGCTGGAAAGCGTTGGAACGCAGTTCTGGCACTTACAGTACTGAATGTATGTAATAGCAAGGGGTGGTAGGGTATGCTGCGTTGTCTATTGATGCTGGGGAGCGGGGTCAATTGTTGCTGGGAATGATCTACTGTTGAGGGAGGGTTATAGAATTGAATACAGGCTATGTATGGGTACCTCTTCCATAATTAACACTCAAAGAATACATTTTAGAACCTTGCGGACTTTACTGGTACCAGAGAGGAACAGTGAGACAAAAAAAAATAAAAAAATGTTTTTATTACAAAAGATTAAAAGATTATTTTGCATTATATTACCCACTTACCGACTGCCGCACGACGATGTACGTCCAAACTTTGTCGGCGGATATCGTTGTTATGGCAGCAGCTAGCTGCCATAACCCCGGTATCCCCGTTTTCGTGCGGCGGCCGGCTTTCAGATAAAAGTGGTCCCTGCGGCGGATTCGCCGTGAGATCACTTTTATCGGTGGCGGGAGAGGGCCCCCCCCTCCCGCCGCGATCCGGTGCCCTCCGCCGCTTACTGGAGCCGTCGGTAGTGGCGGAGGCGATCGCATCCGTCTCCGTCCTGTGTCTGGAGACGAGTGAGGCTAAGATGGCGCCCACTCGTCTCAATTACACTGCTGGGCGGAAGCGACGTCAAAACGTCACTTCCGTCCATGCCTCTTAAAGGCACATTTTTTCAAATTTCATTTTTTTAAATGACTTTTTTTTTTTTTTTTTTTTAGTGTAAATATGAGATGTGAGGTCTTTTTGACCCCAGATCTCATATTTAAGAGGTCCTGCCATGCTTTTTTCTATTACAAGGGATGTTTACATCCCTTGTAATAGGAATAAAAGTGACACCATTTTTTTTTTAAACAGTATAAAAATAAGTAAAATATTGTAAAATAAATAATAAAAATTAAAAAAAAAATTTTTAAACCCCTCCGTCCCGACGAGCTCGCGCGCAGAAGCGAACGCATATGCGAGTAGCGCCCGCATATGAAAACGGTGGTCAAAACACACATGTGAGGTATTGCAGCGACAGGAAGAGCGAGAGCAATAATTCTAGCCCTAGACCTCCTCTGTACCACAAAATATGCAACCTGTAGAATTTTTTAAACGTCGCCTATGGAGATTTTTGAGGGTAAAAGTTTGACGCCATTCCACGAGCGGGCGCAATTTTCAAGCGTGACATGTTGGGTATCAATTTACTTGGCGTAACATTATATTTCACAATATAAAAAAAAAATGGGCTAACTTTACTGTTGTCTTATTTTTTTATTCAAAAAAGTGAATTTTTTCCAAAAAAAGTGCGCTTTTAAGACCGCTGCGCAAATACGGTGCAAAAAAAAGTATTGCAACAACCGCCATTTTATTCTCTAGGGTGTTAGAAGAAAAACCATATATAATGTTTGGGGGTTCTAAGTAATTTTCTAGCAAAAAAACCTGTTTTAAACATGTAAACACCTAAAATCCAAAACGAGGCTGGTCCTTAAGTGGTTAATAAAACCATAAAATAGGTGCTTATTTGGATAATACAGGCCATATAGTCAGAGTTGCAACAATATTTATTTGCTAATATTTCATTTTTATTTTATGGTTTTATTAATATAATGCAAAAGTAATCTTTTATAATAAAAATTTTTTTATACATTTTTTGTCTCACTGTCCTTCTCTGGTACCAGTAAAGTCCGCAAGGTTCTAAAATGTATTCTTTGAGTATTGAGGGAGAGGTCTACTGGTGCAGCCTCCTGGAGCATCTATTGATGCTGAGGGGGTTCTATCATTGTTAAGAAGGATCTACTGTTGAGGGAGGGGTCTATTGTTGCTGGCTGCTGAAGTGTCTATTGATGCTGGCTGTTGGGAGATCTATTTTTGCTGTGGTGGATCTTTTGTTGCTGGGGGAGTATTTTGTTGTGAAGGATCTACTGTTACTGGAGGTAATCTATTGTTGCTGGAGGGGTGTATTGTGGCTAGCTGCAGGGGATCAGCTATACTGCTTCTGGCTATCCTAAACAAATTACAAAATTATACTTGTTTCTGGACTCTTTAAATGGGGCATACTGGGAGGGGGGGTAGGAGGTGGAACAAGGGATGGTGTTTAGAGATAGGTGGGGGTGGAAATAAGGAGTGACTTGGAAGCGGGGAGTACCTACACCTATTTTTCTTTAAAAAAAAAAGCCCTGCAGAGAAGTGCCACTTGGTAAATGTAAACCTATACTGAGATAGCATGAAGGCTAACAACCTTGACCTTCCCTTTAAAAAAATGCTAGTTCCAGTGGCCTCAAAATATAAGCCCTTGACCTGGAACAGGTATGCACATTAGGAGTTCTGACGTCATGCTGCCTATCCTTATCTGCCAGGCTTAACCCATACATGGTTCAAATTTTGACCATTTCCTGCACAACCCGCCTCAACAACATTTGATGTAAAGTTGAACTCTGGGACAAGTGAAATTCATCTATTAAGGCTCCATTCACACTTGTGCGACTTGTCATGCAAGTCACATCAAAGTCACATGACAAGTCATTCTCCATGTTTTTCAATGATAACCATTCATATATGTGCGACGTAAAGTAGTTCATGCACTACTTTGGTCCGACTTTCATGCAGCTTTAGGGCCAAAGACTTCAATGTTGACCCCCAAAAGTTGCATAAAAGTCATACCTGAAAGTTATACAATGCAACCATTGTCCATTATCACTGACCAAAGCCAAAGTCATGTCCAAGTCACGCCCATCCAAAGTCGCATCAAATTTGCACTCCAAAGTCCACGCAACTTTGGAATCGTACAAGTGTGAATGGAGCCTAAGTGGTGATGTTTATGTATATAAGAATGCTACAAATTGTTTTCAAACCAACTTCACTGTTTAGCAGATAATCAACATTAAAAAATGCCGGATGTCATTGCTTTTATTCAGTAAAATAAGCAACGGCTGGGCACCAAAAGGAGGTATTATGGAGACAGATACGTCACAGCCACCTCCTTGTGCAGTGTTGTTGTGAGAAACTACAATTCTCATCATATAATGGGAATTGTAGTGAATGGGCGTTAATGTGGATGGGTTTGGAGGTGGAGTATTTATAGGGATTGTAAACCCTTGTTTTTTTTTAAAGAAAATTAACAAACATGTCTATACTTACCTGCTCTGTGCAATAGTTTTGCACAAAGCAGTCCCAATCCTCCTCTTCTGGGGTGCCTCGCCGGTGTTCCTGGCTCCTGCTCTTCATCGGGTGCCCCCACAGAAAGCTGCCCTAGGGGGCACCCATGCGGGCTCACTCCTGAGTCCCGTTGCTGCGTCCATTGACACAGATAGTAGGACTCAGCCCCGCCCCCACTCCCGTGTCACTGGATTTGATTGACAGCAGCGGGAGCCAATGGCTTCCGCTGCTATCAATCTGTCCACTGAGGCTGGAGCCGCTGGGCTCGTGCACATCGCTGCATCGGTTCAGGCTCAGGTAAGAAAAAGGGGGGTCTGGGGGGCAGCTGCAGCACAGAGGGTTTTTCACCTTAATGCATAGAATGTATTATGGTAAAAAACCTTGAGGCTTTACGACCACTTTAATGTCTTCAGTTTATAACCACGGCTTCCAATATTGCATGTGGGTGCTCTTATACGGAGCCTAGTGCCCACTTGCATAGCCTGCCAATTGCAGGCACGGAGGGCCATGAGTCATGACAGACAAGGATACTCCTGGCCTGTCAATCTATTTGTGGGGTAATAGGAGGCAAGACAGACCAGAAGTTTCCTGGCTTGTCCCATGGGCAGTTCAGATTCAATTTAGCTGAAATTTCAAGCAAATTAAAGCGTTTGATTTTGATCATTCTTACTGCTGAGCTGAGTTTATTCTGTAAACAGTGCAAAGAGCAAAGTATGCTTTCTACCCATAGGAACCATTCAGAATTCACCCTGAACTGGTCTGGTTTCACTACAGAATTCTCATTAATTGTTATGAATCACTGCACGGCAAATAGACTGTGCACTTTGCAAAGTGCAGTTCCTTTAGGACTTAGTAAATGGGGTAAAGCTTTACTTTGCAAAGAATACCCAATCACGTGCAAAGAAATAAAAAAAACAGCACTGCTCATTTACTAAGCTCTGGAGCAACTGCACTTTGCAAAATGCACAGTCTACTTGCCTTTAGTAGATCAGCCCCAATAAGTCCATTGATGCACTTAAATAGTATCCAAGAGAAGGACAGGCATGGGAGTAAAAAGTGCCACTCCCCAAACAAAAGAGACAGTTGGGAGCTATGACTTTTTTTTAGGCCCATGGCTTGTTATTACGAATGGAAATTAGTCAAGTTGTGTCATTTTAAATTGCCACTAATTGCCTGACAATCAGCCAACTTGTCCCATGCATTTCTAAGAGCTCCAGGAAAGACAAAGTCACAAGAAAATGTCTAAAAAACACTTTAATATCTTAGTATTCCCCTTCTAAGCTTATTCTAACTACCCTGTAAAGGAAAGATCTTTATACTTACCTATGCCGGTCACATGATCGGCTCCAGGCGCCGGATTCAGTGTAGAGGTGGTACAGCCGACAAGAGATGCCCCATAATAAGCCTATGGGTGATGGCATTGCCCAGGCATTGAAGCCATTGTCAGGCGATCTCCCCCCTTCACTGAAGCCGGCCCCTGGAGAGATCATGTGCCTTCAGAATAGGTAAGTATAGGCATCTTTCCTTAGTTTACAGGGTAGTTAGTATAGAGCTTAGAATGGGGGGGAGCAGGTTTAAGCGTAGGCAAGATAGATTGGACATCTTTAACGTATTAAAGATGTAAGCCTCCAGGATGCCTTAGATCCCTTTGCCAAGCTTTATACAAATTGTACTGAGAAAAAAACATTGTCTGGCATTTGGTGATCGCTCCATTTGAAAATGCTATTTGACTGATACAATAAGTACTGATACAATAGCTGCAATCCCCTCTGAGCTTATGACTCTGACTTCTCTAGCTGCAAGATTGTTTCTGATTAGTGATTCTGAAAGTTAGGGCCAGAGACAGGCTTGCAACTAAAAGGAAACAGGTTTACTTTAAATGTGGATTCTAGCAGTCTCCTTACTGGGGTCTGGGTTCCAGTTCAAAGCACCTGTATTATATTCAATAATTGAATCTGCATGTGTCCAGCTACTGAACCTACAGTGGGTATCGAGCTCTGACTATGCACAGAAACCATTATTCTGTAAATATTCCATGCCTTCCAACGTTCTGAGATGGGAATGAGGGACACCTATTAGCAAAAGTGTGTAGGCATAGGATACACACACACCCTGCTACACCCTCCTTAAAGTAGAATTGTACAAAAAAAATAATTGATTAAACCCACAAGTGCTTTTTTTGTTTTTTACCACTACTATTCCTTCATATTGGTTTTTGGAATTCATAAATGCAGCCATTTAGAAATCGGATAAAAGGTTTAGCACTGGGAAACACTTTTTGATAGATAAGTAGTTCTTTTTTTATACAACTATATAGATCAGACCAAAATGAGGGACAAATGACGAGGAAAGAGGGACAGGGGGACTTTGTTTCGAATGAGGAACAGTCCCTCAAAATCCGTGACAGTTTGGAGCTATGATACTCCATTAATCCAGTTCAAAAGAAACCGGTCGACATTCAGCTCATGTGTACTGGAGTCGGTCCAACAGAAGCCAGCCGTTCGAAGGGGCATGACCTAAAAAGGTCTGCCGATTGGCTCCCCATCAGCGCTCCCAGCCAATGGCTGAGAGCACTAACCGAAGTGTTCTGGCAGGGGGCCGTCTCCCTGTCACCACACAATAACACAGCAGGGGAGATTGCTGTACTAATGTCGGATTGTTAGTATGGCAGCTCCTCCTGAGCTGTCAGTTTTTTTCCGTTCAGCCCTGCTGAGTGAAAAAAAAACTATTAGCGTGTACGAGGCTTTAGAGTTATAGTAGTGTAGTTGTTATAGAAGTGTGCAGTGTACGTCATAAGTGACATGAATTATCTCAAAAATAACCCCAAACATATTTCAATGCAAAACATTCTAAAGTAAAAGCACTGTAAACATACTACTAATTGTGTGCAAATGCCATGTAATTGCAATGTGTGTACTGCCATATGAGATCTGTTACTACACAATTGAGCTTTATATGTATTCAAGAACAGTTTTCAGTAATTACCTTTTTTATAAAATTTGTTTTGTTACAATATTGTAGGTGCATCTCAACACAGAGCATATAAAATATCAATGGATTCTGATGTATGCCCTTTCCTGAGACATACATTGGTTTCATTATCATGGTCTAGTTGGAAAGGACAGGTTTTTTACAACATTAGTTTATTAATGAACAGCTATCACTTGCAGAATCATTATAATACAACACTTTCTTTGGACATTATAGATGCCAAAATACCTGCAAAATTTGGCTATAGGTACAGTTGATGTGCACCAGCTATTTTTCAGTCACAACACCTACACCTAAATTGTGTTTTTCCTGATCAAAAACTGCCATCTTAACCTGGCCACATGCTCAGGCATAGGCAATATGATAATGCTCTGGTGGTCGTTACACTATCCACCCAAGACCCATCACCTACTGTCTGGCATTGGTGCCTCAGTGGGCTACATGCCCAACAGAGAGGCCCAAAATTGCACAATCTGTACCATCAACATTATTCACTCACACATTGAAGGCCATCCTATCATTTAACTTCTCTGCTGATGTTGAGAAGATTTTCATGAAGGTTGATTGTTAACTATTGTGCCCTGTACACACGATAGGATTTTCCGACAACAAAAATCCATGGGATTTTTTCTGACGGATGTTGGCTCAAACTTGTCTTGCATACACACAGTCACACAAAGTTGGTCGGAAATTCCGAACGTCAAGAACGCGGTGACGTACAACACGTATGACAAGCCGAGAAAAATGAAGTTCAATAGCCAGTGCTGCTCTTCTGTTTGATTACGAGCATGCGTGGCACTTTGTGCGTCGGAATTGTGTATACATGATCAAAATTTTCGACAACAGATTTTGTTGTCGGAAAATTTCATAACAAGCTCTCAAACTTTGTCGGAAATTCCTATGGAAAATGTGTGATGGAGCCCACACACGGTCGGAATTTCCGTCAACAAGGTCCTACCACACATTTTCCATCGGAAAATCCTATAGTGTGTACAGGGCATTAGACTGGCCTGACATATTGTATGCTTGGATAGGCCCCTATACTCTTTCCCATCAGCAGAGTTCTGAGTTACTGGATTTTTCTCTGCACCATTTCAGTTTAGAAATGGAATGCATCAGGGATGTCTCCTTGTCCCTCTTATGTTTATCTTGATGGCCAAACTCTTTCTAAGAACAGTAAGAGCGAAGATATAACTGGGATACAGATAGGCAGTCAACAATTCTCCACATCAGCAACCAGATTTTCTGAATTAGCAATCCCAACATATGGGGAAATGTCCATTTTCCACATTAACTGTCAAAAGTCAGGAGCTCTTAACGCAAAATGTTCAGATGTATCCCCAATTCCTATACACAGCAAGTTTTTACATACATATAGAGAAAAAAGTGATCATAAACCCTTATAGAGAAAACCCGAGATTTCTAAGCGTTTCCACACATGATTCCCTAAACTTGAAAATCTACCATTGGGTGTTATTTAGATGGGGGGAAAAAAAAAACATATCCTCAAGAGGCATAACTCTGTTAACACTTTACAATTTGACTCTGATACACAGGTCATAATCCGATCTCGAGGGAGAATTAACCTCATATGTTTTCCAACCCTACTATACGTGATAAACATAATAATGTACTAGAACCACTCTAAAATTATTACAGATTAGACCCGATTTACATGTGGAAGGCCACTCTTTCAATATAATTTAATTTACCATGTCTTTATGGTTATTATCTAATGTTCTATATTTTATCTTAAAAATGTTTTTATCTAACATTTTATTTCTGATATTGCTTATTACTTATTACTTCATATATTTGCTATTTATACACTGTAACTTGATGTAATTTTTAATAAGCTTGTATTCTTATGTATATTCTTCAATAAACTTTTTCTTGGAAAAAATGTTCAGATGACACCTTATGCAGTAATAAGATAAACTTTTTTCCAAATGGGCTCAAATGGGCAGCACCCATATTAAATATTTAGATATTTAAATGCCGGACACACTGTCACAACTTTTTACATTTACCTTTACCCCGCTCACACAACTTTTTAAAACAAACTAGCAACATGGTTGAAAAAGAGTTTCTTATGGATAGGGAGATGCAATATAATGAAACAAAATATACCACCATAGATCTTCTATCCACTCAAGACAATTGCATCCCTCAATCTTTCTTCAAGTCAGTACAATCAATCCTCAACAACTCTGTAAAGTCCTATAAACCAGACAACAATAAACACACCATTCTCCACAGAATGAAAACCTTTGGCAGAATTTCAGTTCCAGACATTAAGGTATATCAAACATGAGTTGTTGAATGGTGCAGACACAAATCCATGAAGCAGCGGATCTCTGAACAATTTGCCATTGAAAATCATTGAACTCGTCAGTAGCCAGGAGCTTGCATCCTCAAATCTTTACTAACACCCTACTTTAGCTTCTCTCTGCCTTGTCTTCATTCTACAAACAAGCCATTACCACCTGTGGAATATCCTCGTTTTCTTCACCCCTCTCCTTGTCTTTGGAAACTCAAACTTCCCACTGGGCTTATATGCCAAGATATTTATTCGACTATGATGTAGAGACAAACACCAAGCCCCACATTTAATCAGGAACTCTTCCTGGCTGACACCTGATTAGTTGTTCTGACTATTGGATACTCAAGCTTTCACATATCTTTAAATCCTTACTGCAGGCCCCCTCTACAAACTGTTCTTCCAAGAGACCTACCAAGCCCCACTCAAGACAATTGCATCCCTCAATCTTTCTTCAAGTCAGTACAATCAATCCTCAACAACTCTGTAAAGTCCTATAAACCAGACAACAATAAACACACCATTCTCCACAGAATGAAAACCTTTGGCAGAATTTCAGTTCCAGACATTAAGGTATATCAAACATGAGTTGTTGAATGGTGCAGACACAAATCCATGAAGCAGCGGATCTCTGAACAATTTGCCATTGAAAATCATTGAACTCGTCAGTAGCCAGGAGCTTGCATCCTCAAATCTTTACTAACACCCTACTTTAGCTTCTCTCTGCCTTGTCTTCATTCTACAAACAAGCCATTACCACCTGTGGAATATCCTCGTTTTCTTCACCCCTCTCCTTGTCTTTGGAAACTCAAACTTCCCACTGGGCTTATATACCAAGATATTTATTCGACTATGATGTAGAGACAAACACCAAGCCCCACATTTAATCAGGAACTCTTCCTGGCTGACACCTGATTAGTTGTTCTGACTATTGGATACTCAAGCTTTCACATATCTTTAAATCCTTACTGCAGGCCCCCTCTACAAACTGTTCTTCCAAGAGACCTACCAAGCCCCACTTCAGTTTCTGGACACATGGAAAAAAAGGCCTTACTGCATGACCCAAAATATAACCCTATCCTACAAATCCTTCATGAATAACAAATACTAGGAATATGGCGATAAAACCATTATCTGCTGGTAGAGACCCCCCTGTTTGTTGCACTCTGCCCACCCGTTCCTCCCAGATGCCTGCTGGAGATATGGCTCCTCAAAGAGAGACATGCTCAGCATTTTTGGTCTTTCACAGCCCTCAAAGCTTTCTGGACCCAGGCCCACACCATCACTCAAAATGTACTAATCACCCATACCAAAGGAATCAACAAAAATTTAATTGTGGGCCACAAGATTAGCACAGCACACTCTTCCATCCCTGCAATGTGATAAAGCCAATCCCCATCCCCAATACAAGAATGGCTCCATTACATTGATGAAGTTAAACAAAAGGAGGACATTACTAATTCAGTTATAGGTACTGATTTAGAATTCTGAACTGTCTGGCACAATTCATAACTACCTTCTTCTTCAGGGAAGATTGAGCCTCTTTTCCAACCGATCCAATGATCTCAGTTCATTAATGCCAACTGATTGATTGGTTGAACAGAGCAGGTGATTATAGGCCATGATCAAGCAGGTGAGCAGACTTCAGGACACAGGTGAAGACAACTCCATTGGAGAAATAAAACTGTCCTGTAAGTGATTCAATTGTCCAATATAGACAAAAAGCTCAAATACCAGGTTTGCTGGACAAGCGTTTAGTTCTAGCTGCTTTAGTCCAATGTACAATATTTTAGGGCCTGTATCTTAGTTTTTTTTTTTCAAACATTTTCAATCTTGAGGCACAATACTCACAAGTAGGGGTGAGCTCAATGTTAGAGTCGAACATAAGGTCGCCGAATAGCGAATATCATGGGGCGTTCGCGGGAAATTTGAGTACTGCGGAACGCCCCATAATGCACTGCGAGATCGCAGTGCATTGTTGTATGATGAATCACACTACGCTCTGCTGAGAGAGCCATAATTGGCCAAGGGCAGAGTGCCTTTGGCCAATCATGGCTCAGGGGGACTAAGTCCATGCCCCTCACTATATAAGGCTGCTTACATAGCGGCCGTGTATAGTGTGTGAACGAAGATAGATTGAGCTAGATTAGGCAGGTAAGTTATTTAGTGGCGTGCAGGCAGTGTATTTAATATATATATATATATATATATATATATATATATATATATATATATATATATTGAGTCTGGTGTAGACTAGATATTCAGTGTAGACTCTATATTCAGTCAGTGCAGACAGTGTAGTATATATAACATAGTGTTAGGTGGTTAAGGGGAACCCTGCATCAATTTTTTTTTTTAAATGGCATAGGGTCCCCCTCAAAATCCATGCCAGGCCCTTCAGGTCTGGTATGGATTTTAAGAGGAACCCCGCGCCCGAAAGCACCCACCCCATGTTGAGGGCATGTGGCCTGGTATGGTTCCGGCATGTGGCCTGGTACGGTCCATACCTGAAGGGCCTTGTATGGATTTTGGGGAGGGACCCCCATGCCATTTTAAAAAAAAAATTTGGTGTGAAGTTCCCCTAATATCAATACCAGACTCGAAGGGACTGGTATGGACAGGGGGGAACCCACGCCATTTTTTTCAATGATTTTTTATGTATATTGCAGGGATCCGGCAATACATTACAGCCATGAGCAATTTTAAATGTAATTTTAAAAAGATGTGCTACTTTACAGGCAGACTAAGGGGACTCCCGAGCACGATATTTAAAGGAATATTTCATTTTTACTGTTTCACTTTAAGCATTATTAAAATCACTGCTCCGGAAAAAACGTTTGTTTTAAAAACTGTTTTTTGCATTGATACTTGTCCCTTGGGGCAGTACCCGGGTCCCCATACACCACTTTTTATGGCAATAACTTGCATATAAGCCTTTAAAATGAACACTTTTGATTTTTCACGCTCATGTCCCATAAACTTTAACGGTGTTCGCCTGTTTGCACAAATTTTTTGTCTGTTAGCATGTTCTGGTGGGAACCAAACCGGGGGGGGGGGGGGGGGGTGTTTGGCTCATCCCTACTCACAAGTCATGTGATCTTTCAAAAATTGCATTACCATTATATGGTGGTGATTTATCAGAAAACTGTCAGGCAAAGTAAGAAAAGACTCAGCAAAACACTGAAGATTACTTGCCTGGCACGAGTCAAAGTTATAAGCATTTGTAAGCAGGTTTTAAAATGAAAATGTCAGTCAGCACACAAAAGCATGTGCCAAAACATTTACAGTATACTCCATAACAGTTTCTTCCCAATCATCTTCAGCTGATATGAAGTTTGTAATGTGTCTTTGTCATCCAAGACATTGGCAGAAGATGAATTAATAGAGCTTCACTATAGAAATGTTCTGTGGGGAACTGGAGTTTTTGGCATCACGCCGTTTTGTACAGATCAAACAAGGATGTATAGTCATTTCAGAAGTATAATAGGTACTAGGCAAAATGGATAACAATTAATGTTACACTGGTGCGGTCACTTAGGCAAAAGCAATAAAACTCAAACAACACGCATACATAGGGTATTCATTATTTATGCCTCGTTTGTGCTAGGCTTTATTTATGTCAGGCCATGCGTAACTAGATTGACATTTATTGTAGAGATTAATGATTTGCAAGGTGAGCATGCCTCATTTATGTATAAACGCTGTATGAATTAGTATTAGGTGCAAACCAAAACAAGATGAACTCACCTACTTGTGTGCTCAGGATTTATGTGTAAGCTCTGAACGGAAGATTAAAGCCTAGTACACACGGGCTGATTGTCGGCTGGCATCAGCCAGTTTCTATTGAACATTGGGCCCATGTGTACAGTAGCGGGTCTGGCTTTTGTCGAAGGCTCAAGATCGAAAAAGGTATGCCGACCAGCTCCTGGTCAGTTCTCTCAGACAATAGCTGAGATTGCTGACTGGAGTGCTCTGGCGTGGGGGCCTTCCCCCTGAGTACATTGGCTCCGACCTGAGCTGTCAGGTTTTTTCATTCAACCCATTGGGTTGGACGAAAAAAAAACTAGTAGTGTGTACAAAACTTTAGAGTACATGTATTCACGTATCTACTTGCGTTCAGTACTGATGTGTAGTGCCCATGTACACAGTCATGCCCTCTCATTGAAGGATTCAGTAAATAGTCATCCAGCCAGCCCTGACCTGTTACTGCATACAAGTAGGAATGAGATGGTTACGGCAAAGCTTCCCCAGGGATATCAGTGCCTATATAGTAAACCCATTTAGATATACCTACAAAACCTCGGCTGTCAGAGAGATTGTGCTCATTTTCATGCACATGTGTATAAATGTGTACATGTTTTTGGGCATGGGGGCCTAAGTGTGCAAGAATGCATAGGAATGTGCACACAACGATATGCACATGGATACACTTGAATATACACCACAGATTCTGGCACCCAGTAAACTATTTAAAACTTAGGCCTGCATGGGATCATTGCTGAATGGTCTTTCAGCTTGTATCTCTGTTATCCTTGATCCTGAATCCTGCTTGACTCTGTCATTGACCCCACTTTCATCTGATCTGGCTCTGGGCTACTCCTGCCTGTTTATATCTGCTACCTACCTGTGTTATCAACCTCAAGCTGGACTCTTGACCAAGATTCTGCCTATTGGTTCTGTACCACATTGCCTACATGTTGCAAACCTCTACTCATCCCTGACCTTGATCCTGCTCATGAGTTGGTGCCTTTTTGCCCAGCTGTTACCGAACTCTAAGGCACTGTAAATTGTTGTTTGTTTTATTTAGCTCAAGATCTGGGTAACCTCAGGGGATTGACATCCTGATTGTGCACCTTTCCTCCATCTATTAGATCCATCTGGTTGACCTGTGTATGGGCTGTTTCATGTGATTTTGACCTTTGTAGTGAGGATCAGATGGCCAGGTGAGAGCACACCTTGGGGGGACCTGGTGAAGAATTGACTGCACTTTTTCACAGCACACTTTTGCATTTGGCTCACATTTTAATTGTTTTCTATGGACTTTGAACACATATTTTTCATGGACTTCAAGCACATTTGTTTGCATTCAATTTTTAGTTGTCAATTGTTGTGGTCAGTGACTATTGATGTTTGTTTTGCAACATTGACATATTTATTTTGTATTATTGATACTCAGGTGTAGATTTACTAAAACTGGAGCATTCAGAATCTGGTGTAGCTGTGCATGGTAACTACTATCTCCTACTAGCTACTAGCCAATCAGCTTCTAACTTCAGCATGTTCAATTAAGCTTTGACAATTAAACCTGGAAGCTGATTGGCTACCATGCACAGTTGCACCAAATTTTGCACTCTCCAGTTTTAGTAAATCCCCCCACCACCACCACCACTTTGTGTATTTGTGAATTTCGGTCCCCTTATGAAACGATTAATTCCTTGGCTGTTATATTGTTCTAATGGCTTCAGTAAATTATGAGTCATTGAGTTGGAACGTGCAGATCAGGATCACTAATTTCTTTGATTTTTCAGTTAATCTCAGAAAGTACTGAAGCCATCCAGGTAACTAGTATTTCTATTAGAGGTCAGAAATATGTTCCTCCACGTTGCTCTCCATACAGGTTTCCTTTAAGAGTAAAAAATTGAGCCCTACCCTTGATGTATAAACATGTTTGCTTACATTGAAGTACTCAATTAGCAGCAGCATGTGGGTGTTTACTGGAGAGTTTAGCAGACATGTAAATGAGGCAGGCATTTATGTGACATGATTAAATCACTTCACAGCTCTATGAAAACAAGTCTACAAGAAACCTACACTTGTTATATGTTTCCTTCCAAGGAAGTGTAAGACTACGATAAACAGCTTAGTGCAAGAACAATCTTCCTGTGCATTCATGTTAAGCTCAAACATATATGGCACTTTTCATTCCTTCCAGCCTTATTAGATGGGAAAGATCAACACATTTTATGGAAAAATATTCAGGCAAAGGACACTCCTCACTTTAAACACATTGGTGATTTTTTTTTTTTACCAGCACCTGTTATCATTGTTTGAAAATTCAGCTGCAAGAATGTGGAGCTGACATCACTAAATGGCAGATCCTATTCTGGACCCAAACCAAGAGACAGTTCTATTCAGACCACCAGCCAGCCAGTCCCCATTACAGGTTTCCCTCTCTTGTGCTGTGATTGGTTGTGAGACTGCCGGTGTCCTAACAGCCAATGACATCACGTGCATGCCCTGCCCTGACATCACAGGAGAAAGGAAGTTGAACTTCCTTAGTTCAGACCTGCAATTGGTTTAACCTCCCAGTTTTTGCCCTCTGCCTGCCTGGCGCTAAAAAAATGGGAGCACTCTGATGGGGACCCCTGATGTAAGTGTACATTTTTATTGGGACACCTGATGTAAAGGGGCACTCTGATGGGAGCACCTGATGTAAAGGGGCACTCTGATGGGGACACTTGATGAATGGGGGCACTCTGATGGGGACACCAGATGTTAGGGGGCACTCTGATGAGGACACCAGATATTAGGGTGCACTCTGATGAGGACACCAGATGTTAGGGTGCACTCTGATGAGGACACCAGATGTTAGGGGGCACTCTGATGAGGACACCAGATGTTAGGGGGCACTCTGATAGGGACACCTGATGTAAGGGAGCACTCTGATTGAGACACCTGACGTAAGCAGGTGCTAAATAAACAATAAATTTGCTATGGAAATTTCACAATTCTTGTTTTCGATAAACATAAAATGACTACATACAGTATATACTAGGATCTGAGTCATAGCACAAACACGAGATTCAAACTTCTTCTGGAAGAAAATTTTATTGAGAAGACCTCCTTAAATTTGAAGTCATTATCCCTGATGTGGAGACTAAATTAAACGTTTAGTGCAATATAAATTGGACTTTGTATGAAATTGAAAAGTCCACTTCATGCCTAGTCTTCTACCCCACCAAACAGAAATACAAAAGGAAAACATTTGACAAAATCCAACCGTAGTGGATTTTTTTTTTATTTTAATCCCTCACTTACCAGCGTCTGGCACACTCTTACTGGCCATTGTAACCCTCTGTCTTCTTGCAGGACCCCAGAAAAGTTGAGGACCCCAAATATCACAAGAAGGTGATGCAGCAATTCATTCTTTAGGGATTTAGGATCAATAGCTTTCCAAGATCCCACTAGAAGACCCATGATGTCAGTCTTACCTAGGAAAACTTGAAGTTTATGTGTAAGGCAAGTATTTTTCTCACATTTCGTTTTTTATGTTTTTAATTTTAATTTTTTGTTTGGTGAGGGTGGAGAGTTTGACCTTATGCAGACTTTATGTTTTTATGCAAGGCTTGCTTTAAACAGAGGTTCAATAGTTAATTTATTTGAACAGCTTTATACATCACACCTAAAAGCAGAGAACTTGAGGTAAAAAGAGGGACACATATACTGTAGGGAAATGGGAGTATGTTTCAAAAAGAGGGGGATTCCCTCCAAAAAGGAGGACACTTAGGAGCTATGCTTTTTTGTCACTGATAGGTACATTTTATCTTTAAGGTGAGTCCTTACTTTCTGTCCCAGAGATACAGTATCTCACAGAAGTGAGTGCACCCTCACATTTTTGTAAATATTTTGTATAACAGTGTAAATTTGCTGTCCCCTCAAAATAACTCAACACACAGCCATTAATGTCTAAATTGCTGGCAACAAAAGTGAGTACACCCCTAAGTGAAAATGTCCAAAGTGTCAATATTTTTTGTGACCACCATTATTTTCCAGCACTGCCTTAACCCTCTTGGACATGGAGTTCAGAGCTTCACAGGTTGCCACTGGAGTCCTCTTCCACTCCTCCAAGACGACATCACAGAGCTGGTGGATGTTAGAGACCTTGCGCTCCTCCACCTTCTGTTTGAGAATGCCCCACAGATGCTCAATGGGGTTTAGGTCTGGAGACATGCTTGGCCAGTCCATCCCCTTTACCCTCAGCTTCTTTAGCAAGGCAGTGGTTGTCTTGGAGGTGTGTTTGGGGTCGTTATCATGTTGGAATTCTGCCCTGCGGCCCAGTCTCTGAAGGGAGGGGATCATGCTCTGCTTCAGTATGTCACAGTACATGTTGGCATTCATGGTTCCCTCAATGAACTGTAGCTCCTCAGTCACTCATGCAGCCCCAAACCATGACACTCCCACCATGTTTGGCTGTAAGCAAGACACACTTGTCTTTGTACTCCTTACCTGGTTGCCGCCACACACGCTTGACACCATCTGAACCAAATAAGTTTATCTTAGTCTCATCAGACCACAGGACATGGTTACAGTAATCCATGTCCTTAGTCTGCTTGTCTTCAGCAAACTGTTTGCGGGCTTTCTTGTGCATCACCTTTAGAAGAGGCTTCCTTCTGGGACGACAGCAATGCAGACCAATTTGATGCAGTGTACGGCGTATGGTCTGAGCACTGACAGGCTGACCCCCCACCCCTTCAACCTCTGCAGCAACACCAAATTTAACACACCTGCTTCCCATTCACACCTGAGACCTTGTAACATTAACGAGTCACATAACATTGGGGAGGGAAAATGGCTAATTGGGCCCAATTTGGACATTTTTACTTAGGGGTGTACTCACTTTTGTTGCCAGCGGTTTAGACATTAATGGCTGTGTGTTGAGTTATTTTGAGCGGACAGCAAATTTACTCCTGTTATACAAGCTGTACACTCACTACTTTACATTGTAGCAAAGTGTCATTTCTTCAGTGTTGTCACATGAAAAGATATAATAAAATATTTACAAAAATGTGAGGGGTGTACTCACTTTTGTGAGATACTGTATGTAAAGAAGTGAGTGGAAATCCCCTCAAAGTGGGGGATAAATCTCACTTTTCACATTTGTCGGTAGAACAGGTGTCCCCATTGGAATATTTCCCTCACCTCCAAGGTCCAATCACAGGCTGTGGGCAGGGAGGTGACCAAGCTTTATTGCCTAATTGCAGAAGAGAAAAGGCAGGTCACCTCGTAGCTGTGCTGTCTGGCAGGTCTGCATACATTTCAGGAATAAATCGTAAAGAATTCAAATCCATTGGCAGGTAAAAAAGCTCCCATATACAATATGTATTTAAATGGTTTGTTTATCTGTTTGCCTTACAGCTTTAAGAATTAAGTGTCAAGGGTTAACATTAGATAGTAGGTTACTTTTCAGTGCTTGGGACAGTGTAGGCCCCTCACACACGGGTAGAATGTTGGGTACAAAAAAAAATTTCTACTCCATTTTCCTTTTTTGACCATTACTTTTAAGGCACCCATGTACCTTTAGATTTTAGCTAGACATGCAATCAATTCAAACACTGGTAATGCAAATCAAGCAAGTTAGTGGATACTTTGCCCTTGATTGTGACATAAAAGGCCAATAAAATTGGTGTGCAGAAGGATCGTTCATTTTATATTTATTAAATAGGGACACATACAGTACTTTCATTGTGTGCACATTGGTGGTCAAGGTGTTGCAATCTCTGCAATGATGGTTATGATTGATAAAAGATCTATGTATCTGTGGGTAACTTTTTAGGCTAGGTGCACACTGCTGCAATTTGATCTGGCTTTCAATGCGATTATGTAGTGCTACTTGGATGCAACTTTGAGGTTTGTATATTCTATGGGGCTGAAATCACACTGGATTCACACAAAAGTAACACAAGAACCTTTTCCAGAATTACTTTGCGCTGAGTTGCACTGATGTGAACGGACACCATTGAAAAATAATGTGATTTCCCTTGTCATGCAATTCTGTGTGACTCAAGTCACATCGAAATCACACTAGTGTGAACCAGGCCGTAAAGTTGATATGGCGAGAACACATACCAGCTGATTCTCTCATAACTTATTGTATGTGCTCAGTATAACAGAACAAAAATCATTATACACAGTTTTTGGGACAAATACCCAGCATTACAAGCATCAGCATTTATTTTTTTCTGTAATGCACTGAACCTAACATAGCATAATATGATAGCCAGTAATGTTTTTGATAAATTACTAATTTTTATTAGAATTAGCGGAAAGCTGATTCCTTTAAATGCTGTTGTCATGATTGAATTTTAAGAATACACTTCTAACACTTATTTTAAAGCTGAACTCTGGGATAGGCAAATATTGTCTAAATAAATGGAGCATTAATTATTTTACAAGAATCTTAGTGTGCTTTGAGTACTTTTTCCAGATATGTGCAGCAATCCATGTAAATCTTTCCCTGTGTGCCTGAGCTTCCTGTAAAAACAGTCACTGTTGCTCTCTTTATTTGTGCAGAGTGGGTTTTCCCCATGAGGAAGTCATGAGAGGAGTGACAAAACGCATCAGTAGAGAGCTACGTGATGTCATCATGCAATACCTGGAAACCGGAAGTCAAGGTGTTTTTTCCATAGATGTGATGCCAAAGCTTATTCTGTAGGGGGCAATGTATTATTAAGGTGATGAATTACTTCCAGTGCATAGGAAAGTTGTGCGCATTATTTGTGAGTGGACATTCATTTTTTTTGCAATAAAGAGTAACAGTTATAAATATATTACACAATGATGGTTTTGCATTTTCTCTGAGCAATACAAGTAAAGGAAGAAGTTTGTTGATATAGCTGGAATCTGATGGTGGATGTTTGAGGAGAAGAGTGATTAATACATCTGGAGAGACCCATGGATGCTTAAAGCCCTAATTAAAGGGCAAAGTGCACATTGGCCATAGGTCAAAATTTAAAGGTGAGGAGGTGGTGTGACTGGTGGTGGAGCACTTTATGGTGACATTTGGATAAGGAATCACGGAGACACAAGGCAGATCTTTCAAGCACTTTTTTAATAATATAAATGCATGACTTTTTGTAAATGAAATATAGGACTTAGTTAAAACACATACACTTGGCATTGCGCAATTTAATAATGGACTGTAAATATATGGACTATATGAATATTGAATAGCACGGTGATGCACCTGTTGCAAACAAAATAGATAAGTTGATATTATTTTTGTGCTCTTTATACACTTTGAGTGGAAATATATGACTGTTAATTATTGCGCTGCACTTTTTAATGGAGTAAACCTTGTGCAGAGCGACTGGTCTTGTCTCCGCCCCCTTCTGTAATTTTCTACAGTCAGCCTGTAGTGGCAAATGTCTCTATATTTTGTGAATGCTTATGGTGTCACCCTTGCTGCTCCACACCAGTGGCGGCTGGTGCTCCATTTTTGTGGGGGGTGGCAAACAAAAGCCCACACCTCCCCGCCCGCTCGCCTGCCAGCTGGCCAGCCCCGCACTTACACCATCCAGGTTGCGGGCGGCTTCGGCAGCTTCCATGGCTTCTCCTCTTGGCCAATCTGATCACTTATCCTCCCAGCCAATCTAGTCTTAGGACCCACTTGACCCAGGAGGAGAAGCAGGAAGGCAAATAGGGCAAAATAGGGTGCACCGAGCCCTACCTTTTTGAAGACATCATATGATGTCGTCCCATTCTGGGGCGCCAGCGGGGGTGTGCAATGCAGCGATCAAGGGCGTGCCATGTTGCTAGGACATGGCGTGACCCCGATCTCTTTAAAGGGCCGTGGCTCTTTAACCATGTGATCGGCTGTGTCCAATCACAGCCAGTCATATGTAAACAGGGAAATGCCAGTAATCGGCTCTCATCGCCTCACGCTGACAGAGTGTGTGGCGAGGAGAGCCGATCAGCAGCATCTCTTCACAGGGGACATGGAGACATGTAATTAGGGCACTGATCATCAGTTCCCTGATTAAAATAAAGCGCCACCAGTACCAACAATCAGTGCCCACCAGTGCCAGCAATCAGGGCCCACCAGTGCCAGTAATCAGTGCCCACAAGTGCCACCAAACAGTGCCCATTAGTGATGCTAGTCAGTGCTGGCTATCAGTCCCACCTATCATTGCTGCCCATCAATGCCCATCAGTGCCACCCATAAATACCCATCAGTGCTGCCTATCCATGCCACCTATCAGTGCCCACCAGTACCTCCTATCAGTGCCTATCAGTGCCACCTATTAGTGTCCACCAGTGGCACCCATCAGTGCTGCCTATCAGTGCTCATCAGTGCCACATATCAGTGCCACCTATCAGTGCCAATAAGTGTGGCATATTAGTGCCTCCTCATCAGTGCCACCTCATCAGTGCCCAAGAGTTCAGCCTCATCAGCGCACATCAGTGAAGGAGAAAAATTACTTATTTACAAAATTTCCATACATAACCTAAGAAAAACGTTTTATTTTTCAAAATTTTCGGTCTTTTTTTTTTTTTTTTTTTTTAGTAAAAAATAAAAAACCCAGTAGTGATTAAATACCACCAAAAAGCTCTAGTCGTGTGAAAAAAATGATAAAAAATTTCACATGGTTACAGTGTTGCATGACCGCGCAATTGTCATTCAAAGTGTGACAGCGCTGGAAGCTGAAAATTGGCCTGGGCAGGAAGGGGGTGAAAGTGCCCTGTAGGCAAGTGGTTAAACTGCATATACTGTGATAACATCCTCAGGTAAAGTGCATATACAATAAAAAGTGCATCAGTAGTGCCAACAGTCCATTCATAGAGACTGATTTTTAAACGTGCTCTTCACACTCCATGCAGATGTGATTTGCCTTGTGCACACATTCCATCCTCCTATGTGATTATACCATCCCTAGACCCAGGGTTAAGTGGGTCTAGTAGTGCTTTTTTAGGGGGCCTAGAAGATGAGTAGTGGTAAACCCAATTTTTCAGCTAAGAAAGAAACAGAACCTCGTGAACATTACTGAGAGGGATGGTCAGGGATGGTCAGACATTTTTATATAAAAGAGTAAATATTTATTACAAAATATAGTTAAAAAACAATCATAAAACCATGAAAAGGGTACTCGAGTTGGATGATACAAGCCATATAATCAGAATACAAAAGTGAATCTTTGCTATATGTGCCAAGAGGTCGACACATTTCACATCTAACTGCTTCCTCAGGATCTCATTGTCTTGTCTTCAATATCTTTTTATTAATTTTAAAACACTTATACAAATATATATACATATATATGTTTTTTGATTACATTATACAATTGGATAACATTCTATGTATCCGCTTGGGAATATCTATATTCCATACTACTTTCTGCCTTCCAATTCTATCTTAACTTCTTACATAATTTTACCTATTCATCCCTAGACATTTAAACCAAAGCAATAATCACAAAAAAAAAAGGGGGGGCAGGGATACGGTCCCATCTATAGATATTGTATGATAATTGCCAAGGCCAAAATCTCTCCCATTGTTGCCATGCTTTTTGATTTAAATTATCTAAACTCTCCTCAAAATTGATCATTTGCTCCATTGATTGCATTTCGTTCATCTTACAGACCCATTCTGTTATTGTGGGACTTTTTGTTTTTCTCCAATTTCGAGCTATTATTGTTCTGGCAGCTGTTATCATATGGCGAAGGACATCCGCCCCAATAGTTTTCATTGAGCCAGGAATAATAGATAGTATTGAGATACTAATACTTGGTTGTATCTCTGTTCCTGATACCACCTGGTATATATTAAATATCCTAAGCCAGAAATCCTTCACCAATGGACACCAGTACGATATATGTATCATTGTACCTTTTTCCTTAAGATATCTCCACAATGTTTCCGAATTATCTCAGTTTATTTTATTTAAAGCGGAGTTCCACCCAAAAGTGGAACTTCCGCTCATCTGATTCCTCCCCCCCTCCAGTGCCACAATTGGCACCTTTCAGGGGGGAGGGGGGTGCAGATGCCTGTATTAGACAGGTATCTGCACCCACTTCCGGGAATAGACTCCCGCGGGAGTCACGCCCCCTCCCGCACCCCCCGCTGTCTCCTGGGAATCACACAGGTCCCAGGAGATAGTGGAGACCACTTAGAATACGCAGCGCAACTCGCGCATGCGCAGTAGGGAACCGAGAAGTGAAGCCGCAACACTTCACTTCCTGATTCCCTCACAGGGAATGGCGGCGGCAGCAGCCGAAAGCCGAGCAATTGATTGGCCTCGGCTGCCGACATCGCTGGACTCCAGGACAGGTAAGTGACCATTTATTAAAAGTCAGCAGCTGCAGTGTTTGTAGCTGCTGGCTTTTAATATTTTTTTTCTAGGTGGACTCCCTCTTTAAATCGACCGGGCTCCAATACCATCTCATCATAATGTTATCATTTCTTTTCTGATGTTTAGTTGCTATCGATAATTTTTGTATTAACTGAAATGCCTTCTTCCACTCTGGGGCACTCTATTTCAGTTTCCCATTTCAAATGTGTTATTTCCTCCAAAGACCCAGAAGGAAGTAAAAGTTTATATGTGATTGACAGATTATGAGTCGGTTTCTGTTCTTGTATTAGAATTTGCTCAAAGTTAGTTAATGTAGATCAGGAAAAGTTGTAAACTTGATCCAATATATGTATATAATTGGCACCATTGCATCCATTTTTGTCCGTGTTCATGTCCTAATTTAG
Source organism: Aquarana catesbeiana (assembly GCF_042186555.1). Taxonomy (NCBI): domain Eukaryota; kingdom Metazoa; phylum Chordata; class Amphibia; order Anura; family Ranidae; genus Aquarana; species Aquarana catesbeiana. The sequence continues at coordinate 501,173,121 of NC_133328.1, read as the reverse complement.
GTCAAAACTGGGGTTTGATCCATGGGAGTGATTTAAGTTGTAAAGAAATAATATCTTCTTCTAGGGTTACCCATTGTTTATATTTCACATAGTGAAACCAATCAATGATCCTAATTATAGATGCTGCATGCAGGTAAATTATAAAGTCTGGAAGGGCAAGACCTCCATTTTCTTTTGCTCTGATTAGGATTTATCTTTTTATCTGTGATGATTTTTGAGCCCAAATAAAGCTTCCTATGGCTTTACGTAGTTGTGCCATTAAATTAATTGAAGGAACCATAGGTATTGCCTCAAACACATATAGTAATTTTGGTAATATATCCATTTTCACTACAATAATTCTCTCCATCCAAGTAAATTTATAACTTTTCAGATCAATGGCGAGTAATTTAACTGTAATTTAGCCATATCTCTTGGGATATATATCCCAAGATATTTGATTGCTATTTCTTGGCATTTAAAGGAAAAGTTTTTTTTAAGTAGTTCCTGAACTTCATTTGACAATGATATATTTAGCATCTCTGACTTATCATAGTTAACTTTAAAGTTGCGCAGAACATTGGTCTATCCAAATGAGAAAAAAGCATGTGTGTGTGTTAAATATTGATTATTGTGATTAATGTGCTTGTCTATGCAAAAAGAGAAAAAAAGCATGTGTGTGTGTGTTAAATATTGATTTTTGTGATTATTGTGCTTGTCGACCTCTTGGCACATATAGCAACATTTCACTTTTGTAGTCTGATTATATGGCTTGTATCATCCAATTAGAGTACCCTTTTCATGGTTTTATGATTGTTTTTAACAATATTTTGTAATAAATATTTACTGTTTCATATAAAAATGTCTTACCGTCCCTCTCTGGTACCAGTAAATTCCACAAGGTTCTGTTTTTTCCTTGGTTATGTTATTTATGAATGAGGTACCCTTTATATAGCCTAGTTCCTCTTTTCCAATTTTTTCAGCTGTTTTGCTCCACATATCCTCATAAACAGAAGAAAACCAAAAACGACAAGAACCTTGTGCAACCCCACTTTTATTATATGTAAAATGCTTACAAAACACACATAGATGTCCACTCACATTTGTTTGTGCCTAAGCCAGCACCAGCAGGATCCAGCAATGTGTTCATCACTCTGTATCACCGTTCACCCCACCAACAAGATGGCGGCTTGGCATGCGTTCCACCACCTGAGCCTACGTCTGATGTCACTTTCGGTTCACGAGAATCGGGGTGGTGGAACGCACATCGAGCTGCCATAATTACATAGGGGTACGGAATGTGTAAACAAGGCAAGTCACATCTGCATGGAGTGTGAAGAACACATTTAAAAATCAGTCTCTATATATGGACTGTTGGCACTACTGATTAACTTTTTATTGTATATGCAGTTTACCTGAGGATGTTAACACAGTATATGTAAGCTCTAATGAGCAGGGTCCTCTGATTCCACTTGTACCAAAATGTAATGTCTGCCTTTATTTTGTTAAGCGTTGCGCAAACTGTTGTGCAAACTGTATATAAATATAAATCCTGTATAAAAATAATAATAATATGCACTTTAATTGATATCAATATCACGTGGGATCTCATTGTAGTTTGCACTTTGTGAGGAGATATTCACAGTTTAAGTTGTGTAGATCAAATTTATTTGTGATTTTATTTTATAGCACCTAGCGCTCACTTTTATTTTTTTTTTTTTTTTTTTTAAATTTATTTTTATTCAAATTTTCCTTATAAGACACAAAGACATAAAGACATATACAAATTGGTTGTCTAGCTTGTACAGGTAATGTCGCAAGTACATCAGGTAAAAAAAAAAAAAAAAAAAATGAAAAAAAAAGAAAAAGAGAGGAATACATCCATGCAATACAATTTTAACATATAAGTGAAAAGGGGATTTTTGGAATTTTTGGGCCGCCCCCCCACTGCCCATAAAGGCCTATACCTATTAACTAGGAATTACATTTAATCGTCGATTCTTGGTATCGTAACTGAAGCTAGTCCAACATTAGTAAGCAATGTTCATTTCCTCCAGCCACCCACTCCAAACCTTATTAAATTTCAATTGGCAGCCTCTATTAAGATAGGTATCTTTATATAGTGGAAGATTATCGTTAACCAAACGTTTCCACTGGACATTTGTGGGGGGATAGGGCTTCTTCCATTGAAATGTTATGGTTTTCCTAGCGTAAAATAGAAGCAAACCAATCATCGTGCGTTTAGCTACAGCAGGAACTAATTTTTTTATAAGGCCCAACATACAAATCTCCATAGACAGTGGTAGATTAGTGGATACAATTTTATTGATTAGGCCTAGTACCTCCCCCCAGAATTGTTGTATCTTTGGACAATGCCAAAAGATATGGGAAAAATCTCCGGGGGTGTAGCTACATCTCCAACACTTAGGGGAGTGGGCAGGATTTATCAAATGAAGTCTGTGGGGAGTGAAATACGCCCGGTGGACTATTTTAAATTGGACTAACTTGTCACGTATAGAGACTAGCGAACTAAAAGGGAAGTCCCAAACACCATCCCAATCTTCGCCACTCAAAGCTGGAATGTCACGCTGCCAACGGGACAAAAGGCCGTCCAACGGAGGCAAGGACTCATAGATTAAATGCTGATATATGTGAGATATAGGTTTTTTTGTACAACTGGATCTAAGAGTAGTCTCCAGTTTAGGCTGTATTAATATACAGGACGAACGTGGGAATTGGGCTTCGAAAGCATGCGAAAGTTGAAGATAACGGAACTGATAGTGCTGCGGAAGATTATACTGGAAGGAAAGCTGACAAAAAGAAAGCAGTGAGGTGCAAGACACCACTTGTGAGATTAATTTTATACCATATCTAGTCCATATCTGGGGGTCAATAGATTTGTAAAAATGTGGTAAATTGGGGTTTAGCCATAGGGGTGTATTAGGGGAAATTCCCATCTGGTTGTGTTTTTCAATAGCCAGGCCCATTTTCCAGGCCCGTAAAGTAGTAAGCATAGACGGAGTTAATAAGTGTGGGGCACATGGGCCTCTGTAAATTAGGTATTGAAGAGATTCCCAGGAGCCTGCCACGGTGGCCTCCAAAGCGGAGGCCACATTGGTTTTATCAGGATTTAGCCACCAGACCACTGTCACCAGCTGTGTCGCCAAAAAGTACTTATAGCAATCCGGAAAGGCCATACCACCCTGCGATAGTGGCCTCATTAATGTAGTTAACTTATATCTCGGTGGTAAGGAGCCCCAGAGAAACTCTGAAAAGCGTTGGTTTAGTTTAGTAAAGAAGGATTTAGGAATCCACTGCGGGGAATGGCGGAATAAATATATGAATTTGGGGATGACCTTCATTTTAAGCAAGTTGACCCTTCCCCATACCGATAGGGGGAGATTATTCCATGCCTTGAGTTTAGCTTTCATATCCCCCACTACCGGATCCAAGTTTAATTTAAGAAAATCTGAGGCTTGTGCAGAGACACAAACCCCAAGATATTTAAAGGAGTCAACCCACTTTAATGGGCTATCTGGAGAGGATGTCAATTTGGCTGCTTGATCTATTGGAAATAGAGTAGATTTTGGCCAGTTTACCCGGAGGCCCGTTACCATGGAGAAAGTGTTGAGGAGTGACAGAGCACCCTGAAGTGATGGACCCGCGTCCCCCAAAAATAAAACCATGTCGTCAGCATACAGGGCTACCCTCTCCTCCAGCATGCCTATCCTAAGCCCCTTAATATGAGGCGATGTACGGAGAGCCTCTGCAACTGGCTCTATAGCTAGAGCAAATAGAGCCGGAGAAAGAGGGCAGCCCTGTCTAGTTCCCCAAAACAGTTGAAATGGAGTTGAGAGTCTGGAGCCCAAACGAATCGATGAGATGGGACACCTATAGATCACCTGCAACCATGATATAAACCGTAGTGGAAAACCCATTCGACGTAGAGTCTCCCACAAAAAGGGCCACTCCACAGTGTCGAATGCCTTTTCTATATCTAGTAGGGCAATAGCTCTGGTACCGGAGTTATTGTGTTGGGCATGAATATTGGTAAAGAGTCTCCTAAGATTAACGTCGGTTGACCTTTTAGGCATAAATCCTGTTTGATCAGAGTCAATAACCGAAGGTAATAATGGATATAGACGGGTAGCCAGCAGTTTGGTTAAGATTTTCAGGTCATTATTCAATAGGGCTATTGGCCTATATGAGGCACATAGCTCTGGGTCCTTAAGGTCCTTATGGATCAAAGTAAGATAGGCCTGGTGCATTGAAAGGGGCAGATCACCCTTGGATAGGCAGAGGGTGTATAATTGGGCCAGGATGGGTGCCAAAAATGCTGCATGTGCCCTATAAAATTCTATAGGAAGACCATCCGGCCCTGGCGCCTTGCCCAAAGGGAAGGACCGTATAATTTTTAAAACCTCTAAGGCCGAAATAGGGCGTACCAACGATTCTCGTTCCTCATTCGACAGCCAGCCAAGTGCTAGTGGATCTAAAAGGTTTTGCAACATCTCTGGCTGGAAGTCGGGGGGAAGAGCAGAGGTATAAAGAGTTTGGTAAAAGGCTTTAAACATTTGTAAGATTTCTACCTGAGAGGTCACCTTATCCCCAGTTGAAGACCGCAGGCCCGAAACCACTGTGGATGGATATTCATGCTGTGCCAACATGGCCAGGAAACGACCATTCTTGTCCCCCTGTTCAAATAGTCGCTGTCTACCTTTATGCATATCCAATCTTGTAACTTCCGTTAAATGTAAATTTAGTGAACTGCGGGCGGCATTTAATGCGTCAAAATGAGCTGCTGTAGGATCTGTACTATAGATTAATGTTTGATCCTCTACCATCTGTTGTAACCTGTAAGTTTCCCGGCCCTGCTGTTTCTTGACACTAGCAATAATAGAGATATATTGCCCTCTTGTATAGGCCTTGAAGGTGTCCCAGACCGTCTGTGGGGTCGAGGAGCCTTCATTAAGTTCCCAAAACTCAACTAGTCTGGGTGGGATAGTGTCAGCCACCTCAGGGTGGGAGATCCACTGTGCCCCCAGCCTCCACAGGGCCGCATCTCGGCGTGCAGGCGAGCGAAGCTCGATTACCAGTGGGCTATGATCGGACAACCCACTGGGTAGGTATTTAGCCCCTATTACATCCGTCAACAGGATTGAATTAGAGAAGGCTAGGTCAATCCGTGAGGCAGTCCTATGTGAGGCCGAAAAGCATGAGTATGCCCTAATAGCCGGGTGTTTCCATCTCCATATCTCCTGTAGCCCCATTGCCTGTGCCCATATAGATAGTTCAGAGCTATAGTTAGCTCACTTTTAAGTTGTGTGTTATTATGTCACTTTTGCATTTACAAGTTAATATCTGGGTTTGCAAAGGCATTTGGTGCACACACAGTGGATTTACTGAATGACCTTTGTAGCTATTGAGGATAAGGTATTATGTTCAAACGTAAAGCTTTGTGTTGGCAGTTCAGCTACAAATATATATCGTACGTTTCTACTGTTGAAATCTTAATGCACACGATTATATTTAAGATCCACTTCTTTTTCTGTTGCCAAGAACTCACATCTGGTAAAAAGTTTGATATAATATTTTCTGGAAATTGCTTTTTCTTATCTGGATTATTTCTATGTAATTCTCCAGTCTCCAAATTGGATAATCTGTACTATGTTAAATGTACGTTACTCGGGCTATCAAATTCTGCCTATAGATAAGGATCTTATATGAACACAGTAACCACTTAATACAGTAGGCATCTGAAACAGGGAGTATCTCAGTGTGTCTTTGATTAATATTGCCCCTGGCCTTTATGATATGTCTGAAGTGCTGAAGTACAAAGAAAGGGCAAGAATAGGAGGGGGCATGATGCCTTCAAATCCTGCTGACTGACAAGTAATTGGCCAGCATGATGCCACTGTGACCATCAAGTGGAACAAATAGCATTAAGTAGGATCTCAGTGCTGTGATTGTCCTCCTTTTCAGCATGATCCCACGAGTCCCTAGAAGACTGACCTACGTATAATAAATAAATTGTTTTCTGGGCCTTTGCTTTTTGCCTGGTGGCTATTTAGCAGAAAACAACATGTATCTGTTGACTATATTTAGAGAAAATCTCATGGTTTGTGTTGCATCACCAATTCAAATGACCAGATTTTACGGCTTATTTTCGCTTTAACGGCATCATCTATTCAGGTCTAAAAAATGAAGTCTGTATTTAAGTGTTTGAAATGATCAGAAATGTCAATGTAATCCATGACCGTAAATCAACATTATTCAAGCATGTAAGTGCAATAAAGCTGCATTAATGTTAAAACATCAGTGTAGTTTGCGATCCTGCAATCCACTAGATTAATTACTTTTTGACTGTAGATTTATCCGTTCCGATGATGAATTTCTTGATAATTAAACTATAAATCTTCTGTTGCACTGGGTTCAGCTTTTTATGCTATTGCAGTCTGTAACTGAGTTCCTCTTCAATTGTACTGTTTTCATGCATGCTATTGGGCATGGTACTCAAGTCATATAGCATCATAGATGTGTGCAGGGGGTGTTCCCCATGCTGATATTTCACCAAAGTCCCCCAACAAGGTGCCTAAAAAAAAAAAAAAATTGTAAAAAAATTAAAATTAACATAAATAACTACTGACACCATCCATTGCCTTATTGACACTAACCTAGACCCTACTGTCAAGTCCACTGCTCTACTGACACCATCCATTGCCCTACTAATGCTGTTCATGTTTTAATACATTTGGGGTGCACACCCTAATGCAATAGGCATAGCATCCCTCTGCCTTCATTATAGAGATGTTTTCTGCACATACGACTCACTGATCATGATGTTAACAGCAGTGATTAGTCAGTATTACTGTTTTTTTAAAGTGTAAGTTCACCTTTTCAGAAAAAATTAAAAGGTGGACTAACACCCTACACCCTTCCCAACCCCATCTAGCCGCAGTCCCCACTGTGCTTACCTCTGTGGACGGTGCGCTGTCAGTACCCTCGTAGCCGGTGTAGCAGTCTGGGGAATTGAAATCCTTGCTCTTCCGTCACTTCTTTCTGCAAGACTTCCAGGTCCGAGTAGAGCAATTCTGATTGGTCAGTACTACCACAGAGAATCGCTTTAATCCAAGGGCGACCCGTCCATTAATGGTGCATGGATGCCGCTCCTCCTGTCCATCACCGCCTTCACTATCCATGCATCCAGCCCTTTTCAGGACAAGGGCGCATGGATTCCAATTCAGAAGGGGCTGTTTTTTTGAAGCACTGATTAGAGCCAGAGGCTCTAATAGGCTCCAATATATGGTGGGCTCGGGTTTCAGAGAGTGCGCTCCAAGCCCACCCAGGTGTGTTACAACAGCTAATCAATATTCACTGTAGTAACACTGGTCCTCCTCCCGGCTAACCGGGAAGCAGGGCGGGTTTAGATACCGGTCAGCCAAATGGCTGAAAGGACAGGCGACCCTTTTGGACGCCTAGGAGGAGGAGGGGAGGAGCTGGAAGCCGCCATGAAGGAGAGGACTCGGTGCCGAGCCGCTGCACCACGCTTCCTGCCACTTGCCATAATGGGGTAAGTGCCGGACTGGCCGGCAAACAGCAGGGGGGGTGCCGCTTGGGGGGGTGGGTGGTTGTTTGCCCCCCAAAGAAAAAACACCAGCCACCACTGCTTTAATCTATCCAGGAAGCCCTGGAGAAAAAAGAGGGAGAAGAGCGGGGGATTTCAAATACCCAGACTGCTACAGCGGCTACGTGGGCACTGACAGCTCATTACCCACAGTTTCGCCCATGCCGTTTTTTTGCTGATTTTTTTATTGCCGGCAATGCTTGCTTTTACATTCAGCTGTTAGTGGGAAAAGCCCACTGACAGCTGATGACTCATTGGTTGTTAATGACCCAGCAGCCGGCTTTCTGGCCCACGCCTTAATAACCAGCTATACATAGTTTGTTAAAAAAAAAAACAAAAAAAAAACGCAAAATGCGCCTGAAAACAACATCAACAGCAACAGCATAGATGTGAACCTAGGGTAAAGGTAAAACTTTCTTTCTGTCTTTGGTCGAGTTGAGAGGTATAAGAACATTTGTCAGGTTTTGTCTGTGGTTTTTGTCAGGGTGTCTGTGCCCCCATTAGGGAGATTCTCTATTTTTCCTGTTTTAAAGCCATATTAAACTAAAAACCAAAACAGTAATATATTTCAGCTTACCAATCATTAGATGTGGTGGCTGCATTCGTTTTCTTTTTGTTTCAGGCTTTTCTCCCTCTGCTTTAACCTGGTGATCTGGCCAGTAACTCAGCTCCAGTGTTAGAGTGTCTCCACTCTGAATGAAGAAGCACAGGAGGCACAGAAGACGGCAGCATTGTCAGTCAGTATAAGCAGTTACAGAAACAGTTTTGTTTCCTTTTGGGATAAAGGTTTTACATCAATAAAAGCTGATCATTGTAAGCAGTGTAAGAATTTGTAAGCTACAATATAATAAATGCTTGCTTTTGTGTGACTGCTTTAATGCTATCAACTAGAGTGAATGTGAAAGAAAAGCCAAAACAGAACCCAGAACAGGAATAGAGGGGAAATCTTCCAATGGGGACATTAGTTCTGGTGACCCTGGTGACAAGCAGGGATTCCCTTACTTTGGAGGGGTTTCCTCTCACTTCCTGTTTTGTTGTGGGACAGGAAGTGAAGGGAAATGGGATACAGATGGCAAACCTAACAGTGTTGTGACCCTCACTTACTCTATCCTATATGGAGTAAACTGGGTATGGGAAGTCAAGCAGGTTGTTCAGACTGAAGTAAAAATTACTTCTAAAAAATAAAGATCACATCCTATTTTATTTATTTTTTTTAAAACTTGTCACAATTTGAGTCCAGCTTCCACCACAATCTGGCTGTGAGTGAGTTAAAGTGTGCAGTCCACCTGTACTTCGCACCATTCCCAGCATGTGCACTGTGTATTTATCTTCACACCTAACCATAGAAGAATTATCACATTCGTGCAGATCAAGAAACTTGTTTGCTGAACAGTGAGAAATCCTCTCTTCCAGTGTACATGTGATATTGCCAAAGCAGCTGCTTCTGATGTTCATGCAAATGAGTTTACGTGCTACAAGCGGCACATTGTTGTTAGTGACTACCTGTCATTCACCAATGTTACTCTTGAACTGACAACACTTGTCAATCTCCTTGTGCTTATTTTTTCATGAAATAAATACACTTCTGTGTATGGTGTATGAAAAAAAGTCTGGACGTATTTAGTTAGTGCCCATTTGATGTGTTAGAGCTGGACAATTTCCCCTAATAACACAGCTTCATTAAAATGACCATCCATAGACTTAGCAGACCCTTCTACTAGTATGAGCCTTATTATATTTGGGTAGACACATTATATTAACATTTGAATACAATATATATATATATATATATATATATATATATATATATATATATATATATATATATATATATATATATATATATATTGTTGCTGCAAAAACTCAATTGCTGAGTGACTGAGCTACAATCTGCTGTAAAACTAGTGAGTTAGCAATTCTGAAGAAAATATAATGATTTCTTAAAGTGTAAGTAAACTTCCATCACTAGTTTTTACCTATAGGTAAGCCTATAATAGGGTTTACCTATAGGTAGTGTAAAAATCTCCTAAACAGGCACTGTTTAGGAGATATTTTGCTGTACATGCAGCCAGTGACATCACTGGAGTATGCAGTCTGAAGGAACGGCCACCCATGCCGTTCCTTCCAATTCCTGTGCCGTCACCAGAGTCTCCTGCACGCATGCGCCGGAGTGACGTCATCGCAGCTCCGGCCAGTCAGACAGCCGGAGTCTGCGAACCCAGAAGCAATTGCCTGCAGCTGGCATTGGAAGAGTTTAGTTTTAAGGTAATTTTAACATAATGTGCTAGTATGCGATGCATACTAGCACATTATGACATTACCTTGCAGGGTAAAAAATAAATATATAAATGTCCAGCAGTTAACAAACACTTTAAGTGAGTAATTGCTTTGAAAAAGGATCACTGATACAACATTTACAGTAAGCTGCACCGATATGCAGAGAGGATAGACATTTCATTAAAGTGGTTCTAAAGGCAGAAGTTTTTTTTTACTTTAACTGCCTTAAGGTAAAACACCTTCTGCATGCAGTCCCCCCCCCCCAGCCCCCCTAAATACTTACCTGAGCCTTATCTTGATCCAGCAGCTTTGTTGGCTCAGACACAGTAGTGGGAGCCATTGGCTGCTGTCAATCACAGGCAGTGATGAGAAAACGGGGGCAAGACCAAATCCTGTTGTTTATCTCAATAGATGTGACAGTAAGACTCGGCAGCGAGCCCACACGAGTGCCCCCCGTAGCAATGTGGCTTGCCTCCAGCATTGCTCCTGTTTCCTTTTGCTAGAGTCTGCCATTTTGATGAAGCATAGAACAGTCACTTCCCTACTGGGAACTCTCCCACTCTCTTTGGTCTCAAAAACTATATGTCACTTTCTGTAATTAAAATGTATACATTTCCAGCCTTGATTTTATGTCTTGGCTCATCAAGAGGGGAAGTCTGAAAGAAGCTTTACAATGCTAAAGTTTCATAGCACTGTTGCTGCTGAGGGAAAAAGGAGAGGAAATCAGGGAGATAATATAAGACAATATCTCTGTAAGTTTAGTTCTTTTATGTCTCCCTGGCAGCAGAGTTTGACCTGTCACCTCTCTTGCTTTTCTTTTCTCCCTCCCTAATTTGTGTTCCCTCAGCACAGCTTATATCATTCCTCTCCACTTACCATCAGTAAATTTTGAGGCTGTCAGCAGATTGGCCTCTAGTGACTCACTAATTATCGGTACAGTGCTGAAAATATTTGTAATTATTTATTACAGGTACTTATATAGCGCCGTCAATTTACGCAACGCTTTACATATATCTATATTGTACATTCACCTCAGTCCCTGCCCTCAAGGAGCTTACAATCCAAGGTCCCTAACTCACATTCATACATACACATACTGGGGCCAATTTAGTCAGGATCTAATTAACCTACCATCATGTCTTTGGAGTGCTAGAGGAAACTGGAGTATCCAGAGGAAACCCATGCAGGCATAGGGAGAACATACAAACCCTAGGCAGGTAGTGTGAAGGTTGGGATTCTAACTGATGACTCTAGTGCTGCTACACTGAAGTGCTAACCACTTAACCACTGTACTGACAAAATACAGGACAACTGAGGCTGTGCAGACAGTGCATTACTGAATTTTACACAGTATAGGCACTTTTTTAATGTCAATGTTTTACAAAGCTATACTTGCTAAAGGGGCCATCATGAAGTGGCCTATCAGGACTTAATTTTCTAACTAAAGTTTAACTTTAAGGCCCCTTTCACACATGCGGACAGTATGTCCGTATTTCATCCATCCGTTTTCGGATGAAATACGGACATACATGCATCCCTATGGGATAGCGGGTGTCAGCGGATGTACATCCGCTAACACCCGATGTCGTCCGCCTCCGCTCTCGTCCGATTCTGCGGACGGAAGAAAATCCTATTTTTCTATCCGTCTGCAGAGCGGATCGGAGGAACATGGACAGACGGTCCGTGTTCCTCCGATCCCCCATAGGAGAGAGCGGAGATCTGACAGGGCGGTCCCTGCACAGTGTGCGGGTTCCGCCCTGTCATCTGCCTGCTCAGCTGGGGAAAGCGGATAAACATGGGGCGGATCAACACGGATCCGTCCCGTGTGAAAGGGGCCTAAAGAAGCAATAATTCCTTTACAAAAAGATTAGAAGAATGAACCCCAAATGTTCATATAGACCAGGGGTCTCCAAAGTTTCTAAACAAAGGATCAGTTTACTGCCCCTCAGACTGGGGCCATTGAAAGCAGAAAATGCCCCAGCATTAGTGGAAGTAGACTGTGTCTCAGGCTTGATGGTCAATGGGAGTAAAAAAGTTACTGCCTGTGGTCAGTAAGAGTGGAATAGAGCCTCATCATTGGTAGTAGCTGGAGTAATAGTGCCTCATCATTGGTGTCAGTGGGAGGAATTATTTCCCATCGTTGAGGTCAGTGGAAGGAATAGTGCCCCATCATTATTGTTGGTAGAAGGAAAAATGCCCATTCATTGGTGTCAGTAGGGGGTATAGTTCCCCACTGTTGGTGTCAGAAGGAGGAATAGTGCCTTGTATTAATGTTGTAATATTAGTGGGAGGAACAGTGCCCCAAGGGTCACATACAGGCAAGCACATCTGGTCCATGGGCTGCAGTTTGGAGAGCACTGCTAAAGACAATAGGCAAATTTTTTTGTCTGATTGGGGATGGTCTACTATCTATGGTAGAGCTGTTTTCCATCCAGGATAAAGTGACAATGTTCATGTAAAGCCCACCAGGCTGATGTTCTAGCCTAGCGAGAATGGTGAAATCACCTCCTCCATCATGACAATTACAGTGTGGCCAACCGCTAGGCCACAACACTGCATCATGGGAGGAGGTCACAGTCTCCCCCACTGGGTAATTTGTACTAGATAAGAGATAATTAGGAAGAATAAGGGGATGCTGGTGAGGTATCAGTGAGTCGGGATTTGAAGGTGAAGCTTTACACTTACTGCCTCCTTGCCCTGAATGGACAGAGTGACAGTGCCATCAGATAGTTTAGAAATCCTTGTGTGGTTGCTATTTCTCTAGAAATAAATAAACAGGCCTCCCATTGATGGCTGAACTAGAAAAACGACTGATTTGCTGATTTTTTGAATCATATGAATATTTGCATGCAGATCTGTGTGATTGTCAGAAAATCCCGCAGACTACATTTCAATATATTTGAAGGATTTAAAAATTTCTTCTGTTTACTTTATGTTTGAATGAATTTGCACATCACTATTTCCTCCGAAGCTGTTCCTCCGCCTCCTTTCTTCATAGAATAAACAGGAATCCTTGTGTGACCACGGCATTCCTATTCAGGGAAGAAGATGCACCTGCAAACATTGAGAGACGGTCAGATTGTGCATACATATCCAACCATTCTTTGATGGCATTGGCTTGTTTTCCAGCGTCAGATGCTATTTTATTATCAGTTGGTTTATAGAACCACAGAAGCCTCATTTCATTGGTAGAGAGGGCTGTGAAATGAAGTCCTACAGCTCTCAATGTAAGAATATAATTTTTGAACGCATTTGCTGTGTATATAGTTTTTTTTTTCTATATAAGTTTATTCGGAACGTTTGAGCATACAGGGGTGCACTTAGAAAGAAACTCCATTTAGAATAAACAATTTTCAAGCAGTTGCAATTGCTAAAATCCAACTCTAAACAATTGAATGCATGCAGCCAGTATCTAGTTGTATCTTTTTTAATGTGAGAATTTTCTGGGTCTACAATGATTTCTCTATAGGGGATCCACATTGCTTCCTGAAGTATGTCTGACTTGTGCATATTGGACATGTGAAAACTAATCTGCAAGGCTTGGGATTTGGACTGATTTACAATAGATAGAAAATGTGCACTTATTTGAAAGTTAACACAATGGGATTGATTTACTAAAGGCAAATAGTCTGTTCACATTGCAAGGGAATTTTTCCTTAGCTCAGCTAATGTGGTGAAAATTCACTTTGCAAAGAAAATTATGTGCCAGTAAATAGCAAAGTTAAAGTGTTACTCACCCCAAGACTATATCTGGTCTCCCACAGTACACAGAACATGGAAATGCAATAGTTTTAGTAAATATAAACTGCTAAATACCTTTTCTCATCAGCAGTTACAACAGTCTTGTGACGTCTAATAGTGTCTGGTTAAAGCTTGTAGGAGTTGTTCTCATTCTCCTATGACCATTCAATGAGGCTACAGGTTCCCTGACCCTCTGTATAGACAGTGCTGATTGGCCCTGTGCTGATCACATGTACTTTCCCAAGAACAAAAACATAAAAAACTCTGTAGCAATACACACCAAACTAAGCATGCACAGTTTGTCCCCTAGCCTCTCTTCCATCAGGAGATTAATTGGGGACAGTGGAAGAATGGGACGAACAGAGAAGTCAGGATCAAACAGCCTTTTTACACAATGCAGAGGATTAACCCCTTAGGCTCCACAGTGAGTATAACAAGCATACTTTACTGCATATACAGATTGATATTACTGTTGTGGGTTTAGTAACACTTTAACATCCTATTTTCCTTTAGTAAATCCACTCCAGTGGTTTCCACCCAAGCCCCCATACCATTATCACATCCTGCAAACTTCTCATGCTTTGCAAAAAAAATACACTTCTTTACCTTCTTGCTGTGCCCCACGAGTCAACCTGGAAGAGTTCTGTCATCAAAGAAAAATCCTCCTTATATAGAAGTATTGCAGGTGTACATATTTACCAGTGTTAGGGTGCACACATAGCTGAAGACTTGTTTCTTATCTGATCTAACTCACCCTCAGACCACTAGAATAAGTGGGGTTGATTTACCAAATGAAAATAGGCTGTTCACTTTGCAAGAGAAGTTGCACTTTCCAATAGAATTTGCCCCAGAGCTCACTGAACATGATGAAGGTTCATTTTCCACAGAATACTCAATCACGTGCAAGGGATAAAAAAAACAGCATTTTTTCCTGCACATGATTGGGTGATGAAAGTCAGCAGATCCTCGCCTTATTCACTAAGCTCTGGGGAAAATCCCTTGCAAAGTGCAACTTCATGTGTAAGGTAAACAGTCTATTTGCCTAAAGTAAATCAACTCTACTGTGGTTATCCTTTCTCCCTCATCATCCTCTGTACATCTGCAGTGCATTACAGCCATTACTAGATGCAGACATTGCTTCTTAGGCAACCCATACATGATTAATTTTTTATCATTCAGCCAGCAGGTTGAACCAACAAAAGACCATTCCCCCACTCACACACTCGATATGGATGAGGTAATCACTCCCACAGAGCTATTGTATACTGATAGTGGGGTAGCTTCCCAGGGGTCAGAATGCACTATCAGTGCTGCTGGCTATAGCCAGCAGGAAAACCCAACAGGATGGTTCTACAGAAGTTGATCAGTAGACCAACTTCTGTACAACCAGACTGCCTATACATGTGTAGCACCCTCTAGTGTGCTACTAGTGGTGGAACAGGCAATTATAGTCTGGCTCAGGACTAAACCTGAGCAATGGAATCTGGGACAGGGTTCATTAGAGTTCAGGGCTTGATAACTCACACAGGCAGCTATCTGGTGCCTCCGCCTGGTTCTAGAATATTGGAGAATGTTCTAGAAATTAGTAGGCGGAAGCTAGGAGGGTTGCCTTGCATATTTAGGGGCCCTTAGCCAATCTCCAGGAAGTGAGCCTGGCAGGGAACTAAGGAGCCCTTAAATAGACATGAGCCATGCCAGCAGGGGAGTTGGGTAGAAGATGGAGACGCAGTGCTGAGGGAGTCATTTGGGGGCCCTTGAGGGACATCTGTCGGGAGGGGTTTTACCTCAAGCCTGAGTTTGGGTGGCCAGTCTGAAAGAATCCTACTAGAGGATAGGATTTGAGGCAGTTGGAAGGAAGCTTTCTGGAGAGACAGCAGGAGCAAAGAGAGACAGAGTGAGTAGATCAGCACGGTGCAGGGACAGACAAGAAGAAAGACTGAAATAAAAATAAAATGTAGCGCTAATGAAAATAACCAATAATAAAAAACACATCAGTGATGGTGGTCATTAATGGAGGCCCATGGATAAACCACATATAACGTGATAAAGATAAGTGATGAATGAGATATAGTAATGTCCCAATGTGTGGTCATGGGTCAGACAATAGAAAGTCCCAAAATAAACTGTGTACAAAATATGGCACTGGGGCAGGAATCTTCTCCTCTGTATCCCATAGATGGTACAATCATATAATGGGAATAGATGAAATACGCTTACCAGAGGGAGTGGATTCGGATACCGGTGACACCGAATCAAACAGGCTCAGAGATCCTTGATGGATGATGGTGGTTCCCAAAAACCCCAGATCTCGAGGGGGATCATTCCTCTGTAATCACTATCGCGGCTGCCAGTTCCAAGGACTGAAGAAGGATCACGGCCACGGGAGAGTCTCCAGATTGTGAATGGTTCCCAAAAAGATGTAAAAAATGCCAATAGTGCAGATCAAATGACGTATTTTTATTGGATATCACCAATAATCAACAAACAATATAAAAAGCGTGATCACGTAAAAAACGATAAAATCAAGTGTAGGGAAGAGTAAGGCTCGCCCGATGCATTTCGTCCACATGGACCTCAACTGGGGCATCCATGTGGACCAAATGCGTCGGCTGAGCCTTACTCTTCCCTACACTTGATTTTATCGGTTTTTAAGTGATCACGCTTTTTATATTGTTTGTTGATTATTGGTGATATCCAATAAAAATACGTCATTTGATCTGCACTATTGGCGTTTTTTACATCTTTTTGGGAACCATTCACATTTTGGAGACTCTCCCGTGGCCGTGATCCTTCTTCGGTCCTTGGAGCTGGCAGCCGCGATAGTGATTACAGAGGAATGATCCCCCTCGAGATCCGGGGTTTTTGGGAACCACCATCATCCATCAAGGATCTCTGAGCCTGTTTGATTCAGTGTCACCGGCATCCGAATCCACTCCCTCTGGTAAGCGTATTTCATCTATTCCCATTATATGATCGTACCATCTATGGGATACAGAGGTGAAGATTCCTGCACCAGTGCCATATTTTGTACACAGTTTATTTTGGGACTTTCTATTGTCTAACCCATGACCACACATTGGGACATTACTATATCTCATTTATCACTTATCTTTATCACGTTATATGTGGTTTATCCATGGGCCTCCATTAATGACCACCATCACTGATGTGTTTTTTATTATTGGTTATTTTCATTAGCGCTACATTTTATTTGTATTTCTGTTTATAATATTGCTCATATTTTATGTAGCTGCTTTTTTGCTGATTGGGTTAGTGCAGTGTTATTTATATATTTTTTAAGAAGAAAGACTGCCACATGTAGCAGGTCTCCCTTGAAGACATTGATGGGCTTAAGTCTTCATCCAACCTTGCCCTGGGGAGTCTCCAGTGTGTCAGTTGGGTAGACTCAGAAGAAGAAGCAGCCAGGTGGGCTGGTTACGTGGCAGCAAGGTGGGCTATCATTTGCTGCAGCTGTAGAGCTAGGATCAGTGTCTACAGGGAAAGAGTTGCAGGATGCAGTTCACTCCACATGTGCTACCTTCTAAGGGACTGAGAGTTCCTAGCCTGTAAGGGGCTGTTGCTAAGCTAACAAAAAGACTGTTAGTTCCTAAAAAGTGAACCCAGTGGAGATGTGCAAAGGATAAAGATTTGTGCAGGGGGATCAAGTGGAAGCTGTAAATAGAGAGGAAGTTGTCCCTGGTTTTGTTGTCATTGACAAGTTGGGCATCCCATAATCCCTTACCCCATCCAAGTTCTTATCCCCTAAATAAAACAACAAAAACAAGTACAAGGACTGTTGTCTGTGTCTGAATTCAAGAAGGAAATGCTATGTGACTGGCTGTGCAGCAGTGGGTAACCCTAACATGTGCAGCTCCTACGGGGGTAGTGCTACAAATGGCTCAAAATTTGGCCGGTTCAGCAAGGAATTTCGATCCATGTGTGACCAGATTAGCTTTCACTCTTTTAATGCTCAATACTTTTGTTATCAGTTCAGTAAATTGTTTTACTACAGGAGCTTCCACTATGCATTTTGTAATTACCATTTAGCATTAGTCTTGATGATGTCAGGAGCTCAGACCACTGGATTGTGGAGAAGACACTGTGGGGGCTGGTCTAGCAGAATATAGGAGCAGAGGATCAGCTACATAAATCTTCTTTAACAAGTCCCCTACACCTAAACCAACAGTTGACTCCTGTAGTGTGGGCACAGCCCCCCCCCCCGAATGGATAATTTTTTTAGTTTCCCAAAGTTGGGATTTAAGCTGGACATACACCAGTGGATCTATAATAGAAAAAATGTGTTTTGGGAATGTTCTTTTGATCCTCCAATAGTTAGGGTCAAAGTTAAGATCATTTTTAACCGTAAATTTCGTAACTCCTCCAAACTACGTAGCTTAAAAAAAATTGACACTGCTATAAGTTACTTCTCTATTGAACAAATAAATAATCATCAAGCATATCATGCCTGTCTATACATATTACAAAAGTATATTTGGCAGTTAAGCACACATTTTTTACAGGCCTATTGCAAAGGCGCATGAATGGAACCAGTTTTGGTTATACAAACAATCTAATGTTCTCTTGTAAATGAAATAGTTTGACACTCATGTGATACAGCGGTGATGAATATAATCGCACAGATTTTCAAGGGCAAAATGACATCATAATCATATGTTGTCTTGCCATAAAAACAGAAAACTTGAAAAGAAAAGCTGACTCTATTCAGTTCTGTACAAAACAAACCTATTTCGTATAATCAACCAGAAAGTGTATGAAGGTTGAGATTCCACCAAACATCTGTCCTGTATTTACAGTTCTTGTTTAATTTGGATCCATTAATCTCGTTTTAAAGATAGCAGTGTATAGAAACAAATTAAGTCCATTGGCCCGGCAAAGTTTAGAAAAACAAACCGTGTTTACAGTTTCTCAAATTTGTGTCTCATCCTCTCGACCATATCTGTATAAATCAAACCCCAAACCCAAGTGTTTCCCTAACAAAGCTGATTCTGTAATGCTAAACAGAAGTGGAGTGTGGAAGAACTTCTTGTGTAGAATGGCTACTTAGTTTTGAAAGCTGTTGACTTAGAAACATAAACAACTATTTAAACCATAGTGGCTTCATTCCTTTAAGTGTGCGCCGGGGCAAAAAAAAAAAAAATATTTAGAACATTAGACATTTCCCCATGTGTTGCCTCTTTAAAAATACTGCAAGTACTAAGCTGTAGTATAGTGTGTTGACAACTCTACCTCTTCTGCACTGGAATCCTAAGAAGTGTTGTCAGCCTTGCATGACTTTTGCTCTGCTGGACTACAGAGTCACCTTGCTTTTTGTTATAGAGGTGAGGGATGAAGGTGTTTTGTGACCCAAGTGGGAAGTGCTAAAACCACTGCTTGGAATTTCAAAGGCATTGTTTTGTCATGTAGTGATACCCCTGAAAGGGCTGATGATTGATGATGATGAAAGCGCAGTCACTACACTTTTTCTGATAGCAGCAGAACAGATAATGATGATCAGAGTTCTCCCTCAATAATGCAGAGGCTGCCAGTAACACACAGAGCACAGTACAGGCACACTAACACAGAAAGCAGTCTAGGGGATGACTTGGATGGGGTATAGGGTAGTAAAAAAACACTAATAGAAACAAGTAAACACACTTCTCTATGTTGCAAACTTCAGGAACAGTTCTTCTGCTCAGCATAGATCACAATCTTCCCATGATTGACTAATAGATACCAGAGGTATGTGCTCCTCAAGAGGGGAACAACCTGACCGAGGTTTAGAGGATGTTTCTTCCATTAGAAATTAGATTAGACTACTGTATGAACCTCTCAAGAGACATACTACTTAGCCCAGCCTAGTGTCAAGTCTGTTCACGAAATTAAAGGGGACTAGTTGGTATGTACCTCTTCATGGCCCAGCAATACCAATAGTACACAGTCACCAGGATCTTGCTGTAAAACAGTACTCACTAGGTTAGGGGAGGAGCTGTGCCCATTCAGCTTCCTACAGGAGTCTTCCAGTGAGGCTGTGTGGACAGGATTCTCAGGTGAAATCTCGGGGGGGCCAGAGAGATACTTTTAAACGTAGACCTCCTGGCTCTACCCAGCCAGGACCACGATGAACAGCAACTTGAAACTGGCGTTGTCCCGATACCGATACTAGTATCGGTACCAGGACCGATACCGAGCATTTGCGCGAGTACATGTACTTGCGCAAATGCTCCCGATGCCTGATCCGATACCTGGGAGATGCAGTGTTTCAGATTAGGTGACCCGGCGCAACCGGAAGTCAAGGGTGGAACGGAAGTGATGCTCATCTTGGTACACCCTGCACTCGGCTGTAGTCAGCCAGCAGCGGAAATCTTGTTACACCCAGCCCATATAGTTTGGGCAGGGTTTAACAAGATGGCCGCTGCTGCTTTTTTATGGCCGAGTGCAAGGAGTACTAAGATTAGCAGGCAGCCTTTCCTCTCATGGCATTAAAGTGCCTGCCCATTAGTGGCAATAAATGCCACCTATCAGTGCCCAGTAGTGCCGCCTATCAGTGCCAGCCATCAGTGCCAGCCACCAGTCAGTGCCATCTATCAGTGCCAGCCACCTGTCAGTGCCATCTATCAGTGCCAGCAAATCTGTCAGTGCCATCTATCAGTGCCAGCCACCTGTCAGTGCCAGCCATTAGTGCCATCTATCTATCAGTGCCAGCCATCAGTCAGTGCCAGCCATCGGTGCCATCTATCAGTGTCGGCCATCTGTCAGTGCCAGCCATCTGTCAGTGCCAGCCATCAGTCAGTGCCAGCCATCTGTCAGTGCCCAGCCATTAGTCAGTGCCAACCATCAGTGCCAGACATCTGTCAGTGCCAGCCATCAGTGCCACCCAATCAGTGCCCAGTCAGTGCCCATCAGTCAGTGTCCATCAGTGCTAGCCATCAGTGCCAGCAATTAGTGCCAGTCATCAGTCAGTGCCAGCCATCAGTCAGTGCCAGCCATCAGTCAGTGCCAGCCATCAGTCAGTGCTCATCAGTGCTGCACATGAATGCCACCTAATCCTAACAGTGCTGCTTAATCTGTATTGTGCTTTGAAAACTTTCACATGACATTAAAAAAAAGTATCAGTAATCAGTATCGGCAAGTACTTGAAAAAAAGTATTGGTACTTGTACTCAGTCTTACAAAAGTGGTATCGGGACAACCCTACTTGAAACAGTAGAATGGCTGGAGGCAGGGGGTAGCCACCCCCTCACCTAAACAACTGGAATCCCTTCAACAGGAGGACATTGCTGTTCAGACTATATATGTGCTCCTCAGTCATCTTCTGGGCCCACCTCCTCAGAGTTTGTCTGCAGCACCATAAATATTCATGCTGTCCATTTGTCTTGCTCCTATGTTCTAGAACTTTC
Source organism: Aquarana catesbeiana (assembly GCF_042186555.1). Classification (NCBI taxonomy): domain Eukaryota; kingdom Metazoa; phylum Chordata; class Amphibia; order Anura; family Ranidae; genus Aquarana; species Aquarana catesbeiana. The sequence continues at coordinate 501,152,104 of NC_133328.1, read as the reverse complement.
CAGAAAGCAGGAGAGAGCAAAGAAACCTGCAGTATTTGAAATCCAGAACAGACAAAAGAAATCCATCACTGCTCCACAGGTTACAGAGGAGGCAAAAATAACTAATTGTACCTAACATCCTAGCAACCTAACTAGGAGGGTGCTACAGTCAGAAAGTTTGGAGTACACTGAACTTCTGGCAGATCAACACTTGCAGCATTTGTAAAAGTAAAAAACATAGTGAAATGAGCATGTATTGCAGAGATGCACTTTGTTTTGCCCAGATTCATGCGTTAATTTTTCAGGTAGGTATAAACATATTGCCTTTAAATAATGCAAGAGACATAAAGGCTGATTAATAAAGGAGTTGAAAATCTTCAGTCAAAAATTTTGAATAATGATTCATTTTAATTATCCAAGTGCAAATCAAATAAATAAACCACTAATTGCATTTCACGTGATTGGATAATTAAAGCAAATTTTCATTTTTCTTTTTGAGTGCCGATTGTATTCTTATTTTTCTTCATAAATGAGCCTCATTTATGTCTACCTGATAAATGTCTGCCTTTCATTTTGGCATTTATCATTTGCCCCACACTTTTTGCACTTACTTTATCCTGAACATCTGAATAACCTATAAAAGAGTGGGCCATTGGGTTTATGGTTCAAGTGTCACCCTATAGTTAGCCCAAATCTGGTTTGGCAACGTTAATTTTGCAACACAGAATCATGTGACAAATGGTTGCAATCACAATCGAGGAGTAGAGAGTTAGGAGAAATGGCCCTCCCCAAATTGGATATTGTGTTAAACCTGCAGGTGAACAAGAGAACCAGAACCTTCTCTAAGTGGAAAAGTGAGTTTTTGAGTTTGATAATAAAGTTGTCTCCACTCAGGACAGGGCTTCAGTGAATACAGGGGATTCCCTTTCAAGGAAACTAATCAGTAATCTAAAGAAAGTAATTGGGATCAGAAGAACTACTGCAACCAGCATATGACATTAACCATGAGAATATAGATACACACCAGTATAGAAATAATACAAGCTTTATACAGTATAAGAAGAGATTAATTACATCACATTCATCCAAGGTATTATTAGCAAAGAGCCCAATAGGAGTCCTGGTGAAAAAGTACATGTATAAAGAGGTAAAGTATATATACACTGAGCAAAATTTTAAACGCAACACTTTTGTGTTTGCCCCTATTTACCATGAGCTGAACTTAAAGATCTATGACTTTTTCTATGTACACAAAAGGTCCATTTCTCTCAAATATTGTTCACAAATCTGTCTAAATCTGTGTTAGCGAGCACTTCTCCTTTGCCAAGATAATCCATCCACCTCACAGGTGTGGCATATCAAGATGCTGATTAGACAGCATGATTATTGCACAGGTGTGCCTTAGGTTGGCCACAATAAAAGGCCACTCTAAAATGTGCAGTTTTAATACACAGCACAATGCCACAGATGTCACAAGTTTTGAGGGAGTGTGCAATTAGCATGCTGACTGCAGGAATGTCCACCAGAGCTGTCGCCCTTGAATTGAATGTTCATTTCTCTACCATAAGCCGTCACCAAAGGTGTTTCAGAGAATTTGGCAGCACATCCAACCGGCCTCACAACCGCAGACCACGTCTAACCACACCAGCCCAGGACCTCCACATCCAGCATCTTCACCTCCAAGATCATCTGAGACCAGCCATCCAGGCAGCTGCTGCAACAATCGGTTTGCATAACCAAAGAATTTCTGCACAAACTATTTGTGAACAATATTTGAGAGAAATAGGCCTTTTGTGTACATAGAAAAAGTCATAGATCTTTAAGTTCAGCTCATGATGAATAGAGGCAATCACAAAAGTGTTGCGTTTATAATTTTGCTCAGTGTAGTTACTAATATAGATTCCTATAGATGAATGTTGTAGCAAAGTCCAGTTGCAAGAGCCCCTGAGGATGATACAGTGTCTGTTTTTGTGTCAGAGACTTGCTGACAAGATGGGGGTATCCTCCAACTGTTGTCCAACCAACCTGGAATGGAACTTCTTATTGGCATGAACTGTGGTATGGCACTGGAACTCAAAGTCAGTCTATCTAATTTGTGGTTTAGTTACTCCCTTGTAATGTATAATAGTCTCTTCTGGTCCAGGATTTAGCAGCATAGACAGGACATGTGGCTGAGACTTTCTCTCTCACATCACTTCCTCCTTCTAGGGTTTCAAAGCCAACAAGCAGGGGTAGGAAGTGCATACATAATATATTTATAGGCATTTACAAATTCAAACAGTAGATGGCCGCATATTCCTACAACAGCATAAGAATTCAGAACAATTTGGCTGTATCAGATTAAGATTACTTTTAGGCTGCTTTCACACTGGGGCGTTGGGGGGGTGGGAAAGCGCCGCTATTTTTACCGTCATTTTTACCTGCGCTATCAGAAAAAGGGTTTAAACCGCCCGCAAAGCGCCACTGCATCTGCGGTTTGATGGCGCTGCCCATTGATTTCACTGGGCGGGAGCGCTTTAGGAGCGGTGTGTACACCGCTCCTACAGCGCTGCAAAGATGCTGCTTGCAAGACTTTTTTTCACCATCCTGCAAGCGCACTACTCCAGTGTGAAAGCACTCGGGCGCTATGCAGGTGCTATTTGTAGCGCTATAGCGTCTGTAAAGCGCCTCAGTGTGAAAGCAGCCTTAGACATGACATTGTTGTGGGCTAGCAGTTTAGAGATCTTTGTTTATTAAAATGACTCTGAGTTATGGCTGGAAAATTTTCCAATGACCAATGACCTGTTTTTCAACCAGATAATGTAATATAAACTTTAATTAAAACACATCTAGTTTCCTAAAGTATTGTGTATCATTACCAACTACTATTTTTTTTTTAATTAAAATAATTATTCTCACCTTTTTTATCCTTTGTTGCATCACAGTGCTGCTTATTTTCTTCAATCATTTGCAAAAACTTTGGGGTTGATTTACTAACAGCAAACAGACTATGCAATTTGCAATGTGCAGTTGCACTCTGCAAGAGCAGATGCTCCAGAGCTTAGTAAATGAGCAGAAGCTGTGATGGCTTTCATTATCTAATCAGGTGCAAACAAAAATGCTGTTTTTTTTTTTGTTTTTTTTTTTCTTGAACGTGATTGGGTATTCTTTGCAAAGTGAAGCTTTACCTCATTTACTAAGCTCTGGAGCAACTGCACATGCAGAGTGCAACACAGTCTATTTGACCTTAGTAAATCAATCCCTTCCAGTTTGCATACACTTCATTGTAGGCTGCATGGCATATTTTGGGGTAAATTTCCTACCACACATATGCCTCTATGACAACTGAGGATTCTGTGCTGATCATGTGACCACTGTGACAGCCAATCACTGTGGTCACATGAAGTCCAGCCCCCCTCCAGACCAAAGTCTTAAGTTAGGGAAAATGTTAGGGAAAGGGTTAAAAGATTTGTGTATTTTCAGTTTTGCCCTTTAAGTCACATTAAAAGACTCTCTACGCCCCAAATGGTGCCTTATAGCAAGGTCCAGTTACTCGGGGTGTTGCTATGTGGGAAAAAGACCAGGGGCTTCAGCCCGAAGTCCAAGCCCGGCGGTGGGGGGGGGGGTGTTGACTGCTTGGGGCAGGGGGGTTAGGCTCACTTTCTGGTTGCTGCCTGGCTCACCCATGCTGACCACTAAACTGACCTACCTGACCATTACACTGACCTACCTGCCCCCTACACTGACCCTTCCTGACACCTACATTGACCCCCCTGACACATACACTTACCTCCTGACACCTACATTGACACCCCTGACACATACACTGACCCCCCTGACACTTACACTGACCCCCCTGACACCTACACTGACCCCCCTGACACCTACACTGACCCCCCTGACACCTACACTGACCCCCGACACCTACACTGACCCCCCTGACACCTACACTGACCCCCTGACACCTACAATGACCCCCCTGACACATACATTGACCCCCCTGACACATACACTGACTCCCGTGACAGGTGACCTCTTGACACTCCTGCAGCTCAGCCGTACCTGTGTAGTGTAGCCCATCTCATCCATGACAACTTTGACAGCAGGCCGCACGCACCAGGGAGAGAGAGCCAGCCAGGTTAGGAGAGCCGCTCCGCTGCCCTCCGCTGCCCACCCATTTACACAGAGCAAGCAGAGATCTCCCAGTGCCCAGCGCACCCGCAGTGTCATTCCCACCTCCTCCTGTACCCGGCAGCGCCTATGATGGACGTCACACGTCCCGTGGTCTCGGATTGGACCAGTGGGAGGTCCATCATAGGAGCTGGGTCTTTGTACGTCGGCTTTTTGTATGTCACTCGGCCGTGCTGGATAAGCGGGAGATCGTTCCCTGTTGCCTGTGTAAATGGCAAATAATGAATTTAGCAATATCGAGACCTGGGACTTTTTAGGGGCACACTCGGGGCTTCAGCCCCCATCAACCCCCCCCGCTGACGCCACTGCAGCTACTCATCCCCTTTTTTGACAAAAGCTTCCAAATTAGCCTTTAAAAAGGCCAGAAAATATTACAAGGATTGCCCCCCCATAAACATCAATAGGTTTGGCGCTATGTTCAGAGTTCATGGACTTACACCAAACTTTGCTCTGTTTGCTCATCCTTAATCAATAAGCTACTCAAGAGATACGTGTTGCTTATTACTAAAGAGTGGTTTGGTTTGATTTGCTATGCCTAGTACATACATGAACAAAGCACGTGCATGTGAAAGGGGAGTGATACATATTTTTCAAGCCCCCTGTTTGGTTGGCATGCTTGGATTTTAGCTTGGCACAAGGCCTTGGATTGGTTGGATTCGCCAACCTTATTTTTGTATTCTGCTTTTGGTGAAACATCCTCTGTATGCTTATTGTAAGTCACTTAATGAAATTTAGTAATTTTGTCACACTGTCATAGCTTTGGGCTCTGTGCCCACAGGTGGCCTTTCATCATTGATACCTAAGTAGTGTAATGCTCTGTGTCTGCATATGGCAATCGGTTTCTTTCACATTCTTGCCCAGGGGTGTGCAATCTTGGAAAGTAGATTGAACACATGCTACTTCACAGTTTGCTCAGGTCTACTAAACTATACAGTGAAATAAATATATTGTGGTCAACTGACTATTGTTATACTATAAGGGTTGGAATAACTTTATTAATGTTCCTTAAAGCAGTATTAAAAGCAAAAGCAAATGTTTATTACATTGCAGCTTACTAATTCTTAGATTTGATGGCTGCATTAATTTTTTGTTAGGCTTTCTTTCCTCTATTTTGGTGATGGTGGATTTGGTGATACAGCCAGTAAGTCTGTTGTTTTTTTTTTTTTAAAACAAGCTCTCTGAAGATATACAGGGTTGAGGCACACCATTTACCACTGACAGGGGTGCTAAAAATTATCAGCTTTTGTTAATTTCATTTAAACGTTTTATCCCAAAAGGAAAGAAACTGTTGCTGTAACTACTTATAAAGTGTGAGCTGGAGTTTGGCTTCAATTTGTTAGTCCATCTAAGCCTGTTAGGACACCGAACACTTCCCTACCCCACAACTCACAATTCTGCTGTCCAAAAGTACCCCCTGTGCTTATTCATCCAGAGTGGGGGCACTCTAATACAGGAGGTGCTTTACTTGCCAGATCACCAGGTGAAAAAAGGGGGGGAAAGCCTAAAAAAGAAAATTAATGCAGTCACCACATCTAAGGATTGGTAAACTGCAATAAATTCCGTTTTTGGATTTGGGTTTCATGCCCTGCCATTAGGCACACATTAAAATGGCATAACCATTGTTAAAAAATATTTTTATTTATAATATATACAATAAAATATGGTATATGTATGCACTGCTTCTTTTACTTGTAATAACATTTTTTGGTTTTCTTAAATCAAATTTAAAGACTTCATTTGATCCTAAAAAGCCTGGTATTCATTTATCACCTAATAAAAATGACTAAATGCCTTAATAAATAACTTAATCAAATGAGAATGATTGATTTTTCCTGAATTATGAATACTATGCTAAATTATTATATAATTATTTATAGTAATAATAAAACCAAGCTGTCATGGGTTATATCGCCCTCAGTATTTCCTCAAAAAGGGCCTCAAAAGTCAAACTTTTGGTGGTATAAACAAAGATAACCAACTGAAGACCAAGCCTTTTCTGGCACTTTTTGTCAACTATTTTAAATTAGTATTTTTTCCTAGAAAATTACTAATAACCCCCAAACATTATATATATATATATATATATATATATGAATTTTTGCAATTTCCTATTGCACATTTTATTTGTGCAGTAATTTTGTGGGGAGAAAATACACTTTCTAAAGTTCATGGCAATACCTCACATGTGTGGTGCAAACACTGTTTACATATATGTGTGTGACATATTTATGCGTTTGCTTCTGCATGCAAGCACAGAGGGATGGGGTGCTTTCAATTTGTTTTTTCTTATTTATTTAATTTTTATCTGTCCCTTTATTTTTATTTTTATCACTTTTGTTTCTATTACAAGGAATGTAAACATCCCTTGTAATGGAAATAAGAATGACATGTCCTCTTTATGGAGAGATCTGGGGTCAAAAGTCCCCAACCCTCTTCTTTACCTTTAAAGTGGTTGTAAACTCTGTTACACCACTTGTACTTACAGGCAAGCCTATAATAAGTCTTACCTATAGGTATTGTAAATATCTCCTAGCCTTGTACAGTCTAGGAGACATTCAGAGCTTAGGCAGCTGATGACATCATCTGTACATGCACTCTGAAGGTCCGGCTTACATTGCCGGACCTTCAGAGCCCGCATGAGCAGGAAAGACATCATTGCGCCCCTGACCACTCATGTATCCGGAGGCCACAAACCTGGACGGAAGACCGGGTAAAAATATCAGCCGTCTCAGCACTAACATTGCGACGCTCGAATGCTTTGTTCTAAGGTAAGTCTCTCATAATGTGCTAGTATGCAATGCATACTAGCACATTCTGACATTGCCTTGCAGGATTTCTTTTACCACCAGCGGTTTACAACCACTTTAAAAGCGAAAATTGGTTGATCTTTTTGGTTGATCTTTTGCTTTAAAAAAGAATTGTTTACTTCCGCCCTAGACCGGAAGTGTCGTCATGATGTCAAGGCCATAGAGGCGATCAGAGACGATCTGGTCTCTGGAAGCCTCTGTGACCAGCCCGCCACACCATTGGATCATTTCTTGGGAGCGCCAGTAAAAACGGTAAGCCAGAGAAACACCGGCGAGCGGTGGGAGGGGACATCAGAAAGTGATCCAGAGGCTAATGAGCTGCTCGGACCACTTTTATGAGAAAGCCAGCCGCTGAATGAAAAAAAAATACCGGGGTTGTGGCTGATAGCTTTAGCTAAAACCCCAGTAAACCACTTGCAAACCACAACATATATATACATATAGAGAACCAAAAGTTAACAAAATTCATATCTTTTCAAACAAGACTGACTTGAGAATTGAAAGGAAAGTATGCGAAAAGATCCCCTATCATAGGCTACAAAAGACCTGTGGCTGTCAGGACTTGCTTAAGAATCTTACTAACCATGGCAAACTGAAACAGGGAGTGGGTTTGGAGTGGCAGAGGGTATAGGTATATATTATAGGTTTTACTAAAAACTCAACTCTATATTAATTGACTATATCAATATAGTCTAGTCTTTATTAACAGTACTTTATTTACCCAGATGTTCCCTTTTACTTTAACACCTGACGCACGCATGTATTCCTGACCCTGAACTTACCTAAAATTCAATTGTGCTGTAGCTGTTTCCAAGGTTTCTAACAAATCTATTATCTTTACAGCATGTTATAAAATGTATTTTATTAATTTGTGTAAATAGTTACCAGCATATTCTGCAGCAATTTACAAAGATCACAAAGCCACTTACATACAGGTAAGTCTCAAACGTAAAATAGTGTATATTCTGAGGCCACTACCAAACCTATCCATTAGTCACATTACCATGCAATTGCTGTAGTTTTGGCAGAAGCCTATTCATTTTCTAGTTCATTTTGGATTATAGAAGGGTCAACAGAACCCAGGAAAGCCCCATGCAAATAAAGCTCCCTGATCGAAATTGAACACAAAACTCTAGCACTGCCAAATTTTACCTAACCCACCGCATTAACCTACGTTTCCCAATATAGTCAATCTGAGAACAAATCAGAGAAGTTACTCCATTCCATTTTTGAAAATCACAGCAATACACTCCATTGCACAATCGTTCTGAATTGCTCAGTTTTCTTTCTTCACAAAATGCATATAATGTGAAACTCATGAGTAGCATTTTATTCACAGTATCAGAATCATGAATGGCACCATTGTTGTATGCTAATGACCACAGTACCGCACAAAAAAATGTATAGCTATCCTAGCTGTAGGTCAAATAGAAATATAAAATGTACCTATTTTAAAGTAAAGATGGAAATGTATGTCAATGCAATGATCATCTGGGACTAAGAACTCACCAAAGTATTAAGAATACTGCGACATATTTTATGCAAAGCAAATACTTTATGCACACGCTATTATATATGTTTCATGATTTTGAGAATTTCAAAGGCATTTTTTAATCTTCTATCACTATTGAGATATATGTATATCTTAATATATATATATATATATATATATATATATATATATATATACAGTATATATATATACAGTGGGGACGGAAAGTATTCAGACCTCCTTAAATTTTTCACTCTTTGTTATATTGCAGCCATTTGCTAAAATCATTTAGGTTCATTTTTTTTCCTCATTAATGTACACACAGCATCCCATATTGACAGAAAAACACAGAATTGTTGACATTTTTGCAGATTTATTAAAAAAGAAAAACTGAAATATCACATGGTCCTAAGTATTCAGACCCTTTGCTCAGTATTTAGTAGAAGCACTCTTTTGATCTAATACAGCCATGAGTCTTTTTGGGAAAGATGCAACAAGTTTTTCACACCTGGATTTGGGGATCCTCTGCCATTCCTCCTTGCAGATCCTCTCCAGTTCTGTCAGGTTGGATGGTAAACGTTGGTGGACAGCCATTTTTAGGTCTCTCCAGAGATGCTCAATTGGGGGCTCTGGCTGGGCCATTCAAGAACAGTCACAGAGTTGTTGTGAAGCCACTGCTTCGTTATTTTAGCTGTGTGCTTAGGGTCATTGTCTTGTTGGAAGGTAAACCTTCGGCCTAGTCTGAGGTCCTGAGCACTATGGAGAAGGTTTTCGTCCAGGATATCCCTGTACATGGCCGCATTCATCTTTCCCTCGATTGCAACCAGTCGTCCTGTCCCTGCAGCTGAAAAACACCCTCACAGCATGATGCTGCCACCACCATGCTTCACCTTTGGGACTGTATTGGACAGGTGATGAGCAGTGCCTGGTTTCCTCCACATATACCTCTTAGAATTAAGGCCAAAAAGTTCTATCTTGGTCTCATCAGACCAGAGAATCTTATTTCTTACCATCTTGGAGTCCTTCAGGTGTTTTTTAGCAGACTCCATGCAGGCTTTCATGTGTCTTGCACTGAGGAGAGGCTTCCATCAGGCCACTCTGCCATAAAGCCCCGACTGGTGGAGGGCTGCAGTGATGGTTGACTTTCGACAACTTTCTCCCACCTCCCGACTGCATCTCTGGAGCTCAACCACAGTGATCTTTGGGTTGATATATATATATATATATATATATATATATATATATATATATATATATATATATATATATATAAATATATATATATATATATATATATATATATATATATATATATATATAGTTATTATTATTATACACGATTTATATAGCGCCAAAAGTGTACGCAGCGCTTTACAATGTAGAGGGGGGGGACAACACAGTTACAGTACAGTTCAATACAAAAGGTACAGGAGGGCCCTGCTCGTAGAGCTTACATTCTAATATATCTATATATATCTATAGATGTACAGATATATCTATATATCTATAGATATAGATATTTATATCTAATAGCCACTGAATCTCTGATTCCTGTACAGTAATGGGGATATAGTTGAACATTGGATTTGGTGCTACATTACCTCCTTAGTTTGTTATAAGAAAAGCTACAGAAACAATACAGAAAGCTTTACATGGCACAAATGAAGCAAATAGTGCATTAAATACCTATTCCAAATTCATGCCGGGTAATAAATATTAGCAAGGAGTTGTCAGATGCTGAGACGAAACTACATAAGAAAAATGTACCATCATGAATCAAGTGATTGTTGAATGTGAAAGGTACAAGCAGGGAGGACTGAATTAAATAATGATGCATGACTTAGAAAAGAGCGAGGGCAAGGGGACTAATCAACATAACAAATAAGATAATGTTACATGAGAGCAAGGAACTCATGTGTGCTAACACTCTTTTGTAGTAACTGCTTTGCCACCTACATAGAAAATTGTACAAATAAAACCTGTTTTGGCTGTGAATCAACAACACAATTAATATATATTTCTTCTACTGCAAGGTATACAACAAACAACCTAGTCTGATTAAATCATACATTGTTGCCTTTTTTCAGTCCCATGAGTTTTAAACAGTATAGCACAGAAACTGAGAAAATAATTTCATAATTTGTAGGAAGACTTGGAATGGTAGGAGGTGCCCTCAATACACAGGGATGTAACACTTCAGGCTTTTATACAAGTTTGCAGTTCACAGGGTACAAATGGAGCCAATGCATTTCGGGGGAAAGTGCCTCCCTTCACCCAGTAAAGCCTGGCTCTGTTCCATTATATGTAGCCTCACAAGAGCTCCGGTAACAAATCATCTCCAGTTTCAGGCCAGTTGTTAATTAATTCACCACCTCAGCTCCGATGAAGGGGGTGCTTTTCCCTCAAAACGTGTTTGCTCCATTCATACCATTTGAACTGAAAATCTTCAATAAATACATTGTATAAAGCCTGTAGTGTGACATCAAGCACGTCTCCTATATGTCGCTACCAGCAATGCAGCAGCCGAGTTCCCATCAGGACTACCTTTCCCTTCTTCTCATCTACCCATGTGATCCCTTTGAAGAGCACCATATCACGGATCACCTTCAGAGATACTAGACTCTATATTGGTCCATCGCTGTCTTATACACACTTTGGGTTGGAATTTGGAAGGCTTGGGTTTGGGAAAACAGATAATTGGTTTCCATGACACTTGCTGCAGTTGCTCATAGATGTTTGTTCATTTCAAAGGCTAAACAAATAGTATGTTGTGCTGTAACACCGAAAACAACATTTTAAAGACAAGTCCTAACTAGGCTGACTAACCAAGTTACCGCTAACCATTAACAAGCAACCTTATACTCTAACCATAAACCTCCAATTATCTCCTAAGCCCAATGTTTAACTAAAACATTAACACAAAACGTAACCCTTAAGCTGGCCATACACTTTAAAATTTATTTCATTCAGCAACCATAGACAGACATGATCCAAGCAACTTTATGTATCACCAACTTCCATTTCATAGCTAAAAAGAATCATCATATGACAAACATGGTGTGGGGGGGCTGAGAGCATACAGGTGTGAGGGGAGCTGAGAGAGTACAGTTGCTGGATTGGGATGTCTCTTTTGGGCAAAATATAATTTCCTACTGTTAAACCTTAAAAAGCACTGATGACTTATAATACACTGTTCATTTTCATATATGACGTTGTAAGAGTGTTAAAATAAAAGTGTGTGCATTGAAGGACTTGGTGGAATGGCTAGTAGGCGGATTCGGAGGGACGGCCAGTGGGCAGGCCCTGGGAAATGTTGGTAGTCAGGCCCAGGGGGCCCAGGCCTAAGGCTGTCTAAGGGGCCCCACAATTTCTGATGGCTGCCCTGACTGTTTGTACAAGGAGAGAGAAGGTTATGGGGAGAAAACAACAACAAGCAAGCAAGGTGTTCTGACCTAGCCAGTTGCTATTCCTAAAGATAGGCCTCGGCCAGTGGAGTCAGAAATTACCCTTTCGACAATAAATTGTCACCTGGTCTGGCCATTTTTGGTTGATCAAAACATTATCATCTACTATCCACAAGAACTTTTTGTAGAGCAAGATACCTTTTCACAGAGATACATTTTCGCAGAGTAAATGTGTGAACCTTATTCTAATTCACTTAAAATGTATTTTCTATAGGCAGACATGCTATTACATTACGTGGTATATTGCTAACACTTTGTGATCTTGTAAGGAGCAAGCAGGAGGTCTGTTTAGCCCCCAGGCATCTGACAGAGCAATAGTAATTAGCATGTAAAGCAATGAAAATGGAAGGTAGAATTCCCTTGCTTTGAAGAAAAGGTGTTCTTTTCAGCAGCATCTAAAGCTATTTGTACATATAGGCAGCTTGTAGAAAAATGTGACAGATAGATTTAAAGGTCACATAAAAGAAAAAGTGAACAAAGTTTAATGCAGACATTAACATTTTAATTAATACTTCACATTACTATACAGTATATTAGTGCAATATCACCCTAGGGAAACTGTGGGTGGTTGGGTAGGTGGCAAAGAATCAAGCATAAACCTATTACCAGTTTTCTAGGTATAAAATGTATGTTTGTGAGAGCTCATGCACATAGGCACTTGCAATACATGTTTCTAGTATACAATGTAAAAGCGTGTGAGCCTTTTTATTGCCTTTACATTTATTTATACATGTTGCATTTATTTTGACTAAAAATCTTTTTTTTAAAATCTGTTCACTAAGCATTACAACTATTTTGTTTTTGTTAAAGGAAATCTTTGATTGGAGAAATATAGATGCTGACATTACTTTCCCCTTTCAGGAAAATATTACCTGCTTCACTGTTTCTGGCTATAATACTTTAAGTCACCAATCACATTGTGCAATTCATCACTCCACAGCCTTTATGACAATGAACAACAAGAGGAACTCTATTCGTATCTATGGGGCACATTCACACCATGCAACTCACTTTTGTGCGCCTTGAAAACGGGTGCAGGCACTTCCTTTGATGTGACATTGGGAACCTAGGAACCTAGACTAGACCCCACAGACTTTGGGAACCTAGTTTTTTTTTATAAATTCAATACTTTTTATTCATCTTCATACAAAATACATCACATATCATATTAAACAATGTACATAGAACCTCATAGTAATAAAATCATCTACTTCACTATAAGATGTATATATCCACCCTACCGGGTATATTCTGCTAACTTTTTTCCCTTTTATACCCCCCTTTACACTGAACTATAAGCCTGGTAGTCAGCCCACTCAATATCTTATTTACCTGCACGCACATCTCTACTTTTACCTTAGAACTTACACTTTTCTCCTCCTTGGCACAGCTTCCTCCATATCAGGCAGGACAGCTTCAGCACCATTTTAGGCCCCAAACAGACTATAGGGCCTAATAGCACACCTCCCAACTTTTTGAGACGGGAACGAAGAACACCTGTTAGCAAAAGTATGTAGTCATAGGACACACCTCCTGCCACACCCCCTTAACCACTTTATTATTATTATTATACAGGTTTTATATAGCGCCAACAGTTTGCGTAGCGCTTTACAACATGAGGGCAGACATTACAGTTACATTAGAATTTGATACAAGAGGAATCAGAGGGCCCTGCTTGTTAGAGTTTACAATATTACAACCGGCCCATAGCCGAATGACAGCTACAGGGCGGTTTGATAACTCTGGGAGGGTGTACTATGACGTCCTCCCAGAATCACGCTCCCGCGCGCCCCCTGGGGTGCACACATGGGAGTATCCCTGACCGCCGGATCCAGAGGACCTGGCGCATCACAGTAAATGGCCGCTGACAACGGCCGTTTACCACGTGATCCCTCCATCAAATGATGGAGCGATCACATGTAAACAAACGGCGCCATGTACGGTTCCTCTTTCCTCTGTGTACCGATCGGTACAATGTGAGAGGAGAGGGGGAGAGATCAGTGGCAGCAGCGCTGTGGGCTGCATGTGTAGTGCCCACAGCGCTGCTCTGTGACACAGAGCCACATCCATCCCTGCATACTCTGCCATCCATCCATACTCTGCATACTCTGCCATCCATCCCTGCATTCTCTGCCATCCATCCATACTCTGCATACTCTGCCATCCATCCCTGCATTCTCTGCCATCCATCCATCCCTGCATACTCTGCCATCCATCCATCCCTGCATACTCTGCCATCCATCCCTGCATACTCTGCCATCCATCCCTGCATACTCTGCCATCCCTGCATACTCTGCCATCCATCCATCCCTGCATACTCTGCCATCCCTGCATACTCTGCCATCCATCCCCACATACTCTGCCATCCATCCATCCCTGCATACTCTGAAATCCCTGCATACTCTGCCATCCATCCATACTCTGCATACTCTGCCATCCCTGCATACTCTGCCATCCATCCATACTCTGCATACTCTGCCATCCCTGCATACTCTGCCATCCATCCATCCCTGCATACTATGCCATCCATCCCTGCATTCTCTGCCATCCATCCATCCATCCCTGCATACTCTGCCATCCATCCATCCCTGCATACTCTGCCATCCATCCATCCCTGCATACTCTGCCATCCATCCATCCCTGCATACTCTGCCATCCATCCATCCCTGCATACTCTGCCATCCATCCATCCCTGCATACTCTGCCATCCATCCATCCCCGCATACTCTGCCATCCATCCATCCCTGCATACTCTGCCATCCATCCATCCCTGCATACTCTGCCATCCCTGCATACTCTGCCATCCATCCATCCCTGCATACTCTGCCATCCATCCATCCCTGCATACTCTGCTATCCCTGCATACTCTGCCATCCATCCATCCCTGCATACTCTGCCATCCATCCATCCCTGCATACTCTGCCATCCATCCATCCCTGCATACTCTGCCATCCATCCCTGCATACTCTTCCATCCATCCATCCCTGCATACTCTGCCATCCATCCATCCCTACATACTCTGCCATCCCTGTATACTCTGCCATTCATCCATCCCTGCATACTCTGCCATCCATCCATCCCTGCATACTCTGCCATCCATCCATACTCTGCATACTCTGCCATCCATCCATCCCTGCATACTCTGCCATCCATCCATCCCTGCATACTCTGCCATCCATCCATACTCTGCATACTCTGCCATCCATCCATCCCTGCATACTCTGCCATCCCTGCATACTCTGCCATCCCTGCATACTCTGCCATCCATCCATCCCTACATACTCTGCCATCCATCCCTGCATTCTCTGCCATCCATCCATCCCTGCATACTCTGCCATCCATCCATCCCTACATACTCTGCCATCCATCGATATTCTGCATACTCTGCCATCCATCCATGCTCAGCCATCCCTCCATGCTCAGCCATCCATCCCATCCACCCCCAGAAATACTCAGCCATACTCAGCCATACCCAGCCATACCCGGCGATACCCAGCCATACTAGGTGATACCCAGCAATACTCAGCCATACCCGGCCATACTCAGCCATACCCAGCCATACTCAATGATACATAGGCATACCCAGCCATACTCAGCCATATTCGGTGATACCCAGCCATACTCAGCCATACCCAGCCATACACGGCAATACCCAGCCATACTCAGCCATACTCAGTGATACCCAGCAATACTCAGCCATACCCAGCCATACTCGGTGATACCCAGCCATACCCAGCCATACTGGGTGATACCCAGCCATACTTGGCCATACTCGGCCATACTCAGCCGTACCCAGCCATACTCAACCATACCCAACCATACTCAGCAGTACCCAGCCATACTCAGCCTCTGTATGTGGCCAGGCTGTGGAAAAGTCTCCCATGGTATCGCCATACTCACGAGGAGTAGGAGAATCTATTTTGGGGTGTCATTTTTGGTATGTACATGCTATGTGTTAGAAATATTGTATGAATGGACAACTTTGTGTAAAAAAAAATACATTTTCATTTTCTTTCCACATTTTCCAAAAACATTTAGAAAAAAATGACATGTTCAAAAGACTCAAGAGGTAGTCAAGAAATTAGATGTGTAATTTATGTCCCTAGAATACCTGATGGTGCTCCATACATGTTGGGCCTCTGTATGTGGTCAGGCTGCGTAAAAGTCTCACACATACTGTATGGTATCGCCATACTCGGGAGTAATAGCAGAATGTGTGTTGTGGTGTAATTTGTGGTATGTATATGCTGTGTGTGAGAAATAACCTGCTAATATGACAATTTTGTGAAAAACAAAATCTTGATTTTGACAAAAATTTCATATGGGTACAGTGTTGCATGACTGAGTAATTGTCATTCAAAATGTAAGAGCTCCGAAAGCTGAAAATTGGTCTGGTTAGGAAGGGGGTTTAAGTGCCCAGTGGTCAAGTGGTTAAAGGAGAATTATACAAAAAAAGGATTAGTTAAACCCACAAGTGCTTTTTCTTACCACTGTTATTCCTTCATATTGCCTTTTGAATTTTACAAATGCAGTAATTTAGAAAATGGATGAAAGTTTTAGTACTGAGGAACACTTTTTGAAAGATAAACCATGCATTTTATATACAACTATATAGATCAGACCAAAATGAGGGACAAATGAGGAGGAAAGAGGGACAGAGGGACTTTGTTCAGAATCAGGGACAGTCCCTCGAAATCAGGGACAGTTGGGAGCTATGCCTAAAAACAGAGCTCCTTCTAGCAGCACCTCCCTAGGCCTTAGCCCAGGGAAAGAAAGTGAGCGCATGGCATGTCCAAATATTTATCCTCCCCCAGCATGCACCAGTGGCCTAAACTTCCTACTGAATGAGCTGAAGAAAATATAAATATTCCTATCTTGTTTTGTTTGTGAAGTCTCATGCTATGACCATAGTGTTGCCACCTTTTCTTCAAGCCAAACCCGAACAATTTAGCGGCCTGGGACAACTTTAGGTGTCCCTAAGGAGAGTAGAAATGCAGTGCGCATAGTGTGTCACAGAGAACAGTGGGTGTGGCCAAGTTGCTCTTGCAGTAGATTTGTGTGTGACAATCTTGGTTACTTGGGGAGCCACAGCCTGGTTTGAATATTGTGTCCGGGTTTCAGTGAAACCTGAACACATGATTCAATACCCGGACTGTCCGGGTGAATCACGGACAGGTGGCAACCTTATTAGACCAGTGATACCAGTGACATCTCCAGGTGACAGTGAGAAATCACAAACCAACTTAAGCTTAAGTAAAAAACAGATGAAGTACTGTACAATCAGTCTGAGCTAACCACAGCTCAGCCAAAACTACCTGTTTAGGACAAGGGGGATACATAAATATTCCTACCAGTAACACAGGGGTGACAACATTCAGTCACTGTACTGTACGGAGAAACAGTGTTGTCACCCTAGAACAGGACTATAAAACACTTCTCACTTTCCTTTCTACAATAACATGGGGGGGGTGTTCTGTAGGACACAATGATAGCTGGGAACAATACAACTAATGAAAGTGCAGCCCAGTATTTTTCTGCACTTCCATGTCATTTAACTTTGATGTATACGCTGCTGCTAAAACTTAAATTCTCATAGCAAGAGGAGTACTTTTTGGAGTCACACAGTCCAGCTGGTTTGGACAGAGAAATACTGTCAATCTCCCCTCCTCAGGGTGCAGTTGGGCATGGTCAGCCACTTATAGGGCAGTCTGGAGGTTGACAATCAGCAGTGAAAACTTTGAGAGACACTTACCACATGTGTCCTGTTATACCACTGTAGCCCAAGGGGGCAGAGTAGCAGAAAGGGTGACAATGCTGTGGTTTCATCAAGCCTGTGGGTGTGTTTTTACCCTATAAAAGGATATACTTTTGCTGGAAGGATAATAGCCTTTGCCGAATATTACATTTGGCCCTTTGCCCATAAATACATTTACACCATAAGAGTATAGGGAGTTTTGTATTTTTTTAAATGATCATGACTCACAAAATGAAGTGCATATTCACAGGGTAGGAGTAATACTTACATCCTTCTGTAAATTGTATTTTAGTAAATTATTTCAATAAAGAAAATGTGAACGATGATGATATTACATAGACGAGATAAAACTGTTGCCCGGAAAGTCCACAGTATTTGGTGCTGTGAAGATCCGGCAAATTAAAAATCAGACAGACATTACGAAGTATATGGTGGAGCAGTTTTGACAAGGTGTAAAGCAAATGGAAATGTTTGAGTTGCACTCTGCGACATTACATGGTAGCAAGTGTAGGCGATTAGTAGCAGCTGAGTCAAGTCTGGGTCAAGTCTTGTCCAAGACATCTATCAACAAGTTCCAAGTCAATTCATTAGAGCCGACTTCCTATTTATCTTCATAAAGGGTGGTTAACACAGATGAGGAAACAGTTCATGTCCATTGTGGAACAGCTTGTGAAAACAATACGGTACTCCACCAATGTAATTGGCACTTCAAACAGATTGCACAAAAGATGATGATGTGTCCAGTTCTCATTCTCAAAAGCATTTTTAGTCGCAACATATAAAGGAAGGGATTGGTCAGTCAAGAGAATTTTTAAAGTGTATCTAAACTCTATTTTCACTTGCTGACCCTGATAGTAAAACACTTCCTATCCCAGAATTGCAATTTGCACTCACCATACTGTATCAATGGAGAAGGAGCGTTGTCACAATAGGACAAGGTCTACAGAACATTTCTCACTCTTCTCTATTCTCCATACCATTCTCTAGTGCACAGAGACACCTGGGAATAAGGAGACAGGCAGAAACTATAGAAAGTTATTAGCTTGCATGGTTTCTGGCACAAATCACTAGGTATTTTTTTGCACGTATCTGACATATTTTTCTTCTACTTTATCCACTTTCATACGATCCCTGAAAACTCTTCTCTTCAGAGAAGCCTACCTGGCCCCCACCTAACAACTGTACATTTATCTTCTCCATCAGCACATCACCCACGATTATTACCTCTTGTATCTCTTCACCTTCCCTCTTAGATTGTAAGCTCTAAGGAGCAGGGCCCTCTGATTCCTACTGTATTAAAGTGTATTGTATTTGTACTATCTACCCTCAAGTTGTAAAGCGCTACGTAAACTGTTGGCGCTATATAAATCCTGTATAATAATAATAATTAAAAAAATATAATATATAAGAAAATGCCTTCAATGGTATATTTAGCAGATCAAAAGGGAGCAAAAAAGAAAAGTTACTTGTTAAAGTGGAAGTAAAGCCTATGTCTAACTATTCATAAAAAATGTTCCTTCCCTCCTACCTATCCTGGCTAACCTGTATAAAAAAGATTTGTGAACTTACTTATTGTTCATTTTACCCTTAGTGGAGATCCTATGGATCTTATTTACTAAAATAATATTAGCGATACCACACAAATATACAGCATGGGTGCTACTTATTTCAGCCAGTCAGATAAATATTTCCTTTTGATAACTTGCACTAGAAAGTGTCAGCTATAATTAGATTGGTTGCTATGGAGAGCAGAATAATGTCAATTTTTTAACTGCGACTCAGCTTACTGGAGTCTGTTCATATTGTAAATTAAATAGAACGTTTCTGTTATTAGATGGTTATCAAGCAGTGAAAGTTATTCATGATCTCTTAAATACTGGCCAACATTCAAACTTCCTGTCATTCCCAGCTATAGAAATTTTCAATAAACCAGTGCCACGCTATTTTCGTTATTGTAACTATTTTTGATGCCTCTAGAACTATAAAGCTGTGTCTATAAATATGCAAGCTGCTTTAGTTTGCCATTCATAGTAGACGTGGGACAATTTTCTACTTTATTGTTGAGATTTTGTCAACTGTTAAGCTGGCCGTACACTAGTTATTTGAATGAACGTTTGTACAAATTTTCATCTGAACATTAGTACAAAAATGATCGTACATTCAATGACTTGACAAATGTCATTTCAAAGTACTCTAAAATTGCATTTGCTTTTAACATCCAATTCTGAAATGAATGGACTGAATAAAAAACACATTCCCTGTTAGAAATTCATTATTTTAAGAAATGTTCTTTTCTGCTCCTTCAAAATTTCTCATCACTGTCATTGAAAATGAACATTGGTTTGACCCCACTAATGATTAGAAAATCCAAAAGAACATTCTCAAAACAAAACAATTCAAGCAAAATTCTACTAGTGTATGGCCAGCTTTGTATAATAAAAAATAGGTTCAACCAGGAGTAATTCAACTCTATCACACTCATTCATCTGGGAGACTCAGTACACACAGGCCGAATGTTGGGCCGGACCACAGACAACATGCAGTGTGTACTGCAGCCTTCTGTCGAAGGGGCATGACCAAAAAAAGTCTGCCGATCGGATCCAGATGGCTGAGAGCATTGACCAGAGTGTTCTGGTGGGGGTGCCACCCCCCTGTCAGAACACAATAGAACAACAGAGGAGATCACTGTACTAACATCAGATAGTTAGTACAGGTACATCGGCTCCTCCTGAGCTGTCAGATTTTTTCGTTCAGCCCTGCTGGGTTGAACGAAAAAAAAATACTAGTGTGTACTAGGCTATCATTTTACACTAATCCAAAAATTGAATTGGTTACTATGACTTACTTCACTTTGCACATCATATCTGCTCTTTGTGCTGCTTTCTTAAAATAGACTAAATGAGTATGTAATACTATGCAGTTCGAATTAAAGTATGACTAAAGGGACAGCCATTTTAACCCTCCCTTATGCGATGCAAAAAAAGGAAAAAAAAAACTTTTTTGGCTGTAGATATACTTTAAAAAGTAGGCAGTTACTGAATGTTTTTTTCTAAAAGAGAGGCTAATCTTTCAGCACATGGTCATCATCAAATATTGTTATCATTGTTGTATAAAGCCCAACTCCAGGAAAAAAATAAAAATTAAATAGTGCATTGGGCATCGGTTTTCCTTCTCCTCAGTCTTGATTCCAAATACCTCTTAAGCCACCCTGCAGTGTAATGGATCAAAGTCACTGTTTCCTCTATGACCCAAGCTGATTTCCTTCACCTGGAGACTAGGCATTTTTCCCTGCTTGCTATCCTCTTGGGCACTGGTCCCTTCACTGCCCCCCATCTGTCTCTGGAGACTTTCAGAGGACCCAGGAGCTGTAAGTGTCACCTCTACCCATAGGAGATGTCCACATCATGAAGACAGTCATGTGGACACCTAAAGAAGAACCCCAGGAGATAAACAGAAGAATAGAGAAGGCTCATCATACGACCATGGCTTTGGTTAAAGTGAAACTAAAGTCTCAATTTTAAATACAGGCTCTTTACTGTAAAAGAGACATGTAGGGGGAGATTTACTAAAACTGAAGAACGCAAAATCTGGTGCAGCTCTGCATAGAAACCAATCAGCTTCCAGGTTTTATTGTCAAAGTTAATTTGAACAAACTGAAATGCTAGAAGCTGATTGGCTACCATCCACAGCTGCACCAGATTTTGCACTCTCCAGTTTTAGTAAATCAACCTCACAATGTTTCTTCTGCCATAAAATATACCTACCTGCCTATTCAATGTCTTCTTTAGAATGTACACTGAGCTACATAAGTGCATCTCAGTTTACATTCTGGCACACATCCTATGTGCTGAAATAACTGAACTGTCTATGGCCAGCCATCCCACTCCAGTCAATGACGATGGCACCCAGAAGAAGCCAGGTAGAAGATGTTGGCGATGGATGTCAGATCGTTAAAGGAAAGGTACAGTATGTATCTCAGATTTCTGTTCCACTGTATGAAAAATAGGTATTTGGATAGATTTTTTCTCATATGAGCAGTTGTTAGAGGACTATGGGGGAGGGGGGGTGCTTAAATCCTGGAGTTGGGCTTTAAGTAAGGAAATAAACAGATCACTGAGAAGTCCATATGATTGGGGAACAGTAAAAGTATCTAAAATTATAAAATAACCCTGGTCCACAAACCATGTATCATTTTGGTGTATCCATAATGCAAGAACCAGGGATGCCTTCCTGCTTTTCCCCTTACCCCCCTTTAAGAGGTATAAATGTACATTACATGGATTTTAACAAAGATGTCTACCTTTTCTTATTCTGAAAACCCCCCTGTGTGTTTCTCTATGTCCATGTGGTAAGTGAACCTAATGGGGGTGGTTTCATAATTACCAATAAGCTGCTGCACCTGTAAGGAAAATTGCAGGGTCTGCATCCCTTTAGATGTGATTTCCTATTGGGAGTACCTCACTAAAAATTAAATTTTTGTTGCAGGGGATGCCTGAATTCTGACTTGTATCTTAGTGAAGACTTTTGGAAAAATCAGTGAGCCAATCACACAAGCAAGAAATTACATATCTGGGGGGGGGCGTTCTGTACACATTGTGTGTACAGAAATCCTCCAGGAAGCCATATCGCATTTTACAGAAAATCACAGAGCTGCAGAATGAAAAGGAAAAGTAATTTTTAATAACATTCATTTACAATATGACTTGTGTCGCAATTGTATATGCTACATATTTTTTTTTTATTTGCTATTTTTTTCCCACGAAAGTGTAGTTACCCTTTAAAAACACTTTCTAATACATTTTATTACTAATGAGAGCATCTTCTCTGCTTCACGCCACTTACTTTGAATGGGCCCTTAACCAGTCTCAATGCATTAAAAGCTGACTGTAGCACATCTGATATCATATTCACATTTGTGCATTGTGTGTGAATTCGATATCAGGATATTTTTTTGGGGGGGGGTTCATTCAGAATTGAAGGCAATGAACATATTCATCACCTTTTTTAACTCTCATTATAGCAAGTGTAATTAACCCATCCTAAATAGATATATGTTTTTTTTTTTAAATCGTACATGTGTGACTATAAATTTATCTTACCAACTTCTAAGACAAAACCCATATAATAATCTTTTTCACCCTTTCAAAGGCATACATTTCTAAACGAGCTATTAAATACATGTTAAAAATAGTCAATCCAGGTCTACATAAAACATTTATTTTAACATGCATTATTGTTAATTTTAAAACTGTGTTAAACTTAAACATATCTGAAAAAACTTCTAAAGGTTCTTAATACAAAATGTGCTACCACTTCATTTATTGTCTTGTCTGGTTATGATTATTGTTTGCTTTACGTGGAAGAGGACGTAGGGTGGTAAGGGTGCTCCAAGTAATCATGTTTCAGTAAACTGAATTATGTATTCTTTTTATTAGTTTAGTAAGGAAAGTAAATTAGCAGTCTTGACATGGAATGTTTGTCACCATGTTAATTATTTTATGGTGACACATGTTTAGTAGAACTTCACTCATCTGATTCAAACATTTATTCAACTAATTAACTGCAAACACAGCATGTGTGGAAATAAAATATAATAAAGCTATTTGAAGCATGCACAAGAAAAACGTGGCTGCACATTGTTTTATAAAATCAGTAAAAATGACCAATTACAAGATCCGTGTAATAGAAATGTTTTCAAGCCATAGCTGGCTACATCTGCTTATTGTGCTGATTAAATTAGACTTGCACATACAGAAGTCTGGGCACAGGTGTAAGACAAAATCTCATTTAATTCACAGTCAGAATGCATTGATTGGATGACAAGCAATACCAAAACTTTATCTGTATCCCAATTATAGTCTGATTATTATCTCTTGCAGTTAATGTGCATCTCATTTTATCAGAACAATATCCTGTTAGACGATTCTCGATTAATATCATTTGTACTTGGTATCAAGTAATCTGTGTATTTGTAGCGACATTTGTATTTTAAAGTGTTACTAAACCCAGGACCCTGCATTCACTATATCTGGTCTCCTACAATTCATAGAACTTGGAAATACAATTATTTTAGTAAATATAAACTGCTAAATACCATTTCTCAACAGCAGTATATAGCAGTCTTGTGACAGCTATCAGTGTCCACTCAAGCACTAGTTAAAGCTTGTAGGAGGAGTTTTCATTCTTCTCTGATTGTCCTATGAGACCTCATGACCCCTGACTTTCTGTCTGGACAGTGCTGATTGGCCCTGTGCTGATCACATGCACCCTCCCCCAAAAAATAAAAAAAATAATAAAAAAACTCTCTAGCAATACACAACAAACTGAGCATGTGCAGAATGCGTCCAAGGATCTGTTCGATCAGCAGATGGATTGGGGACAGTAAAAGAAGGAGAGGATCAGAGAAGACAGGATCAACCAGCCTTTTTACACAACTGGGAGGATTAAACCTTAGGTTCCGCAGTGAGTATAACAAACATGCTTTACTGCATATACAGACTGATTTTACTGTTTTGGGTTTAGTAACACTTTAATCATTTATATTTTTAAACTACGATGTCCTAATAATATTTTGCAATGGTTCTATGCATTGAATGATTTGAAGTATAATCTAAGCAGGACTCTAATTAAACCCAGCGCAGTAACGATTTTGCAAACCCGATGGGCTGCCATCAGTGCCAGAACTGGGTCTTGTGGCACCCAAGTCAAGGATGCAAATGTGTCCTCTCCGCACCCCCAATTCTTTAATTCAGTGCTATAAAAACAAACACAAATTGAAAACAGTAACAACAAAAAAAATTAGGTAAGTGAATGAAAGAGTTAATAAAATAATAATGGTTAACAAAAATTTTAACATCAAATTTTTGTGTTAAGAAACGAATGTGTTAACTACAAGTTTTATCCTGTGATTTGTTCCTTTTAGAATCCTATTTCTGGTACAAATCATTTTTTAAATAGTTTGACAAACATGAATGAACACATAAAAAAGTGTACATATAAATGATTAAAAAAAAATCAGTAAAAAAATTCTAAGGGAACCAGGGAAAGAAAGAGTTAATACAACCCTTTTTTTTACAATACACATAGTGTTAGTAGTAATAGTAATAGTAATTCATAAATGAAAGCTACAGTAGTAGCTTTTTTCATAAATAAATGCAGAGAAGGACCAAAGCTGTCAAATGTATATCTAAGTCCTGGAGATTACACAGAGAGAAAATAGCTGTCAGTTAGGTGATGTAGAAGCGATGCAAAGGCAGGAGAGGCTTTTGTCTTAGCTGTGCCCCCAGCATAGCTCCCAAGATGGGGTACCATTCCGCCTCAGCCTATCCCTGGCAGCCATTGCTGAGCTCTGCCCGAAAAAGCTAATTGTCTGGTTGTCTCTAGTTTCTAAAAGTCACTGACTCAAAGCCATTTCTGAGTTTTACTTAAAGGCTAAGTTCATATTTGGGGTGTAACATGGTGCAAATTCCTTCCCTCCCACCCCCAAACAACCCCCACATGACAGCGTGTGGAGATTCCTCTTCCATACAGATGTTGTCACATTTAAAATTGGCATTCCTGTGAATGAATGACGTACAAGTCCTGTCTTCCGCCATAGCAGATGAACTTCTCAGTTCTCAGTGGACTACCAGTGTGGTAATCAGTGCACTCGTAGTCCACTGAATCTTCCTCCACCTCTCCAACTAACAGCCCATACTGAGGTATCAGCAGAGAGCTGGAGGAAGAGTTTGCAAGAGTCTGACATTGCACCTGTGATCCACTGATCGAGGGTGCAGTGCTTTGCAGGCTCCTGTATAAAACAATAATAAATGCAATTTTTTTCCAGCAGAAACACGTGCATTTATTTTTTTTCATAGGCAAACCTAACCTTTAAAAGTGCAGGCTTTAGGACTGTCATCCTGATTCCAGTTTGATAGAAGAAAAGATGTTTTAGACTTAGCTACATTTGAAACACCAAACAGTGAAGCCAAGACCAGTATGGCCTGGTATGCCCTTGGAGGGGGAACCCATGCCGGTTTTTTATTTAAAATTTGACTTGGAGTTCCCCCTCAAGATTCATACCAAACACAGACCAAAGTCAGACCAAAAAGTGCAGGGAGCATTTTCAAAGTTGGACCGACTTGTGTCGGACGAATTAATACAGCTCTCATAGGGAAACATTGATTTTCACACATCATGCGACATGAGCTCCCAAGGTCGGAGCGTTTTTCATACAAATGTGAACCCAGGCAAAGGGTCAGCTGTAGGCTCAGGATAAGCTAAATAGTCCATGCACCAACCCAGGGCTGGTGCCAGCATATAGGCAGCTTAGGCACCAGGTTAGTGGGGCGTCAAAATCTAAACCCCCAGCCAGAGTCCTTGAACCCTGGGAGCCACCTCCATCCCTCCCTGTGTGCACACTTCTCCCAGACAACGAACTTCCCGCACACTGGTGCCGACCTAAGAGTCAGCTCCTTGGAGGACATTGTAGGCTACAGCAGTGTGGGGTGGCTGGAGTGAGGATGGGGGGGTGGGGTAGCAGTACCAGTGTGGGGTGACTGTAGGACGGGGGGGTACAGCAGTACTAAGGTAGGGTAGCTGGAGCCCGGGGGGGGGGGTGCCAAAATGCACCTTCACCTATATTCTTGCACTGGCCCTGCAGCAACCCAATGATTGCAATAACAGAGAACTGCTGGAATAAACAGTGCTTTGACCAAGCAGGGCAAACAAAGTGATAGGCGTGTTTTAATGCCCCTTCCTCAAGCAGCAAATTCTTTATTAAGCTTTTAAGATGACAGCACTGATGCTTGTAGATTGGTACATTTCGGTGATGTCGGTAAAAGAGTCCTCATCCCTGTGTAAGCTCAAATTAGAGTGCATTGAAAATTTTAACTTGGAAATATATAGGGCTGCTTTTCCTAACTCCTGGCAGTTGAACAGTATGGCAGGGGAGCAAAAAGATTGTTCATATGTGTTGCTGGGGCGGGGTGGGGGGGGGGGTATTATAACAGTTGCTTTGCCTTGCATGGGCAAAGCACAGGTTTTATCTAAAACCCTTTTGGCTGTAGTTTTTATATGTGGTTATAGATAGTTTACTAAAGTCTACAAACATAAAAAAGACGCTAGTGGTGGAAATTCCCGGATAAGACTGAATTACAACTATAACAGGTATGATTGTGCTCAGCAAGTCACTCAGAGCACAGGATACTGATCTCCTCGCTGCCCGCATCCAGAAGACACATCTAAAGCATTTAGGAACTTGTCACTGCAGTCCTGCACTCTCTATTGAGTCTCCAACAAATACATGCTGCTACAGGCAAGAAAGGAATTTGTTCTGTCTTCTCTGTAATATGCTTCACCAGATTTCTTAAACCATGAACTAGAAAAAAAGAAAGGTAATCTTAAGAGCCACACACATGGAGCATACAATTCCAGTTTTCAAAGATAATATTCATAGGCTTGTCCAACAAATACTTAGAATTGACTCGTGGCGGGAATCTTGAGCGGTGCTGGCAATGATATCTGGTATCAAATACTAATGTGTCTGCTACAGATCTTAAAAGGTTGGTTGATTGGGCATGACGTGACCTCCTCTGTGAATGTGATCTGCACTCTGTGTTTAAGATAGTGATTTAATGTGTTAGTAATTTTTCTCCAGGTGATGGTGGTTATGGGTTATGGACGTGGTATTTGACAGCACTTAGTGATTCAATTGACCTCACATTGAGTCAAAAAAACATTTACAAGTAGAATCATTTAGAGCTTACAATGCAGTTTCTGGAAAGTTATATAGTCATCCATAATTTCTGATTTTATTCTCAAAGATAACTGCAAAATGAATAAAAGAACAACATCAGCATTGGTATATGCGTGTACAGTATGTTGTTCTATGCCACACTATGGCTGTTCCATAAATTAAAGAAGATAAACCAATATTATTTCTTATATACTGTATAAATACAGTTTCAGGAAAAATAATTAAATTTTAAATAAGAAATTTTGCAGCAAAATAAAGGTCAATGCCCATCTGCAGCCTCACCATTGCATCAGTGAAGCCTGATCAATGCCCATCTGCAACCTCACAAGTGGCATCAATGCAGCCTCATCAGTACACATCAATGCAGCCTCACAAGTGCCATCAATGCAGCTTCATCAGTCTAAATCAATGCAGCCTCACAAGTGCCATCAATGCAGCTTCATCAGTCTACATCAATGCAGCCCCACAAGTGCCATCAATGCAGCAGCCTCACCATTGCCATCAATGAAGCAGCCTCACTATTGCCATTAATGCAGCAGCCTCACCATTGCCATATTAATGCAGCAATCTCACCATTGCCATCAATGCAGCAGCCTCACCATTGCCATTAATGCAGCAGCCTCACCATTGCCATCAATGCAGTAGCCTCATCATAGCCATTAATGCAGCAGCCTCACCATTGCCATTAATGCAGCAGCCTCACCATTGCCTTAATGCAGCAGCCTCACCATTGCCATCAATGCAGCAGCCTCATTATTGCCATTAATGCAGCAACCTCATCATTGCCATCAGTGCAGCCTGATCGATGACCATCTGCAGCCCAGAGGGAACAGGGAGGGGGGCGGGACGAGCGCCAACATCTGCTATGATAGACAGAACAGTGGTCCAATGGTGACTCAGGAGATGGGACATCCTATTACAGAGGCCGCCAAGTAAACAGGAGATTCTCACTGTATGTAATCTGATGGCCCTCATGCCACCCCCTCTCTGTCCCCTCCAAGGTAGCTAAAATTCAAGTATTGGCGTATAACACGCAGACGCTATTTGCACCCAATTTTCAGGGTGAAAAAGTGCGTGTTATACGCCAGTAAATACAGCATATCTGTCATTGATAGAGATATGTTAAACTAAATTAAAAAAACACAACTTTTACCTGCCAAAGGATGTAAATTTCTGTCAATGTATTCCTGAGATTTACACAGCCCTGCCAGAAAGCACAGCTTGACTTGAGACCTGACTTATCTCCACAGCAGTCAAATAATAGAAACATGATTTCCTTATCCCCCAGCCTGTGATAGATTGTGCCCCAATACTACCTGTAATATATTGCCAGGTTCCGTAACGCTCTGCATTCCAGAGCACAGTGCCTGCTGCCCTCCTTCAGAGAGCATGCAGGGCCTTCTCATTGCAGGGGGTGGTTTATGGTGACCAGCGGGCAAAAGTCTTATAACATAGCAGATCTTCCCTTTTTAAATCCAGGTATACTTTACCTTAGTTGTTCTTCTTTCAGATTATTCCAAAAAATAAAGCATGATATAAGATATTATGTAAAAGGGCTACCCCCTATGTAGTCAAAATATGGCTATGTGCTGCACGGTGTATTTATTTTACTACACTTGAAAGAAAGACAATATCTGCTCCAGCTTGACCATGTCTTTATGTGACCTTAGATATACACTATATTGTCAAAAGTATTGGGACACCTGCCTTTACACACATGAACTTTAATGGCATCCCAGTCTTAGCCTGTAGGGTTCAATATTGAGTTGGCCCACCCTTTGCAGCTATAACAGCTTCAACTCTTCTGGGAAAGCTATCCACAAGGTTTAGGAGTGTGTTATAGGAATGTTTGACCATTCTTCCAGAAGCGCATTTGTGAGGTCAGGCACTGATGTTGGATGAGAAGGCCTGGCTAGCAGTCTCAGCTCTAATTCATCCCAAAGGTGTTCTATTGAGTTTACAGGACTCTGTGCAGGCCAGTCAAGTTCATTCACACCAAACTTGCTCATCCATGTCTTTATGAACTTTGCTTTGTGCACAATCCAAATAATTTGGTGGAGGCGGGATTTATGGGGGTGTTTTTCAGGGGTTGGGCTTGGCTCCTTTGTTCCAGTGAAGGGAACTCTTAAGGTGTCAGCATACCAAGACATTTTGGACAATTTCATGCTCCCAACTTTGTGGGAACAGTTTGGGGATGGCCCCTTCCTGTTCCAACATGACTGCGCACCAGTGCACAAAGCAAGGTCCATAAAGGCATGGATGAGCGAGTATGGGGTGGAGGAACTTGACTGGCCTGCACAGAGTCCTGACCTCAACCCAATAGAACACCTTAGGGGTGAATTAGAGCGGAGACTGCGAGCCAGGAATTCTCGTCCAACATCACAAATGTGCTTCTGGAAGAGCGGTCAAACATTCCCATAGACACACTCCGCGCTGGTCAATTAAGATAACCAAAAAAATTCACAAAGAGGAAGATACTGGTGCCAGTGAGAGAAATAGACTGTTGGAGGAAAGGTGAATATTCCTCCCTTGAGTTCTCCTTTAAGTCAAAAATATTTTTATTTATTTATTTATTTATTTATTGGACTTATATAGTGCCATCAATTTACGCAGCGCTTTACACATACATTGTACATTTACATCAGTCCCTACCCTTGAGGAGCTTACAATCTAAGGTCCCTAACTCACATTCATACATACTAGGGACAATTTAGACAGGATCCAATTAACCTACCAGCATGTCTTTGGAGTAAAATAAAAATATATGAAATCATGAAGTATGTGGAAGGAATATACCATGATCCGGTTCCCAACTATGCAATCTGAATTACTGTTTTTATAGCATATAAAAATACAAAATACAACAAAAAGATCTAAAAACAGTTTTTGCTGTTTCCTTTAGCATGCTCCTACAGGTTTAGGAAAACTACTAATTGAAGGTACACAAGAGCAATAAAGAAGTCAGGTTATTCTGAAAGGCTGAAGGGGCTAAAGAACAAAAAAAAAACCCTCTTTGCTGAAATACTGTAAAGAAAAGTCAAGCTATATACAGAGCTACTGTAAAGCCTGGCAGGCAAAAAGAATTTCCCATCAGTGTAGCTTCACATTTATCTTTTCCTCCTAATGATATAAAAGTCTGCGACTTCTAAACAAAAGTGGGATTTCAGCAAATTGCCCTGCATTCAACAACCTCAGTGTAATCACTTTGTTTAATGTACTTGTTTATTTACTGTTCCAAAGTAAAAGTGATTATGATCAATTTAGATATACAACTGAAGCAGACACACTTGATAGCCAATGCACAGATAATTAACGCTGTGAACATACTGTAGCTTATCAAAGGGCTGTCCAGGCCCTATCTCCTAAACACAATCCATGTCAGCAGATATCCTGCATGAGGATGGCGAATTCTGTGCAGACTTGGCAAAGACAAAAGAAAGTGCAGATACAGGTACATGTTTTGAATTCTTTTCTAAAAATCAACATTTTGCTGCTTTTTAACAAACTGTGCTAGACAAAAAGAATGTATTATTTCAGGAATTTATGAAAACAAAATAATATTTATGGTGGTATTAAACCCAAAAACAAACATTTATTATATTGCAGCTCACCAATTCTTAGATGTGATGGTTGAATTAGATTATTTTTATTTAGCCTTTTTTCCTTTACCCACACCTGTTGATCTGACCCGTTTGTTATTTCTCGACATTCTTTAACAGACCAAACTGTCCACCAAAAAGTGGCAGTCAGCCCGGGTTCACACTGTAGCGAACAGAGACATCGCATGTGATTCGCACCCGCACTGCGGTGCCGATTGCATGCGATGTCTGTGCAGTGCGAGTTCAGCCATACAGTTGTATGGCTGAACTCGCATTGGATTTGCACAAAAAAGGTGCAGGGACTTTTTTCCTCTGCACTGGAATCGCATCACATGGGTGTTCTCACCCATGCAATCCCAGTCCTGTCTGAATCTACAGTTTGCATGCACTGCGATGTGTGAACCATTCTGGGGGTGTCATTAGCATTGTATTGACACCCGCAGCGGTTCACAGAGGGCAGTGTGAACTGCCTTTGGGAGAGATGCGATGCGGGAACTGGCGCTGGTTCCTGCACCGCTATAGTGTGAACCCAGGCTTAAAGTGTTGTGACAAACCATGTAACACGATAGGGGTGTTAACAATGGTCAGCTTTATTAACCACTTGCTTACTGGGCACTTTTACCCCGTTCCTGCCCAGGTCATTTTTCAGCTTTCAGCACTGTCTTACTTTGAATGGCATCTGTCACACCTATGCTGCATACACACGATCGGATTTTCCGACAACTAATGTTCGATGGGAGCTTGTTGTCAGAAATTCCGACCGTGTGTAGGCTCCATCAGACATTTTTCGCCGGAATTTCCGACAAACAAAACTTGAGATCTGGACAACAAAATCCGTTGTTGGAAATTCCGAGCGTGTGTACACAATTCCACGCGTGCTCGGAATCAAGCAGAAGAGCAGCACTGGCTATTGAGCTTCATTTTTCTCGGCTCGTCGTACGTGTTGTACATCACCGCATTCTTGACGTTTGGAATTTCCGACAAGATTTGTGTGACCGTGTGTATGCAATTGTACGCAAGACAAGTTTGAGCCAACATCTGTCAGAAAAAAAACATGGATTTTGTTGTCGGCAAATCCGATCCTGTGTACGTGGCATAAGCCACTGTGTTGCCCCTTATTAAATTTGCCGCAAACAAACTGACAGATTTTTTAAAACTGGCACAATTAAGAGCTACTGTACCTGAATCTGACATACATGTTGGACCTCTTAACAAAATTGTCACAAGGCTTTTCTAAATAATGCACAGGCAATTCTAAAAGGGGCTCACCAGAAAAGTGTCATATATGATTTATTGAATTCCCCTGAATGTCTTTCACAACACCTGTCTGTATTGTCCAACAGCCACCATTTAGATAAACATTTTAGATTCCAGCTTATTGGGCACACTTTTGAATCTTACTGGACAACACAGACAGTTCCTAATAAAGACACCGATAATAAAAGCCCACCTGGTCCAGGCCCTTGGCAGTGTACACTATATTGTCAAAAAAATTGGGACACCTGCCTTTACACGCACAGCTTGATCATGTCTTTATGTGACCTTAGATATACACTATATTGTCAAAAGTATATTGGGATGCCTGCCTTTACACGCACATGAACTTTAATAACATCCCAGCCTTAGCATGTAGGGTTCAATATTGAGTTGGCCCACCCTTTGCAGCTATAACAGCTTCAACTCTTCTGGGAAGGCTGCCCACAAGGTTTAGGAGTGTGTCTATGGGAATGTTTGACCATTCTTCCAAAAGCGCATTTGCGAGGAAAGGGCACTGATGTGCACGAGAAGGCCTGGCTCGCAGTCTCCGCACTAATTCATCTTAAAGGTGTTCTGTCAAAAAGGAGGTCAGTATTCTGTGCAGGCTAGTCAAGGCAATACCCAAACTGCTCCCATAAAGTTGGGAGCGTGAAATTGTCCAAAATGTCTTGGTATGCGGATGCTTTAAGAGTTCCCTTCACTGGAAGTAAGGGGCCAAGCCCAACCCCTGAAAAACAGCCCCACACCATATTTATTATAGGCATTAATATAGCATGGACAATTTATGCAGCACTTTGTGTACTGTACATTCATATCAATTCCAATGTAAGGTCCCTATCTCAAACGCAAACATCTATCATGCCTTCAGAATGCGGGAGGAAACCCAAACAAGCACAGGGAGAAATGCAAACTCCATGCAGACAAGGTTCTTGATGCGATTTGAACCGAGGACCCCAGTGCTAACCCCAGTGAACACCCCCCCGTCGGTTGGTCAGTCCGTAGCACTTACCCCATCACCGGCTGCTTCTCCTTGCTCGGCGGTGGCCGCCTCCCGTTCTCCTGCTCTCCATTACCGGCGGCTTCCCATTATCCTGCTCTCCACGGTGGCGGCTTCGTTTCCTCTCTCCTCCTCAGTGGCCAGTCGGGAGTCTTCTCTTTTTGGCCAATCAGAAAACGGTCTCACACCAGATTCTGGTTGGCCGGATTAAGGATCAGTGTTTCAACAGAGAATATTCATTCGCTGTTGTAACACACCTGGGTGGGCTCCGGTCACATGCTCTGCGACCGGAGCCCACCTTATTTTGAAGCCTTTTAGAGCCTCTGGCTCTAATCAGGTGCTTCAAAAAAAAAAATCCCCTGCCACTGTAATTCATGCACCCAGTGCCCCGAAAGGGGCTGGTGGCAAGAATGCATGACTCTATCCATTATGCATATAGGGGTGGCGTGGAGAGCACAACTGACAGTGTCACCATGCTATGATAAGGTATCCTGAACAACCTGTTAATCAGAAGCATATATGATTTAGTAATTGTGTAGATGGATACTTCCCTATGAGCTGTGATACACGCTCAAAGGATCTGTTAGGCACAAACTGAACCTGATTTTGTGATGCTGTTCAAGCATAAATCTCTACTAAACTGTCTACAGCAAAGTGGCCTTTATGTGCACCAAACAGCAAATAAAAAAGCGCTCCCAGCCCTGTGGAAGTCGATAGAGCCACAAGCCCAGGAATAGATAAAATCAAAATTCACTTTAATGTAAAGCTAAAAAGCATGACATGGAGAGCCAATGGAGAGGAGAAACACATAATCCCAAAAGCTGAAGCATGACACATGATCCCAGACCCAACAGTAGGTTACACCACCCAGGAGCCCCAGGACAGTGGTAGAAGTGTATGTATTACGGCCCGCTGGGGCCACTGAAATGGCGCATCCGCCAGAAGTCATGTGTCCCAGAACCTGGATGTAATGTTATACACCCGGTGTATTAGTGCCCGAACATCAGCTGGTGAGGGCAAACTGGAAACCTTGGAGAGCACTCAAACCATGTCAAACCAAAGCAGAGAAGCTGGATAAGATGTTTCAGGGGTTTGCCCCTTCCTCAGATCATGCTCCTTTAGATTGACATGGTTTGAGTGCTCTCCAAGACTTCGAGTTTGCCCTCACCAGCCCACATTCCACCAGGTGTATGACATCACATCCAGTTTAGGGACACGTAACTTCCAGCAGACGTGCCATCTCACTGACCCCGGCGGCCTGAAAGTAGGTGGTGCAATATCTCATAAATAGATTTAATCTATACATAAAAACATGACAAAAAGTGAAACAAATGACTTGAGAAAATTTGAAATGGTCTGTATGAACATTCCTTTTTTTATATTTCACTGAAATTATCGGGAATAGGAAACATTCCCAATTATGACTATCCTGCCTGTGGTAGGTGATTTTTTATTTATTTTTTCTTCTGAGGTGTTCACTGCAAACACAAAACAATCTCAAAACGATTTCAAAATTAAAAGGTTGGTTGCAGAATGATCCTAGCTAATAAAACCATACTGTTTGCTTATGAGTGATTTGTTTGGGGTAATTACAATTTTGTTTTCTGAAAAGGAGTAATATTTGGCATCAGTTCACAAGTTTAGCGAGCGCAGAGAAACGTTCCTTGTCTTTCTATAACAATGAAAACAGCAATTTTATTATTACTGACATAACTTTGAGACGGCCACTGTCATGTCAAAACAAGTTAGAGTAAACAATTAATACAAAGTTGGAAAAAACGTGCTGTCTTGGCAGTTCCTCCATTGAGAGACTATTGTGAGAAATGTCACTGCTGTCTGATACCCAGTCTGTGCGCCACAAGCCAGCAAGTGCCAGTAACACAGCCAGGTTCTTAGTTTGCTTCTTCGTTTTTTATAATTAGAGTGGAACTCAATCCCAGAAATATGTTTTGTTTAATTATTCTAATTTTGTTTCCTAAATAAACTGTATTATTTGTGTCCACAACTGCCACATTTGATAGTTGCTAGCAAATAAATACATCATTAAAATTAAATGCAGACATTTTGCATTAGCTGGGTGATATGCTTTTCTCTGCACACTCAATATAGTAATGCAAAGGAGAATTGTATTAAACCCCCTTCTAAACCTAAATTATTATTATTATTTTAATTCTAATCACCTCCTGTATCTAGATACCTTGGGGGCAGGGACTGGTTTGCATGTACAATATATATGTAAAGTGCTGCGTAACTTGACAATGCAATAAAAGCACCAGTAACTAATAAAATATACAGTATCTCACAAAAGTGAATACACACCTCACATTTTTGTAAATATTTTATTATATCTTTTCATGTGACAACACTGAAGAAATTACATTTTGCTACAATGTAAAGTAGTGAGTATACAGCTTGTATAACAGTGTAAATTTGCTGTCTCCTTAAAATAACTCAACACACAGCCATTAATGTCTACACCGCTGGCAACAAAAGTGAGTACACCCCTCATACATTGTAGCAAAGTGTCATTTCTTTAGTGTTGTCACATAAAATTATATAATAAAATATTTCGAAAATTGTGAGGGGTGTACTCACTTTTGTGAAATACTGTATATCTACAGGCATGTTAAAAGTTAGGTACATCCAATGGAAAGGACTGACTTTTTTACTCTGAACAGGCAAATATTAGATCTTGATTCAAATAGTGCAAACAGATAAAGATGATATACATGAACAAATGACTCAAACAATTGACATGGTGTATTCATTTTTGTGGTCCTAATCAAGGGTATCCAAACTTTCTAAACAAAGGGCCAGTAGACTGTCCTTAAAACTTAATGGGGGCCAGAGTAACCAGTACAAGTAGAAAATGCCACAGCGACAATAGGAGTAAAAAAAATGTAGTGTCTGTAGTCAGTAGAGGGAACAATAGTGCCCCATCATTGGTATTAGTGAGAGGAATAGTGTCCCATCATTGATATTAGTGGGAGGAATAGTGCCCCATCATTGGTATTAGTAGGAGGAATAGTTCCCCATCATTGATATTAGTGGGAGGAACAGTGATCCATCACTGGAATTAGTGGGAGGAATAGTGGCCCATCATTGGTATTAGTAGGAGAAATAGTGTCTAATTGTTTATATCTGTGGGAGGAATTATGCCCCATTTTTGGTGTCAGTGGAAGGAATGGTGCTTCCTTGTTGGCGTCAGTGAGAGGCATAGTGCCCCAAGGGCTGGATAAAGGCAGCCAAATGGCATCATTCGGCCCATGGGCCGCAGTTTGGAGGCCACTGATCTAAATGAACAAAAATGCTGATTTGTCATATGGAAAAAATAAGTACACTTTTACTACCAGTTCACATCCATGGCAATAGAATTGGGTGTATTTGCCAATGATTAAAACCTTCTTAGCGAGTATGCAGGTATAATCTTTCATATTTATATTTCAGACATCTGGGGTCTGGTGTTCTCTATGCTATTGACATGTGTGGCATCATCATGCCAAAACCATTAGAGCTCCCTTAGGCTCTCAGAAAAAAAGTTATGGATGCCTATGAGCCTGACAAAAGATTTTAAAAGCTCATCACTTGATATGAAACTATTTATTCCACTCTATAAATATTATATAAGTGGTATAGATTTAAAACAACTGCTAATTTGTCCAGGATTTGCTGACTTGCTGATGACCGTCTAATGAATTCTCCAAGAAACCCAAAATATGATTATGGGGTGTTCAGGTAACGGTAACTCTTGCAGCAGTTGAGGCCAAAGGGCATGCATCTAAAAAAAGGAAGAGATAGCACAAAGTAAACCCGCATGAAAGATCTGTTAAGAAAAAAAACCTTTGCTGTTTGAAAACTAAATTAGAGGATGATTACAGTTTGCTATTGAACATATAGACAAAGGCAAACCTTCGGGAACAATTTGCCGAAGACTGTTAAATCAAAGATAGAGTTGTTTTCCATAGTACAATGGACATTTTTGCCGCAAGCTGAGGACAGTTTTCAGGAGAAGAACATTATAACAGCTATGAAGCATGGTGGTGGTGATGGTATGGTTTGAGATTGCTTTGCTGCATTGGTGCCTGGTCATCTCACAGTCATCAGGTCAAATTCACATTTTGCTTAGTATGAAAGCGTGCTTGATGAGAATGTGAGGCCATCTGTGTAAAAGTTGAAGATGAACCAAAAATAGGCTTTTAAACACAATAATAATTTAGAGTACACTAGCAAATCCAACAAGTTCAAAAGAAAGATATATAGGGTTATGGTCTGTTCAAGTCAGAGCCCTAATTTGATTCCCATTGAAATGTTGTTGGGGGGGGGGAGGAGATTTTGAAATGGGCCACTCATGCAAGGAAATCAACAAACAAAAATCAAAAGGGCCATGTTAAAAAAAAATGGTTCTGCCACTGGCAGCACCTCACCAACAACCGATTAGAGAGGGGTGACTGCTACTTTACCTAAATGATGCCTCTCCCTTGCTGGTGAAGCAATGCAGAATTTAATATCTCTTATAAGGGAGCAGAGATAGGGCAACATTTTGCTACTACAACCTAATACTAACTTCTACAAGGAAAGACACTATATGAGATAAGACTCTTGCTGATTTTGCCCTGGTGAGTTGTAACCAGAAACAGAATCAATAGTGTGACATTGGGCTATAGGAGATTAAAAAGGTCTCAAACCCAGGAAAAAAGTACTTTGTAGGGACTACTTTTCATTACTGGAAATGTTTCAAGGTACATCATAGTGGGTCTTGGTGGGTTTAAAGGGCAGCTTCACCTTTGGCACAAATATCCTTTACCAACTCCCGCCCACCCCCCTGAGTGTAGCCAACCAACTCAAATACTTACCTGTCTACTCTTTAGTGTGAAGTTCTGCCCAAGACTGAACATTCTTTTCAACAAAAATGTCTCCACTAGGTCTTCAGCAGCCCAATTCACTCCCGTAGGCAAGTGGTTCGGAGGGATGAATGGGGCTGCAGCACGCATGTGCACTAGGAAGAGGACGTTTTTGCTTAAAAGATTGTGTGGGTGCCAGGCAGGGCCACATGCCAAGATTGCTAAATCAAGAAGGACGGTAAATATTTGAGCTGGCGGGCTGCACTCAATAAGGTGGGGGGGGGGTTGACAAAAGGTCAACTGTCCCAAAGGTGCAGTTGTCCTTTAAGTGTGAATTCCCCTACAGACAATTCATCAAGCAGGTTTATTTAATTTGTACCCAGGTTGTCTATTAGTGAATGATGTGCGAGGCACAGATCATTAACAGATCCACAGATATTAACCAGAAATCATCTTACAATAGCTATTTTTGCCTTGGCATTCTCAAAATGGATGAAAAACATCCAGATTTGTTAGTAATATAGAGTATCTCAGAAAACACCCCTCACATTTTTGTAATTATTTTATAAAATCTTTTCATGTGACAACATGTGTACAGCTTGTATAACAGTGTAAATTTGCTGTCCCCTCAAAATAACTCAACACACAGTCATTAATGTCTAAACCACTGGCAACAAACGTGAGTACACCCCTAAGTGAAAATGTCCAAATTGGGCCCAATTAGCCATTTTCCCTCCCCGGTGTCATGTGACCCGTTAGTGTTACAAGGTCTCAGATGTGAATGGGGAGCAGATGTGTTCAATTTTGTGTTATCGCTCTCACTTTCTCATACTGGTCACTGGAAGTTCAACATGGCACCTCATGGCAAAGAATTCTCTGAGGATCTGAAAAAAAGAATTGCTGCTCTACATAAAGATGACCTAGGCTATAAGAAGATGGCCAAGACCCTAAAACTGAGCTGCAACTAGGTGGCCAAGATCATACAGTGGTTTAACAGGACAGGTTCCACTCAGAACAGGCCTCGCCATGGTCGACCAAAGAAGTTGAGTGTACATGCTCAGCGTCATATCCAGAGGTTGTCTTTGGGAAATAGAAATATGAGCACTGCCAGCATTGCTGCAGAGGATGAAGGGGGAGGTTAGCCTGTCAGTGCTCAGACCATACACCACACGCTGCATCAAATTGGTCTGCATGGCTGTTGTCCCAGAAGGAAGCCTCTTCTAAAGATTATGCACAAGAAAGCCGCAAACAGTTTGCTAAGGACAAGCAGACTAAGGACATGAATTACTGGAACCCTGTCCTGTGGTCTGATAAGACCAAGATAAACTAACAGTATTTGATTCAGATGGTGTCAAGCGTGTCATGTGGCAACCAGGTGAGGAGTACAAAGACAAGTGTGTCTTGCATACAGTTAAGCATGGTGGTGGGAGTGTCATGGTTTGGGGCTGCATGAATGCCAACATGTACTGTGACATACTGAAGCAGAGCATGATACCCTACCTTTGGAGACTGGACCACAGAGCAGTATTCCAACATGATAACGACCGCAAACACACCTCCAAGATGACCACTGCCTTCTTAAAGTAGCTGAGGGTAAAGGTGATGGACTGGCCAAGCATTTCTCCAGGCCTGAACCCTATTGAGAATCTGTGAGGCATCCTCAAACGAAAGGTGAAGGAGTGCAAGGTCTTTAACATCCACCAGTTCCGAGATGCCGTCATGGAGGAGTTGAAGAGGACTCCAGTGGCAACCTGTGAAGCTCTGGTGAAATCAATGCCCAAGAGGGTTAAGGCAGTGCTGAAAAATAATGGTGGCCACACAAAATATTGACACTTTGGGCCCAATTTAGACATTTTCAATTAGGGGTGTACTCACTTTTTGTTGCCAGCAGTTTAGACATTAATGGCTGTGTGTTGAGTTATTTTGTGGGGACAGCAAATTTACACTGTTACACAAGCTGTACACTCACTACTTTACATTGTAGCAAAGTGTAATTTCTTCAGTGTTGTCACATGAAAAGATAGAATAAAATATTTACAAAAATGTGAGGGGTGTACTCACTTTTGTCAGATACTGTACATGTATAGTGATTCTATGTTCCCAAATCATCCCAACACATATTTGGAATCCAACACAAAAATGGGGAGATGTTTTATCTAACCACTAAGTGCCACATGAACATAGGGGTTGATTTGCTAAAACTGGAGAGTACAAAATTAAATGGTAGCCAATCAGCTTCTAACTTCAGCTTGTTCAGTTAAAGCAGAGCTCCACCCAAAAGGGGAAGCTCCTGTTTGCACCCTCCCCCCCTCCACTGCCACATTTGGCAATTTTGTTGGGAGAGGGGGGAGGAGGTACCTGGTTTTGACAGGTACCTGCTCCCACTTCCGGCTCAGATCACTGAGGCGAACTGAGCCAACAGTTTACCCACCCTTCCAGTCTTCTAGGACCATTCACAAGGCGCAGCGTGACTCATGCATGCACAGTAGGAGACAGGCTGTGAAGCCACAAAGCTTCACTTTCTGTTTCCCTTACTACAGATGCCGGCACCTGCACCTGAAGCCGACATTGAGGACATTGCAAGATCCCTGGACAGGTAAGTGTCCTTATATTAAAAGTCAGCAGCTACAGTGTTTGTAGCTGCTGACTTTTTTTGTTTTTCTGAAGGAACCCAGAGCTGCTCTTTAAAGTGTAAGTCCACCCTAACACTACTAACACTACTAAAATCCCTGCATCTACAGACATCCATGATCTAACACTAACATATCGGTACTGAAGAAATCAGTATACATACCTTTTTTGAAGCCGATCCGGTTTCCACCAGTGGAAGATCTGCAGAGGACACAGCCGACAACGGCTGTGAAATGAATGGGAAGTGACGTCACCCATAGAGTTACTATGAAGCTTCCATTGTCAGCTATGTCCTCTGCACCCATCTCCACAGTGAAGCTGCAGCTAACAGCTCAGCATGGGATCAGGTCAGATTTTAGTGTTAGGGTGGACTTCTACTTTAAGCTTTGACAAAAAAAACTGGAAGCTGATTAGTTTCTATGAAGAGCTGTACCAGATTTTGCAGTAAATCATCCCCAAAGTGTCATACCATGGATCCATGCTGAAAAGTATGGGGGGCGCAGGAGGTATGTGACGTTTTTATTTTGTTTAATCTCAAAAGAGAAGGTATATATCTCCTCACCTTGATGTACTGAAAACTATTTGTATTAATCACCCCCTCTATGGCTGCCCTAGTTTTCAATGCACTGCTTTGGAAAGCTAGGTGCTCATTATATTAGCGCAGAAACAGGTTGAAAAGGCTGGAATTTTACCTGTTGTAGGTCTGACAAGGAAGCAAGGTGTTTGCACTTCACATAAGTAATGTAAGGGTCCATGCCCAGACTT
The DNA here is from genome assembly GCF_042186555.1 of Aquarana catesbeiana. Lineage (NCBI taxonomy): Eukaryota > Metazoa > Chordata > Amphibia > Anura > Ranidae > Aquarana > Aquarana catesbeiana. The sequence goes on along the minus strand of NC_133328.1, from coordinate 501,110,611 downwards.
GATTTCATACCTGTTTTCATTTCTTCACATACTTTTGGTCACCCATTACAGCATTCTAGGAGTTACTTTCTGCATGCACTGCAGTGATTGGACAAGAACGTGGAAACAAAGCATTCTCAGAAAGATAGCAGCCTGGGGCCAATATAATTACAAGTCCCCACACTGCTTGAAGTTACTCAGCTGACATGTCTGAACTGTGCAAAGACCTTCCAGTGAACTATTATACAAAGCTCAATGTATCACATGGCTTCCAGCAGCTGCTAAATATCATGGTAAATGAGTCTGCTGGATGATAAGTCATTCACCTACCCTCATACACAAGAGTGTTAAAAGAAAAAAAAAAAGACTATGCAGACAGAGACAGGTAGGAGAGGAGCAGATCAAGGTGGCAAGGATGCTTTGTAATCACGAACCGTAAATACTGTCACCATAATAATGCAGGTATACACAGACAGACAGCGACGCTCAAGGAAAATCTCAGTATAACTCATCTATTCATACCAGCAGTAGCATCAACATGCTGGTAATAAACCTTTGCACTGATGGACATTGGACAATTAAAGTAACAAACTGAATTCGAAGGGAATGTAATGCAAGATGTAACCTGCAAACACCTATATGAAAGATCTTATTAATCTGCAGAGCTTTCAGTGCAGTGTTGATAGATTGAAAAAAATGAAACTGGCTTATTTTATTAGAGAAATGATGAAGTGCCAATTACAATTGCAAACCCAAAATACACTTTTTTTTTATCAAGCATGTTAAAATGCATACATTTACATATCACACATTTTATGATTTAAGGCAGGCAAGGGAAATATTTACTATAGTAAACAGCATTTGATACCCAAGGCATGTCAAATCGGTGGGCTGCATGTGGTCCTCTTGCTTCTTGTTTGAAGTTCTATGTTTTTTAAGGATTTAAATTAAATTAAATATCAATCCAGCTGTTCTGCTCTGTTAGGCAACACTTAGATAATGTTGCAGATAAATACTTAGAATGTCTATGTCCTGTTCTGTTATAAAATTTGGTAAATTGCAGTTTTTACTACAATATTAATGTATTAATTTTAAGTTTATATTCATTTTCTGGAATTAAAGTGGTTGTAAAGGCTTAAAGGTTTTTAACCTGCATGAATTCTATTCATGCAGGTAAAAAACCTTCTGTGTTTAGCAGCCCCCTAATACCTACCTGAGCCCCATCTTGATCTAGCAATGTACAGAAGATCAACTGCTCTCCCTGGTCTCTTCTTCCTCATTGGCTGAGACAGCAGCAGGAGCCATTGGTTGTCAATCACAGCCAGTGAGCCAAAGAGGAGAGAGCAGGGCAGGGCCGAGCCTGCTCAGGTATCCCCATAACAAGCTGCTTGCTATGGGGCACTCCACAGGAGAGAGGGGCCAGGATTGCCAGTGGGGGACCTGAGAAGAGGAGGATTGGAACTGCTCTGTGCAAAACCATTGCACAGAGCAGGTAACTCTGACATGTTTGTTATTTACAAAAAATTCTGCAATTAATATCACTTTAAGTAGGTGTGACCCTTAGTAGGGTCACAACCTACTAAAGATGGAGTAAGTGTGACCCTTTGCAGAGTGACACCTGACCCCTTTAAGATATTTTCCCCTTAGTTTGTCCCACTGCTTCATTTGCTTTAGTTAACACAAACGCCTGCATTTTCTTGATACCTCATTTTCCCTTGATACCTTGATAAGACATCCTTCAATACCTCGCTATCAATTGCAACACTGCAGTATGGCAGGGAAAACATTTTTCGCTATATTTTAGAGTATTTAGTATTTTAGATTTCCCTTATTGCCTTTTGAGTGTGTTTACCACTGGTTTCAGTCATCTATGAATTGTAGAGGCCACTAAGGTTTAAATGATCCTTAGTGTTAGGGTAGGATCTATAGCGCTGGTTAGTGTAAGGGTTAATGTTAGGAAAGGAATTACAGGGAGGGTTAAGCTGCCCATACATGGATAGAAATTCTGCCAGTTCAGCAGGGATCAACTTCTACTCAACCACCCTGTCGGATTTTAGCTGCTCGATCAGTGCTGCAGACTATAGACTGCAGTGCTGATCTCTGTACTGTATTGTGATGGTGGGGAAGTCTCCTGGCTGTCCGAATACAAAGACATGGAGTGGAGGATTCCCACATCCACCTCAAATGTGTGGATGGGGGAATCGGGTCAGTTTTTCATTCAACCCACTGGTTAAACAGAAAGAAAAAATTAATGTATGAGCAGCTTTAATGTGAGAATTATTGTTAGTGTTGGGGTTATAGGGAAGGATAGTATGATGATTAGCTATGAGTTACAGTATCTCACAAAAGTGGGTACACCCCTCACATTTTTGTAAATATTTAATTCTATCTTTTCATGTGACAACACTGAAGAAATTACACTTTGCTACAATGAAAAGTAGTGAGTGTACCGCTTGTATAAGGTCCCTTTCACACGACAAGCCCGCTCGGATCGGCCTGTCCATTTTTCAGGTGGATCCGAGCAGGCTATCCATTGACTCCTATGGGGAGACGGATGTCAGTGGAGATATGTCCGCTGACACCTGTCTGCCATCCGATCCGCTCAAGACAGACGTATACATATACAGTTACGTTCGCCATCTGTCTTGGCGGATCGGATCGGATGAGATCTGTTGAAAACGGACATGCTCTCGTCTGATCTCTCCATAGGAATCAGCGGCGCTCTGACAGGCCCCTCCCTGCTCAGTGAGCAGAGACGGACCTGTCATCCGCCGGCTCAGCGGAGATCAATGGATCGATCTCCCGCTGAGCTGGCGGACGCCACTGAGTGGATCCGCCTCATGTGGAAGGAGCCTTACAGTGTAAATTTGCTGTTCCCTCAAAATAACTCAACACACAACCATTATTGTTTAAACCACTGGCAACAAAAGTGAGTACACCCCTAAGTGAAAATGGCCAAATTAGGCCCAATTAGCCATTTTCCCTCCCCGATGTCATTAGTGTTAAAAGGTCTCAGGTGTGAATGGGGAGCAGGTGTGTTAAATTTGGTGTTATCGCTCTCACTCTCTCATACTGGTCGCTGGAAGTTTAACATGGCACCTCATGGCAAAGAACTCTCTGAGGATCTGAAAGAAACAATTTTTGCTCTACAGCTGTCTTCCTCCATTCTTATGTTCGCCGCTGTCCGGCTCCTCTTATATAGGCATGGGGTGTGGCCAGCCAATGACGTCGCCTAGAGAGCCCGCCACTTGTGACGTCATCACAAAGGGCGGGCTCTCCCACATGAGAACGGAGGAAGACAACTTCGCGAAAAGACCAGCTCTTTTTTGTTTTTTAGCGGGTAACCAGTGACAGCAGAGGAGGAGGAAGAAGACAACGACACCGGGAGATGACAGATCACGGAAAAAACGGCGGCGGAAGAAGGCAAGGGCACCGGGAGAGATGACACCGTGAGCGACGACATCGGGGGAGATGGGCTATTTTACTAATAAAGGAATTGTCAAAAACTGTCTTTTGATTTTTTTACTTTTCACTGCTTTTTTGGTGAATGGGTAGGGGTACGATGTACCCGATACCCATTCACATAGGATGGGGGGCCAGGATCTGGGGGTTCCCTTGTTAAAGGGGGCTTCCAGATTCCGATAAGCCCCCCGCCCGCAGACCTCGACATCCACCTGGCAAGGCTTGTCGGGAAAAGGCCCTTGTCCTCATCAACATCTGGGCAAGGTGCTTTGGGGTGGGGGGGCATAGAGCCCCCCCTGCCCCAAAGCACCCGTATTCCCCCATGTTGAGGGCATGCAACCTGGTATGATTCAGGAGGGGGGGGGCGCTTGCTCGTCCCCTCCCTTTCCTGACCTGCCGGGCGGCATGCTCGGATAAGGGTCTGGTATGGATTTTGAGGGGGACCCTATGCCTTTTTTTTCAATTTTGGCGTGGCGGGTCCCCTCCGAATCCATACTAGACCCAAAAGGCCCGATATGAAACTGGGGGGAACCCCACACCATTTTTGTCACTAATTTTTTTTGACAGCAAATTATTAGGTTTTTTTTACACTCAACTTTCAGCGGGGAACCCCGCTGACAGCTGATGACTCATCGGTTGCTAAGGATGCGGCGGCCGGCTTCCTGGCCCCCTGCTTAGCAACCAGTTATTTACAGTGGTAAAAAAGGAACCGTAAAACGCAAACACAAAAATCGCATCACAAACGCAAAACTTATGTTTCTGGTGCAGCTCTATTGAAATCTATTAGCCGTATTTTTTTCACGGGAAAAAAAGTCCCAGACCCTTTCCAAAAACGCACCGGCCACAAAATGCATAGATGTGAACTAGTGCCATAGGAAACCATGTTAAATGGACTGTAGTGCGTTTCTGCAAACTGCAAAAAAAAATGCATAGGTGTGAACATATGGTAAAGAGGTTGTAAAGGTAAAAGTTTTTTTTTTTTCCCCTTAATGCATTTTCTATATTAGGGTAAAAAACCTTTCAATGTTAGCTCCCCCCTTAAATACTTACCTGAGACCGATCTCAATCCAGGACTGTGCCCGTCTGCAGCAGTGTTGCTGTTTTCTCCCATCTTCTCACAGGAGGCTCGGCAGCAGTGGAGGCCATTGGCTTCTGCTGCTGTCAATCAAATTCTTTGAGCAGAGAGTGGGGTGGGGCTGAGCCGCACTGTGTGTGTCAATAGACCCAAACATTGCAGCTCGGGATCAAGCCTACACAAGTGCCTCCATAGCAAGCAGTTTTCTATGGGTGTTCTCTGAGAAGAAAAGGAGACAAGACCACCAGAGGGGGACTCCAGAATAGGAGGATCAGGTCTGCTGTGTGCAAAACCATTGCACAGAGCAGATAAGTATGACATGTTTGTTAAAACAAAAAATCTGCGCTGAGGTACTTACAAACACCTGAATAAAGCTGCTCCTTTGCAATTGTAATACCAAAAGCCAGTAAACATAAACTCTAGAAAGTAGTGCTAAATTCCCAAATATCCCCAGTTAAATCTTGAATATATATAAACAAGCAAAAAGCACAATGTTGTATTAAAAGTGCAATAATACTGAAAAATTATAGCGCAAAATAATAATCAAAATATTTTTACACTAATAATCTGTAAAAAAGATTCCACATTAGAGGGACTTTCTGGTTCAAAATCTGCTCTCTGTTCCAATGTCTCCACCGCCGTTAGATGTGCACCATAGGGAAATTGGTATAATCCCATAGTGAATTGTGCAAAGCAATTCATAAAACACATGCAAATAAGCAAGACTGCTGATAAAATTCTCAGAAGGCAAACTAAGGCAGTCGCGCATATATATGAGCAATACCGCTAATACAATTTCCAGTGTAACAGGCTGAATCAACTCCACTGGACTCCTGTCAGCGGGCATGCGTAATGACATGTTGTGTGGCTACGATGTGACGTCATCAGGCACATCCTCCTGTCCCTGTGATGTGGAATGAGTTTGAGCACTATTTGACCATATATAATTTAAACTAGAAGTTCGCTCTAACAATAAAATCTCTAAATATACAGGCATTCACAATCTACCACTAACCTATCTAGCCCTGTAAAGAAAAAAATCGCTGTACATACCTTTTCTAAAGCCAATCCGGTCTGGTCCCACGCTGAGCTGTCAGGATAGGTGCAGAGGAGGCAGTGACAACAGAGGCCCCATAGTAAGTTTATGGGTGACGTCACTTCCCAGGCATTTTACAACCGTTGTCCACTGTCTCCTGCACAGAGCTTCTGCTGATGGAGCCTGGACGGGAGCGGCTTCAAAAAAGGTTTGTATAGCAATTTCTTCTTTCCTAGGTTTGATAGGTTATATCTAGGCCTATCTAGGTTAGCCTACAAAAGTTTTAAGTGCATATTTGAGTATTTTGGCTACAAACAAGTACAATGTGCAATTAGCAATTAAGGTAGATATTTTTTTTTTTTATTTTTGATACAGTAAGCAAGTATCCCAGGGACAGGACTCCTGAGGGCAAGAAATTAGAATAGGCGAGGAGGACATAATAGGGTAGGAGTGGGTATATCTTCAATGACTAAAGTTTGGGTTTATTAATCCCTCATGTTAAATAATTTGCTCAAAAGGAAAATATAATGTTTTACCATGTTCTTATATATGTAACCTGATATGCAAGTTATGAACAATATCAGATGTTGATGTACATGTCGATTCTTACATTTTGTTAAAAATCCCAATAAAAATTATTGGAAAAGAAATTAGAATGGGCGGCAACGCACACATGAATTTGACTCTCACGGTGACATTGATAGCAGTGTGCAGCAGCACAGATCACCATCATACCCTCTGTCCCCTCCTGAGTTACAGTGACAGTCCCTCTCCTCACCAGTCCACTCCAGTCCAAACAGCACTGACAGTCACTTTGTGGACACACCTCGTATAAGTACTGTTTTTAATACAGATTATTGGTGTAAAAATTTTTCATTATTATTTTGCATTAGAATTTTTCAATATTATTGCACTTTTCATACATTATTGTGCTTTTTGCTTGTTTATATATATTTGAGATTTATTAAAACAGGGATATGTATTTGGGAACTGAGCGCTACTTTTTAGAGTTTATGACATGTTTGTTTGTTATTATAGAAAAAAAAAAAACTTTACAGTGGGCCGCAGTGGCCCCCCTATCCATGCGTCTGGCCCCCTAATCTACATACGGGGTACCGGACACATGGATTCCAATGTTTTTGGGTTTTTTTTTAAGCACGTGATTAGAGCCAGAGGCTCTAATAGGCTTCAAAAATGGCCAGTTGTTTGACAATAGCAAATAATAGCTATTTTCACACTGATTCTCCTCCCGTCAATCAGGAAGCAGGTCCTCTCTATCAGAGCCGTCGTATGGGCGCCGCTCTGGGGGGGACGAAATGATTGGAGTAACAGGACGGTGGACACAGGGGATGGAAGAACGAGCCTGACTGCTGGCAGCACCAAGCCAGGGAAAAGTTTTCCAACCCAGGGCGATGAGAGAAGATTGCGGGCTGTGAGCTCTGTCCATACTGTTCGGAGGCTGTCCCGTTCCCGCTGTCACCCATCGGGGATTGGATCTGGGTCAGTGATCGGGGCAGGAAATCGGGCTGTGTACTTATCTCAGGGTGCCCTGTCTGTGTTGGATCGGATGTGGCAGGAGGCAGAGGATCCCCACCAGCAGACTACCGTGTCCTAGGAGGAGAGGTGAGTGAGAAACTGATGGAGAACCAACCGCCACTGACTTTAAGGTTAGCGTAACAGAGAAGGTTGGGTATGTGTTAGGGTTACAAAGAGGGTTAGTGTGAGAATTATTCTTAGTAATATAGTAAATTGGGCATTTCGGTAGGGCAGGGCTCTCTGCACCAAAAAGTACCAATGCTGATCTTCTGGAGCTGAAAGAAAATATATCCTTTCCAAAACTAGCTCAAGAATGCATGAAAGCCAATACTTGTGAATGGCCTCAAAAGTTGGGATAATGCACTGGGGTTGGAATTTGCTTTATAGTTTCATACCTTTCCATATATGCCTCAGTAAGGATGCAAAAGTAGGACAGCAATACACACATGGGGCTAGATTATTGTATTTTATAAATGGTGCTGTGATCTGTGATGGTAGGGGAGTGAGTAATAGAAGTTTTGTGTTAGAATTGGGCCAAACACCTCCCGGTTCGGTTTGCACCAGAACTCTCGAACATCACAAAAGTTCAGACTCAGACTCGAACTCCGAATCCTATTAAAGTTTGGGACCCAAACTTCAAAAATCAAGGTGTTCCCATTTCTAGGGCTTATATGCAAGTTATTGGCCATAAAAAAGGTATGGGTGTCTGGGTACTGCCCTGGGGGACATGTATCAATGCAATCTTTTTTTTTTAAAATGATTATTTTTTTTCTTTTTAAAAAGATTGTTTTTACAGGAGCAGTTATTATAATGATGCTTATGGTTAAACAATAAAAATGAAAAATTCATTTAACTACAGTTCCTGGGGGGTCCCCTTAGTCTGCCTGTAAAGTGTACTGTGTATAAAACCTTCTGCAGCAAAACTGACATTTATAAAGTAAAAAAAATAAATAAATAAATTGGCGTCAATACAATACCATTGCCGGCAATAGTAAAATATTAAAAGAAATGGTGTGCCCCCCCCCAATCCATACCAGGCCCTTTGGGTCTGGTATGGATTTTAAGTCGAACCCCACGCCAAAACAGAAAAAAAAACGGTGTGGGGTCCCCCCAAAATCCATACCAGACCCTGCTCCCCCACCCCAAAACACCTTGTCCCCAACAACCCTGGGTTGTGGTTGTGGGGGTCTGCAGGCAGGGGGTTTATCAGAAACCTTTAACAAGAGGGCCCCCAAATCCTGCCCACCCATGTGAATAAGTATATGGTACATAGTAGATCCATCGTCAATCACGATGCCGACGCTACTACTGACGGGCCAGAATTTTTTTTAAAAAAAGCTCCGCTCACGACGAAGGCTAAACCGCCAACTGCAGGCTCCTCCTATTGACAGTACAGTTCTTATATAGGTAAGGAGTGGGGCCACCTGGTGGAACTGCCCCCTTATGACATCACTGACCCAGCATGCACCAGTCAGTAACGCTACATGGGGTGATGTTGCCAGGTGGCTTCGCCCCTTACCTATATAAGAACTGTCAAACGGTGGAGCCTGCAGTTGCCGGTTTAGCCTTCGTCGTGGGTGGAGCTTTTTTTTTTTTTCTTTTATCGGGTTCGGCAGGTAGCAGCGGCATCATGATTGATGATGGATCTACATTGGGGGACATTTTTTTTATTTTTTTTTAAATAAATGAATAGTCAAAAATTTGTGTGTTTTTTATTTCTTTTTGACACTTTTTGATGAATGGGTAACCCCATATGCATTTACATAGGGGGGCCAGGATCTGGGGCCCCCTTATTAAGGGCCCTCAGATCCTGGCCCCCCCTATGTGAATGAGTATGGGGTACATAGAACAGAGATGCAGAGCCCCCCGCCCCAAAGCCCCCCCATGTTGAGGGCATGTGGCCTGGTATGGTTCAGGAGGGGGGGGCGCTCGCCTCCCCTTTCCTGGCCTGCCAGGCTGCATGCTCAGACCCCCACGTTGTTTTTTTTACATTTTTCTATTGTCGGCAATGTTTATTTTTTTTAAATTCAGCTGTCAGCAGGGAAGCTTATGACTCATCCGTTGTTAAGGACATCGCAGTCAGCTTCCCGGCCCACTCCTTAACAACCAGCTACTCACTGTGCCTGATTGGGCAAGGCTTTGTCCAATGAGGGCTTAGATTGCACTGTGCAGCGCGCAGTGCATTGTGGGGCACTTGGCAGGCAAATATCCCGCCGAGCGCCCTGCAAATTCGGGTGTTTGCCATACGGGAGAACAGGCGATGTTTGGGCCGAACTTTTGCTTGGCTCAAACTGTTCGCCAACTCTATTCTCTGGTGATAAGAGACTGAGTAGTAAAACTGGTCTTGAGAGACATAACAGTGAAATCTAACCCTGCAAGTTGGGGACAAGATAAGTAACAAACGTTATTTGCAAAGATGTTTATTACACTGCCATCTTTTAAAACATTTTGTTTGCCATTCAGGTTAATTACAGAGCTGCTTTGAATTACATACAGTAAATGTAATTAGAGAGAATCTGGGCCCATAGTCTAGAGTTGGGACACACTTGGCAAAAATCCTCTAAGATAAAGCCACAACTGGTATTCAAAAAAGAAAAACTAAACTGAAATAAGAAATAAATCAAAATGTTATTTCTGTCTATGGCAATTGGTGAAGTTTAAAAACGAAATTCAAAAATTTGTTACACTTTGTTGCTAAGCATATATCTTAAAGTTGAACTCCGGCAAAACAAATGAAACCATTGCAATGGGTCCCCCTCCCCGCTGCTTAAAGGGGTAAAGCAGTGTGCTGTAAAGCCTCACCTTAATGCATTCTATACATTAACCACTTAAGCCACGGAAGAATTGGCCCCTTAATGACCAGAGCACTTTTTAGAATTTGGCACTGCGCTACTTTAACTGGTAATTGCGTGGTCATGCAATGCCAGATCCAAACGAAATTTGCGTCCTTTTTTTCCCCCAAATAGAGCTTTCTTTTGAATGTATTTGATTGCCTCTGTGATTTTTATTTTTTGCGATATAAACGGAAAAAGATCGAAAATTTTGAAATAAAATTATGTTTTCAAATTTTTGTTATAAAAAAAAATCCAAAAAACTCAATTTTAGTCATACATTTAGGCCAAAATTTATTCAGCCACATGTCTTTGGTAAAAAAAATGTCAATAAGTGTATATTTATTGGTTTGAGCAAAAGTTATAGCGTCTACAAACTAGGGTGCATTTTCTGGAATTTACACAGCTTTTAGTTTATGACTACCTATCTCATTTCTTGAGGTGCTAAAATGGCAGGGCAGTACAAACCCCCCCCCCCCAATTTACCCCATTTTGGAAAGTAGACACCCCAAGGAAATTGCTGAGAGGCATGTTGAGCCCATTGAATATTTTATTTTTTTTGTCACAAGTGATTGAAAAATGACAAAAAAAAAAAGTTGTCGCTAAATGATATATTGCTCATACATGCCATGGTTATGTGTGGAATTACACCCCAAAATACATTCTGCTGCTTCTCCTGAGTATGGGGATACTACATGTGTGAGAATTTTTGGTAGCCTAGCCGTGTACAGGACCCCGAAAACCAATCACCGCCTTCAGGATTTCTAAGGGCGTACATTTTTTATTTCACTCCTCACTAGCTATCGTTTTGAAAGCCATAAAATGCCAAGATAGCACAAATCCCCCCCCCCCCCCAAATGACCCCATTTTGGAAAGTAGACACCCAAAGCTGTTTGCTGAGAGTCATGTTGAGTCCATGGAATATTTTATATTTTGCCACAAGTTTCTGGAAAATGACAAGCTTTTTTTTTTTTTTTTTTTTTTTTTTACACAAAGTTGTCACTAAATGACATATTGTTCAAACATGGCATGGTTATATGTGGAATTACACCCCAAAATACATTCTGCTGCTTCTCCTGAGTACAGAGATACCATCAGAATTTCTAATGCGGACTTTTCAGCATCAAACGTCCGACGGTCTTTCCGACGGACTTACGACAGACTTCCGAACGAACGGACTTGCCCACGCACCAACGGACTAAAGTCACTCGCTCATCGGGACAGGAAATTTTTTTTTTTCCTTTCCCAATGAGCGAAAAACATTGCTGACATTAAGGCCGGGTTCACACTGGTGCGGGGATCCGACTTGGATCGCCGCCAATACCAGGCACTGTGTTTGATATGAATCTTGAGGGGGAACTCCATGCCAAATTTTAAATTAAAAAACCGGCATGGGTTCCCCTCCAAGGGCATACCAGGCCCTTAGGTCTGGTATGGATTTTAAGGGGAACCACCTACGCCGAAAAAACGGTGTGGGGGTCCTCCCGAAATCCATACCAAACCCTTATCTGAGCACGCAGCCCGGCCGGTCAGGAAAGGGGGTGGGTTCCTCCTGAACCGTACCAGGCCGCATGCCCTCAACATGGGGGGTGGGTGCTTTGAGGAAGGGGGCGCCCCCATTTCAAAGCACCTTGTCCCCATGTTGATGAGGACAAGGGCCTCTTCCCGACAACCCTGGCCGTTGGTTGTCGGGGTCTACCCATTCACCTGGGGGAAAAAGTGTCAATAAAAAAACACACTAGACAGGTTTTTAAAGTAATTTATTAGGCAGCTCCGGGGGTCTCTTCCGACTCCTCCGCTCTCTCCTGCTTCTTCTCCCACTCTCCGGCCTCTTCTCCCGCTCTCCGGTTCTTCTGCTGGGCTCCTCTGCTATCTTCTGCTCTTTTGCCGCTCTTTTGCTAGCGGTGGCTCGGTCTTCTCCATCGTCTCCTTCCCTCTTCTCTTCTTCCGATGTTGACACAACGCTCTCTCCCACTGTAATGGCGTGTGAGCGGTGTGCAATGACTTATATAGGCATGGGGCGTGGTCACCGGGTGAAGTCACCCGGTGACCCCGTCCCTTATGACGTCACAGTCCCATCATGCCCCGGGACTGTGACTGTGACCCGCCTTTATTTTTCTTTTTTATATTCATTTTACACGGTTCCTTTAATTTTTTTCATCATTTTTATTGTTATCTCAGGGAATGTAAATATCCCCTATGATAGAAATAGATAGTAACTGGTACTCTTTTTTGAAAAAATTGGGGTCTATTAAACCCTAGATCTCTCCTCTGCCCACAAAGCATCTGACCACACCAAGATCGGTGTGATAAAATGCTTTCCTAATTTCCCAAAGGCGCTGTTATATCCGGTGAAACCTAAGTCATGAAATGCTCATAGCTTTCGATTTCTTAGGCCATAGAGATGACTGGGGCCATTCTGGTCCCGGATCAGCTCTATGGTCAGCTGGCCGAACCAACGGCTGCATTCTCGGGTTCCCTGATGGGACAGGAGAGCCCGAGAAAACCATGGAAGACGGCGGTTGGGGGATTGCTTTTACATGAAAACTAACTGCTGGCTGAAAAGATACCATGATGATACCCAAACCTGCAGGCATCATTCTGGTATAACCACTCAAAATCCGACAAAATACCAGTACGTTGCTGGTCCTTGTTGGGCATATATTGTAATGTTCTTTTTTTTCATGCAGCCTGTGGGCTGAATGAAAAAAAGTGATTGATCAGTGGGTATGCCCACCATTAGAATACCACCCTTCATCCACCCACCTCTAATGATGGACATAGATTGCACCATTTTTTTTTTTTTAACTGTGGTGGTGAAATCACCTCCTACAGCGCTGGAGTCGCTGATTTACGTATCGTGAGAGCAAACGCTGTTGCTGTCAAGATAAATAAATCAGTGCTGCAGCTGAATGGCATACCTGAAAAGCAAACAATGGTAACAACAGACACCATAAGCCAAAGTACGTGTGTACTTAGTTCTAGCTATTTTACTGCTCCTCCTCTTTGGTTACTATCAGCCAATAACATTCATCATCATCATTATTTTTATTTATCTTTTCTCCCCTACGTCAAATCTTTTCTCCCCTACGTCGAATCTTTTCTCTCTATGTCGAATCTTTTCTCTCTATGTAGAATAATCTTAGACTAATAGAGTTAAGGTTAGGCACATTCGACCACAGGTTTGATGGACACAGATTGTTATTGTCATCATCATGTCGAATCTCCTATCTATATCGAACTGTTGTAGCAACGAAAACAAAAATAAAGCATTTGTTTATGTCGGATCTTTCGTTTTTCGGATTCTGCACTTTCGTTATCGTTTGTTAAAACGATAACAAAAATACCTGAAAGTCGGACGAAAATACATTCGGACGAAAACGAATGCACATGTCTAATCTCTTCCTGCAATTTTAAGAAGGATCCAGTTCGTCCTGATGCTTTGTATAGCACATAAGCGTTCAGCAGAGCCAACTGGAATAAATATACAGACACTTTTTTATACCAGTGTCCTTTTGGGCAATTAAGTATGGCGCCAACATCTGGTCGTTGAAGTCCACCCCTCCCATGTTAAGGTTGTATTCGTGGACACAGAGGGGCTTCACAACAACACCAATCGCCGTTGGAATTTTGACTGCCGTATCTGCGTGAAGGGAGGAACATTCCTTGTATCCCTCCACTACACTGCAAGCAAATTATTACATCTCAAGCAGGCTCTCTCCCCTGTCTAAGTCAGAAATCTACAAGCCGTTGGGGGAAGCCCCGGCGATTAGATCGCACGGTGCCACATGCGGCAATTCCACAATCAAAAAGGTGAATAAAAAGTGGCACACTTGTGTAATAATTGTCCACGTACAAGTGGTACCACTTTCCGAATAAGGGTGACACCAAGTCCCACACAGTCTTACCAGCGCTCTCTATGTAGTCTGGGCAGTTCTCGGGCTCCATGTAACTATCTTTTCCCTCGTAAACCATAAAACTATATCTATAGCCTGTTGTTCTGTCACAGAGCTTATACAACTTAACCCCGTATCTGGCACGCTTGCAGAGAAGATACTGTTTGAAAGACAAGCGGCCAGAAAATTTAATCAGGCACTCATCAATGCAGACAACTTGATCAGGAGTAAACAAGGCTGCAAAATGTTGGTTGAAGTGGTTTATGAGGGGCCAAATTTTATAGAGCCGATCGTATCCAGGGTCACACCGAGGATGACAGAGTTCATTGTCATTAAAATGCTTGAACCGCAAGATCTACTCGTATCGCATCTTGGTCATCGAGGCAGAGAACACGGGCATATGATGAATTGGGTCAGTGGACCAATATGACCGCACCGCACTCTTTTTAGTTATGCCCATGTGGAGGGATAGGCTCAGGAAGGTCTTAAATTCGGAAACCGTAATAGGTTTCCAATCTCTGGCAAGGGTCAACTGGGTAATAGCGGCGATGAATTGACCAGCATACAATTTGCTTTGGTCCACAATAGATCTATAGAGATCTTCTGTGAAAAACAGCGAATAAAAATCGAGTGACGTAAAATCAACTGTTTCCACATGAATTGGCCAGTGAATGGGGGAAGTACAAGCGCTGCAGAAGTGGTGGGCTCCCAATTAGGATTGGCAAATGCAGCGGGAAGGGCACTATGGGCTTGACGGGCCTCTCTTTGTCTTCTAGGCTGGAAGTATTACCAGGGTGTACTAGGTCACTGGTGCTTGCCAGTTCACCAGCATGTTGAGCCGCACTAGTACTGGCTCTCTGCACCATATAAGAGCCCTGCGGTTCTTGCACCTCAACAACAGAAGAACGGGGTCGGGTACGCCTGACCTTAGCAGGGACCACTACTCCATTGTCAGAGCTATCTGTCAGGGTGCTGCTGCTGTCTACAGGATCGTATTCTGAGCCTGAATCTGACAGATGGGTGACTTCCTCTTCACTCTCATCTGTCATGCTCAGAAACGTGCAGGCCTCTTCACTAGTGTACCTCCAATTGGACATTGTGGCCTCTAAATTTACTAGTACAACTAGTGCGACTCACAGGCAAAAAGAACACCTGATTGTCAGAGCCTGCATCAATAGGTACAAAAAAAACTGTTAGCGTTGGCAGGGATCAGGCCTGACTCTGCGAATGCTGCAGTTATGTGTTTTGTGTTTTGTAAGTGACAGTGATCGATTGATACTGCACTTGGGTGGGCTGGGCGGAGGGCTAAACGTGGGTTCTAGCAGGTATCTGGGCTGATCTCGTGAACGCTGCGTTTTTGGGAACCCTAAACTAGAAGCTAGTATAGATTTGATCAGATCAAAGATATTGATCCGTTCAGACACTATACTAGTAAGGGAGGTGTATGGTGCATGCGTGGGTGTTAGCGCTACTGGCACTAATCTGATGCTCCCTGGGGCTGACGCTATAAAAACCTGACGGTGATAGTAACTAGCTAACTGGCTAACTAGCGTCAGCCATGACACTAAATACAGCTATCAGAAAATAGATCTGTACACTATATTAGTGACACTGGTGACAGGGGGTGAAAGTGTTAACTGGGGGGTGATCAAGGGGTTAAACCTTTATTAGGGGGGATTTAGGGGGGGTATCCTAAACCTATCTGGGCCTACTACTAACTGCCCTAACGCTGATTAGTGTCACAAATGACACCAGTACAGTGATCAAAGAAAAATATGAAAACTGCACTTGGTGACACTGTGACAGGGAGTGAAGGGGTTAACTGGGGGGGGCGATTGGGGGGTTGATCGAGGGGTGAAAAGTGTGCCTATGTGTACTGTGTCAGTGTAGTGTTGGTGCAACTCATGTTTGGATGTCCTCTCTCTGTGCTCTGGAATCGAAAAGTATTACAGGACGGGGGATCACATCACTTACCCTGCCTGTGTTTACATTACACAGGCAGGGGACAGTCTCCCATTCGCCAGAACCGATCACCAGGTCCAGGCCAAAAATCATTAGCCTGGGCATGGAGACTGATTGATTCTGAAGCAATTCTGATCTCCACGGGTGCGCCGGGTGCACGCGCGCACGCCCCCTAGGCGGTCGCGCGCCCAGCGTACAGCTACGACGCCTCACCCAGGAGAGCCAACCTGCCACAGTATAACTGTGGCGGCTTGTGCCCATCATATGCAGCCACCTGTGCCCGTCATATGCAGCCAATTGTGCCCATCAAATGCAGCCACTTGTGCCCATCATATGCAGCCACTTGTGCCCATCAAATGCAGCCACTTGTGCCCATCATATGCAGCCACTTGTGCCCATCATATGCAGCACGCCCCCTAGGCTGTTGCACGCCCGATGTACAGCTACGATGCCTCGCCCAGGAGAGCCAACCTGCCACAGTATAACTTGTCGGGAACCGGTTAAGGTGAAAAACCTTCTGGGCTGCAGCTCCCCCCCCAGAGCTCCTTTTTTCTTACCTGAACCCATTTGTTGCATCAACAAGCATGAGCCCAGGGGCTCCAGCTGCTGTCTCTGTCCTCATTGGATAGATTGATAGCAGCAGGGGCCATTGGCTCCCGCTGCTGTCAATCAAATCCAGTGACACTGGTGATGGGGGGGCGGGGCAAAGTCCTGCTGTGTGTGTCAATGAACGCAGCAGCAGGGCTCGCGAGTGCACCCGCAGGGGTGTTCCCATGGAAAGCGGCTTTCCGTGGTGGCACCCGATGAAGAGGAGGGGCCAGGTGTGCCACCGGGGCACCCCAGAAGAGGAGGATCGGGGCTGCTCTGTGCACAACCCTTGCACAGAGCAGGTAAGTATAACATGTTTGTTATTAAAAAAAAAAACAAAACCAACCTTTACAATCACTTTAAGTATTAACTGCTCATGATATTTTTACCTTATTCCCTCCTGCTCCCACAGGCTTCAACCTGTTCAGGTGGCTGGTCACTCAAAGCTTCCTCCTTTCTCTCCGACATCATCCTATACAACACATGTGTCCCGTCAAAATAGCCAGTTCATCAAGATCCCCAATTACGTCACGTCTGGTTACTGTAAACTGTCAGCAATTGGAGATTTTGCGATTTGCTGCTTTGACAAACACCAGCAACTGTGTACACTCCGGCACACGGTATTATAAGCAAATATTGTTAGTCTGCTCCGATACTAACCAACAAAATGGCCGCCCCCGCAGCGGCGGCAACTTTTTCCTCGTTGCCTGCTGTTATTTCAAAACAGCAAAGTCTTCGTGTACCGGAGTGTACACGCTTGCCGGTGTTGTGTTAAAACGGCAAGTCATCAAAATCGGATGTGACTTAATTGAAGATCTTGATGAATTGGCTATTTTGACAGAACAGAAAATGTGATGGCTACATTAGTTTCCTTTTTTGGCTTTATTTCTTCTAGTTTCATCTGGTGATCCAGCCAGCAAGTCTGTTGTTTTTCAAAAGCACGAGCTCTCGAGCTCTGTAACAGAATGTATTTGTTTACGTGCATGAGACAAACCACTTAACACTAGCAGGGGTGATTAAAATGAACAGGTTTTATTTATTCAAGCAAAACCTTTATCCCAAAAGGAAAAAAATGGTTTGCTGTAACTGATTGTAAAGTGTGAGCTGGAGTTTGCTTCAGTTTGTTAGTGTAATCTGTTAGTACATTTAACACGTGACTTTTATGGCTGCTGTCTGCTGTGCCTCCTGTGCTCATTCCTCCAGAGTTGTGCCTCACTAATACAGAAGGTGTGTTACTGGCCTGATCACCATGTGAAAACAGAATGAAAAATGCTAAGAAAAAAGCTGATGCAGCCATCATATCTAATGATTGGTAGGTTACAATATAATACATTTGTGGTTAGTTCTTATGGGGCGTACACACGGTCGGACTTTTCGTCTACAAAAGTCCGACAGCCTGTCCGACAGACTTCCGGCGGACTTTCGGCGGACTTGCAGCAGACTTTCTAACGAACGGACTTGCCTACACACGACCACACAAAAGTCCGACGGATTCGTACGTGATGACGTACACCGGACTAAAATAAGGAAGTTCATAGCCAGTAGCCAATAGCTGCCCTAGCGTGGGTTTTTGTCTGTCGGACTAGCACACAGACGAGCGGATTTCGGGGTCCGTCGTAGTTACGACGTAAAGATTTGAAGCATGTTTCAAATCTAAAGTCCGTCGGATTTGAGGCTGAAAAAGTCTGCTGAAAGTCCGGAGAAGCCCACACACGATCGGATTACCAGCCAGCTTTAGTCCGTCGGCGTCCGTTGGACTTTTGTAGACGAAAAGTCCGACCGTGTGTACGCCCCATTAGTGTTCAGTTGTACTGTTACAGTGGCAGCCCGTGCACTGTGGGTGCATGGGCACCCCCCCCATCCATGCGCCCAGCCCCTTTCAGGACGCCGGACGCATGGATTCCTATGGTGGGATGGGAGAGTTGGTACTTTTTGAAGCACCTGATTAGAGCCAGAGGCTCTAATAGGCTTCAAAATAGGGTGGGCTCAGGGCGCAGAGAGTGCTCCCTGATCCCACCCAATTGTGTGACGATAGCAAATTAATGTTCGCTATTTTCACACTAACCTTCCTCCCCACCAATCAGGAGGCAGGGCGATTGATGGGCACAATGGCTGCAATTGATGGGCACATTGGCTGCATTTGATGGGCACAATGGCTGCATTTGATGGGCACAATGACTGCATTTGATGGGCACAGTGAGGCTGCAATTGATGGGGGGGAGGTTTCAGTAGTTTTCAGTTTGTTTGCGCCCCCCCCAAAAAATTTTGAGCACCAGCCGCCACTGTACTGTTATAATTATATGGACATGAGCTATATTAATCTGAATAGCTATGGAAGAGAAAATATGTTCTATTTAATATTTTATTCTTTTATCTATATCACTGTCACATATTGCAGCTCTCTGCATTGAGCATTGAGTTATTCACATCATTTACTGTTCTTTGGGTATTTACAGCTTAATGTTTCTGTAACAGCAATACAAATGCATACAATTCTGAGCCAGAATTAAGCAATAAGCAATTAAGCTCAAGTGTCAATAAAGTATTGGGCTGTCAGAGGAAATCAAAGCATTCAGGGAAGACAAGCATAGAGAAAGCATGCAAGCATAGAGAGAGTATCAAATGTCAAAGGCCAACAGTGTCTTGTCAGAGACAAAGATCACTGTATTTAAAGAAGTACCAGAAATGTACTAAACAACAGGACCGCGATTCAGGCACCTAGCACATAGCTTTACATGGTCCCTCTATGAACACTGATTTATAAATGGAGGACACTGTTCACTGTGATACTACTTCTCAGGACAGTTTCCCTAATAAAGCCCAACAAATGAACAGCACCGGGACACCTTCAGAATAGGCTGAGGCCAGGCAAGCACTGGTAGTGAGATGGCAGGAATAGCAGTAGCAACAGTCACTATGATTTCCTCACTAAGGTCTGTACTCACAATGTTCCTGGGTATCCCTGGGTACTTGGATTCCTCCCTCCAATACCAGACAGACAATTCCTCAGTGGATCTTCAATGCCAGTGGACAATTCCTTCATTTGAATGGAACAAGGATGGATTCAAGCCTTTGTTACATAGTTACAAAGTTAGTCTGGTTGAAAAATTACACAAGTCCATCTAGTTCAAGCAATAAGAGGGAAAAAAACATGGAAAACTCTATATACACAACACAATCATATACCCACAGTTGATCCAGAGGAAGGCAAAAAAAAAAAAACAGCAAAGCATAAACCAATTTGCTCCAGCGGGGAAAAAATCCTTCCTGATGCCCCAAGAGGCAATTGGATATTTCCTGGATCAACTTTACCTATAAATATTAGTATCCAGTTATGTTATGTACATTTAGGAGATAGCAACAAGAGGAACAGGAAGTGAAGGCAAATCATAAAAGAAAAAAAAACGCATTCTAATGTAGTAGAGAAGAGTTAGAACTTCTGACAATATATTTTTTTTTATTGTTATTTGCACCTTTTTGTCCTGATAACAACCACACACCCATTTCTTGTACTAAAATCATAGGGACATGAAGTAAGGGGACACTTCCCCCATGGGTCACAAATGGCTGGAGTTCATATTTAACCAGTTACCAACCGGCCCATAGCCAAATGATGGCTGCAGGGCGGTTGGATAACTCTGGGAGGGCGTACAGTGACGTTCTCCCAGAATCCTGCTCTCACGCGCCCCCGGGCGCGCACCCGAGAACATCTGTGATCACGGATCACGGTAAACGGCCACTGATCGCGGCCGTTTACCATGTGATCGCTCCGTCAAATGACAGAGCGATCACATGTAAACAAACCGGCGTCATATCATGACGCCGGTTCCTCTCTCCCCTCTGTGTGCTGATCTGTACAGTGGAGGGGAGAGATCGGATGGCAGCAGTGGCAGCAGTGCTGTGGGCTGGATCTGTAATGCCCACAGCGCTGCTCTGTGACAAATGCAATCACATCCATGGATCCATCTATCCATGCTCAGCAATACTCTGCAGTCTGCAATACCCTGCACTACTCTGCAATACTCTACAATACCCTGCAATACTCTGCAATACTCTGCATTACTCTGCAATACCCTGCAATACTCTGCAATACTCTGCAATATTCTGCAATACCCTGCAATACACTGCAATACCCTGCAATACTCTGCAATACTCTGCATTACTCTGCAATACCCTGCAATACTCTGCAATACTCTGCAATACCCTGCAATACACTGCAATACCCTGCAATACTCTGCAATACTCTGCAATACCCTGCAATACACTGCAATACCCTGCAATACTCTGCAATACCCCGCAATACCTCGCAATTCTCTGCAATACCCTGCAATACCCCGCAATACCCTGCAATACCCTGCAATACTCTGCAATACTCTGCAATACCCTGCAATACTCTGCAATACCCCGCAATACTCTGCAATACTCAGTGATACCCAGCCATACTCTGCCATACCCAGCAATACCCAGCCATACTCTGCAATACCCAGCCATACTCTGCAATACTTGGTGATACTCAGCCATACTCTGCCATACCCAGCAATACCTAGCCATACTCTGCAATACCCAGCCATACTCTGCAATACTTGGTGATACCCAGCCATACTCTGCCATACCCAGCCATACTCTGCAATATTTGGTGATACCCAGCCATACTCTGCCATACCCAGCCATACTCAGCCATACCCAGCCATGCTCAGCCATACTCGGCCATGCTCAGCCATGCTCGGCCATACTCTGCCTTACTCTGCCATACTCGGCTGTACTCGGCCTCTGTATGTGGCCAGGCTGTGCAAGTCTCACACATGCGATATCGCCGTACTCAGGATGAGTAGGAGAATCTATTTCGGGGTGTCATTTTATATTTGATATGTACATGCTATGTGTTAGAAATAATGTATAAATGGACCATTTTGTCTTAATAAAAAAATGCGTTTAACTACTTCCCGCCACCGGCCGTCATACGACGTCCTTGAATTTGTGCGGGGATATCTGAATGATGCCTGCAGCTACAGGCATCATTCAGATTTCCGCTTTTTCAGCCGGCGATTCCCTACACCGTAAGAATGATCATAGCAGCTGTTCCACTGCTTGATCATTCTTACGGGAGGCGAGAGGGGACGTGCCCCCTCCCGCCACCCTCAGGTGCTTCTACCGACTCACCGCTATGATCGAAGCCGGGATCTTTTTTTTTTTTTTTTTTCATTTCAGGCTTCCCAGCCTAGAGGTGAGATGTGGGGTCTTATCTCACTGTAAAGAGGACCTGTCATGCCATATTCCTATTACAAGGGATGTTTACATTCCTTGTAATAGGAATGAAAGTGATCAAAAAAATTATTTTTTGGAAAAAAGCATCAAGCTAAAATAAATAAAGTAAAATGAACAATAAAAAAAAAAAAAAAAAAATTTTCCCCGTGTCCCTGTGTGCTTGCATGTCCCTGTGTGCTTGCATACGTAAGTCCCGCCCACATATGAAAATGGTGTTCAAACCACACATGTGAGGTATCACTGTGAAAGTTTGAGCGAGAGCAATAATTTTGGCCCTAGACCTCCTCTGTAACTCAAAACATGTAACTATTAAAAAATTTTAAAGCGTCCCCTATGGGGATGTTTAAGTAGCGAAGTTTGGCGCCATTCCACAAGCGTGTGCAATTTTGAAGGGTGACATGTTAGGTATCTATTTACTCGGCATAACTTCATCTTTCACATTATGCCAAAACATTGGGAAACTTTACTGTTTTGTTTTTTTTTAAAGCACAAAACTGTTTTTTTTCCCAAA
Source organism: Aquarana catesbeiana (assembly GCF_042186555.1). Classification (NCBI taxonomy): domain Eukaryota; kingdom Metazoa; phylum Chordata; class Amphibia; order Anura; family Ranidae; genus Aquarana; species Aquarana catesbeiana. Next base: position 501,088,470 of record NC_133328.1, on the reverse strand, counting down.
AAAAACGCGTTCGAAAAATTGCTGCGCAAATACCGTGTGAGATAAAAAGTTTCCAATGTATTCTCTAGGGTCTTTGCTAAAAAAAACATATATAATGTTTTGGGGTTCTATGTAATTTTCTAGCAAATATTTGATGATTTTTACATGTAGGAGAGAAATGTCAGAATTGGCCTGGGTGCTCCAGAACGCCTGAAGGTTCTCCTTGCATGTTGGGCCTCTGTATGTGGCCACGCTGTGTAAAAGTCTCACACATGTGGTATCGCCATACTCGGGAGTAATAGCAGAATGTGTTTTGGGGTGTAATTTGTGGTATGCATATGCTGTGTGTGAGAAATAACCTGCTAATATGACAATTTTGTGAAAAAAAAAAAGAAAAAAAAATCTTGATTTTGCAAAGAATTGTGGGAAAAAATGACAACTTCAAAAAACTCATCATGCATCTTTCTAAATACCTTGGAATGTCTTCTTTCCAAAAAACGGTCATTTGGGGGGAACTTGTACTTTTCTGGCATGTTAGGGTCTCAAGAAATTAGATAGGCCGTCAGTACTTCAGGTGTGATCAGTTTTTAGATAATGGCACCATAGCTTTTGGACTCTATAACTTTCACAAAGACCAAATAATATACACCGATTTGGGTTATTTTAAAGATTAGTATTGGTATAAATTTTGGCCAAAATATATGAAAAAAATTACTAATTTGCAAAATTTTAAAGCAGAAACGAAGAAAAATGCATTTTTTTAAAGAATTTTCGGTCTTTTTTCTTTTATAGCGCAAAAAATAAAGAACCACCAAAAGAAAGCTCTATTTGTGTGAAAAAAAGGACAAAAATGTCATATAGGTACAGTGTTGCATGACTGGGTAATTGTCATTCAAAATGTGAGAGCACTGAAAGCTGATCTGGTTATTAAGGAGGTTTAAGTGCCCAGTGGTCAAGTGGTTAAAGACAACAGCTTAGTCTAAAGCTTTTTTTTCTACATACTACATAACCTAAACTAAACTCATTGGTGTGGGTTTCTTCAAGTGACTTTAGTTCTACCTTGACACACCTTATTAGTTCTACCTTAACTCACCTTAAAGTGGACCTTCAAGAGGTCATCTTATGATGTCCTGACCCCCCCCCCCTTCTCTTACAATTAGACATTATTTTTTATATAACTAAGTATTTGTGCTGCAAAGCAACATTTTCATGTTTCTCCCCTAGGGGAGCCTAGGCAAGAATTATGGGTTTTATTTTCCCACTCGCTTTGCACATGCAGATGTGGAGCAGGCTTTGGGTGCTGAGAGAGCCCTGAGGCCTCACTGTGTAAGCGCTGGTTTCCCTGTTTTCCTGGCATCTGTGCACGCGTGGACATTCCAGTGCATGCACATAGACGGCTAACTGGGAGGTCTTAAACCTTTCTTCACCTGTGCACATACATGGAAAAACACGGAGCTGCTGCTGAACTGGTTGGTTGTGTGCTTTGGCTGGGCATCCAGCAAGAGACATATGGCAACAGGTGACCATCTTCTTCTGTAAGTGAACTAAGAAAAGCCAAATTAACTGCATAATTGACTAACTAAAATTAAATAATCCATATCCTGATGATGGGGCATAGTGAAAATGGTATAACTTTTGTTGAGTCTTGTTTGTTTAGCAAGTGCACCAAAAAACCCTCAGACTATTCTGAATAATTGACTGGCTGCACATTAATGAGGAGCTCCAGGCTCCTCCCAAAAAAAATTCAAAGTCAGCAGCTACAAATACTGTAGCAGTTGACTTTTAATATTAGGGTACTTACCTTTCCAGGCATCCAGCGGTATCCTGGCAGACTCTTCGAGTAGACAACCATGTAGGGAAAGGCATCCAGCAAGACACCACATCTGCATGTGTAATAATACTGTCTCCTATGGCAACAGTCTTAGAACAGTTCCTAACACAAGTTGTCGTTTACTTTTCCTACAATCACTTCTTGCAGGTTCTCAACCCACTGAGCTCCCAGTCTCTCTCACCAGACTTGCTGATTCACTGCCGCTGAATCCCATGAGCTCTTTCAAACTTCATTTTAGTATCCTCCTCAAGCGTGACCCCTGGCTCTCTGCTGGGTCCCTAGCTTGGCACTCCAGATACTTCTCAAGCCTAACCCCATTGGCCTGCTCGATCCCTGGCTTGGGACACAAGGCTACTCTGCAAGCGTCAAAAATTCATAATCTAAATCCCTGTAAGAAAATCAGAAATGTGCATCAAAAAATATTGATAATTAATAAATGGTAAAAAGCTGTGAAAAAAATATGCTTAAAAAGTGTCATAACATTTCAAGAAAAGTTTTCACAACCCAAATGGATAAGGAACAGTCCTTAGATGAAATACTCCAAGGAGCGAAAGTTCTTATGATGAATAGTAGGAGAGGGAGTCCCATACATAAACAGTTACTTCACAGAAGCAGGAGGAAGCATCCACCTTCCGACCAGTCAGACACTGCACATATATATGGAGAGGGAGGGAAATGAGGATAAGAGCTCTCATATAGTCCCACAGTATTAAAAGGTGGACCCTTACCCTCAATGATGGACCTCCTCTCTGGCGAGGTCTCACACGCAGGCAGACTTTGCCCTCTGCAGGGACTGTGGATGGATGATGTCCGGATCCAGATCATACAGTGTGCGTCTCCAGCTTGGCTTCTACCAACTCATCCACCTGGGGGGGGAGGGAGTGACAAGCACACTTTGGCCTGATGTTTCATCCACTGATGCGCATGTCTCTAAGATTTGAACATACATATGCGAGTTAGCACGCTGAGGACTGATTTTGGCCAAAATCAGTCCTCAGTGTGCTAACTCGCATATGTATGTTCAAATCTTAGAGACATGCGCATCAGTGGATGAAACATCAGGCCAAAGTGTGCTTGTCACTCCCTCCCCCCCTAGGTGGATGAGTTGGTAGAAGCCAAGCTGGAGACGCGCACTGTATGAGCTGGATCCGGACATCATCCATCCACAGTCCCTGCAGAGGGCAAAGTCTGCCTGCGTGTGAGACCTCGCCAGAGAGGAGGTCCATCATTGAGGGTAAGGGTCCACCTTTTAATACTGTGGGACTATATGAGAGCTCTTATCCTCATTTCCCTCCCTCTCCATATATATGTGCAGTGTCTGACTGGTCGGAAGGTGGATGCTTCCTCCTGCTTCTGTGAAGTAACTGTTTATGTATGGGACTCCCTCTCCTACTGTTCATCATAAGAACTTTCGCTCCTTGGAGTATTTCATCTAAGGACTGTTCCTTATCCATTTGGGTTGTGAAAACTTTTCTTGAAATGTTATGACACTTTTTAAGCATATTTTTTTCACAGCTTTTTACCATTTATTAATTATCAATATTTTTTGATGCACATTTCTGATTTTCTTACAGGGATTTAGATTATGTATTTTTTACACAGATTACGTTCATTATGAGCGCACGTTTGTTTTCTCTTTTATTTTTATTGTACACAGGTATTGGTGTTTTATTCGTGCAGCTTTAAGTGTTTATATTATTTTTCAGCGCGGTTTTTTTCTTTTATTTATACTCTGCAAGCGTCACCTCCGCTGGCTGGGTCCCTGGCTTGACACCTGCTGAAGTTTCCCAATTCTTCACCATCCCCGGTTGGTAAAAATACTGCTCCGGTACATGCTTCAGCTACTCACTGTGGTCCCTGGTAATAAGGTGGGTGGTCCCTTAGTGGCGACAGCTTTCCCTCTACCTCCGACCACAACAGGTTTTCAGAACCATTGCTCCTTGTTGGACTGCAAGCCGCAGTCCCAACCCTACGCTGCTCTCTTGCTTCTGGATAGGCCCTCAGACAGCCTAACAGCCAGATGTGCCCGGGATAGGCCCAAACTCTGGCCTAGCAGCCCGGGCAATACAACACATGTCCACCCAGACAGCCGTCCAGGTGGCACAGAACCGGGATCACCTGACACCACCCAAATATATAGGTTCTTCCAGCAGGCCAAGGGATTTAAGAAAACCCCTGCCCATTGACTGAGATACTCCATATACTCCTAATCTGTCCTTGTTTTGCCCTTGTCTTATCTAATGTCACCAGGTACCCGGCCACCTAGCGGCAGAAGAGAGAAGTGCAGCAATTCCAGACTTAGGGTGAACTCAATTGATCCCTAACAATGAGCCAAGGTAACTATACCTGGCAGGTAAATTTAGGAGCAACTTTGCCTAAACATCAGGGTGCTACATTTGTACACATGTGCTTTTCCCTTTAGAACCCTAGAAAGGAGGAAGTTGGAATTTACTACAGGGCATGTTTTTGAGTACCATTGAACCCCTCCTATAACACCCAAATATGGCAGTGATAGGAAAGGTTACACTGAGTGCAATCACCAAGCAACCAGGACCCTGATATCTCATGGGCCTCAGGTCTTCAATGGGACCCCTACAGATTAAGTCTGGAACCACTAGAAAGGGGGAGGTCTCTTATAAGTGTGTAAGCGAATGATTCCCAACATGGCCCAAGGGTAGACTTAAATGTGGAACCTGAAAATGTAATGAACCAGAATGAGAGTTCAGAGAATCAAAGTTACTGGAATTGCAAAGAGCACTGCATGCCAACTTTGGTTCCACTGTTGACCAATTAAAGGAATTGTATACTGTTCTAGTGTACTGCTTAGAACACATTGCTGAAACTCCCAGATTTGACATTAAAGCTGTGAGTAAGGCCAAAAATCTGCCTCATGCTGGACAAAATATAAAGCTTTGCTTATTTAAATAATAAATATCTTTGTAGCACCCTGGAGTTTAGGCAGGGTTGCTCCTCACAAATTTAATTGCCAGGAGTAGTTGTCCTGGTTGATTGTTAGAGATCTATTGAATTCTCCCTAAGATTGGCCTTGTTGCACTTTTCTCCTCTACCACTATGTGGTCGGGCACTTGGTGGCACTAGATATGAGAAGGGCAACACAAGGACAGATTTTGGATGTATGGGGTATCTCAGCCAATGGACAGGGTTTTTTTGGACCCCCGTGGCCTGCTGGGAGAGCCTATATATTAGGGTGGAGTGTGAGGTGATCTGTGTTCTGTGCCACCTGGACGGCTCTCTGGGTTGTATTGCCCAAGCTGCTAGGCCAGAGATTAGGCCTATCCCAGGCACATCTGGCTGTTAGGCTATCTGAGGTCCTATCCAGAAGCAAGAGAGCATCGCAGGGTTGGGACTGAGTCTTGCAGTCCAACCACAAGTGATGGTTCTGCCGGTCAGAGAACCTGTCGTGGTCGGAGGTAGAATGGAAGCTGTTGCTACTAAGGCACCAACCACCTTATTACCAGGGAACACAGTGAGTAACTGAAGCAAGTACCGGAGCAGTATTCTCACCGATCAGGGATGGTGAAGAATCGGTAAACTTCAGAGGGTATCAAGCCAGGGACCCAGCCAGCGGAGGTGACGCTTGCAGAACAGCCTTGTGTGTCAAGCCAGGGACTGAGTAGGCTAGTGGGGTGAAGCTTGAGAAGTATCTTGAGTGCCAAGCTAGGGACCCAGCAGAGAAGTGGTGGTGACACTTGGGGAAGATACCACTGTGAAGATTGGAGGAGTTTAAGGGATTTAGTGGCAGTGAATCAGCGGGTCTAGTGAAAGAAAGGGAGCTCAGTGGGCTGAAGAACTACTAGGAGTGGTTGTAGTGAAAGAGAAAGGAACTGTTATGTTTGTGTTAGGAACTGTTTAAAAACTGTTGCCATAGGAGACAGCATTCCTGCACATGCAGATGTGGCGTCTTGCTGGATGCCTTTCCCTGCATGGCTGTTCTCCTGTTGAAGTCTCAGAGGCTGCCAATTGAACTTGCAACTACCTAAGGGTGTCCTGGCCCTAAGCCTCTTTCCCCCAAAAGTTTGTGAAGAGAAATAAACTCTCTTTTGCATTCAAGGAGTGTCTGGCGCCCAATGACTTTAATCACCATGCCTCGCAACCCACTATACACAGAAGGATGTCAGCTATCTCTGGCCCTGGAGGTTCTCATTAGACCGAGGCCTGGGACCTTACTACATCTTTATGCTTATATATTTGTATCTAAATGTGGGGTGATGCCAATTACCACATAGACTTTCCGGTAAGAGTGTCCAGTTAACATAAAGAAATTTAGCTTTGAGCACATAGCGGCCTCTAACCTCCTCTTCCTCAGCAGCGCTCCTGGCTCCTCCCCTCCACGAAGTGAGATGAGAGGATAGAAAGCCGATTTCAATGGGGACACGAGTAAAAGGAAGGGGGGGGGATACTGATGCCTGGACATATTTTGCCTTATTGCAAGGCAATATGCAATGCATTAAGGTAAAAAATATTTAGGCTTTATAACCACTTTATGTTGCAAGTAAAAGACCTTTTCCTCTTAGGAAGAAAATAATGCCTTAAATTGTTACAGGACGAACCACTTTCTAATTGTCTTGAAACCTTTAAACATCAATCAGGTTTTCTATTAAGTCAATGATTAGCCATTCTAAAAGCTTGCCCTTATGAATGGAAGACCACTGGTTTCTGCAGAGACTTCATTGAAGGGTTTGCGGAAAAGGTAAGACCCCTGTATTTTCTCAAAGGAGACAAGAAGGAAACAGACCCTTTAGACTGCTTGGGAGAGCATGAGCAAGCTTTCACCAAGCTAAAGGTGAGTCTGATGCAGGTCCCGGCCTTGAGCAGTCCGAATGCCGATTTGCCCTTTGGGCTACAAGTGTATGACTCTGCAGTAGCAACAACAGCAGTGTTGTTGCAAGAGAGGCAGGGAAAAGGGGTACCTGTACTAAGCCAGGTAGAGATGGGATTCGACGAATGTTTCAGAAACCTTTTGGCAGCACATTGGGTGGTTCTTGCCACAGAGCATGTTGTGGGATTTGGCAAAATCATTCTGCAGACACCCCATTCTCCGATTAAAATGCTTTTGGAACGTACCCTCAGCAGAGTATCCTCCCAAAGGGTAGCCAGATGGCTAGTGGATTTAACACCCAGAAACCTTACCTTGACCCACAATGCCACCTACACTCTTTCACAATTGATGCAGTATGAGGGGGAGCAGCATGACTGTGGGGAGGTACATCGGACCAGAACACAGGAGGTGTTCAGGTTAGCAAAAGGTAGAAGACCTTAAAATCTGGGTAGCTGGATCAAGGTACTGGGATGGAGGTATGTCCTGTAGAGCCCCTAGACCAATGAGAAAATCATGACCAAATGCCCTCAAAGCTTTTCTGCCCAAAGAGCTGAACTGGAGGCAGTAAGAGAGGCCATCACACATTTCAATTCAGGTCCCATAACCATTTTCTCTGACGGACGAAAAAAACCCTGGAAACCCATTTCCCCCTCCCTGAGGAGCCTACATTGGCTAACAGTAAAGGATCAGATCACATTCAAGACCCTCTGCCTCACCCACAAATGCCTACAAGGAAACGCTCCTCAATACCTATGCGAGAAAATAAAACGCTACTTACCTAATCGCAGTCTTCGATCAACCAACCAAAACCTCCTCCATATTCCGAAATCCAGCTACAAATCAAAGGGAGAATGAAGATTCGCAGTCCAAGGACCACGGCTATGGAATACTCTACCGACCAACATCCGTATGGAAGAAAACCATCAGGCCTTCAGGAGAAAACTCAAGACCTACTTCTTCTAACAAGCTGGACTACACAGGACAGACCAAGCACCTTGAGGCGATTCAGTTCACATTTTCAGTGCTATACGAGTCATTCATTCATTCACAGCACCTATGTAACAAGGTCTTTGACCGAATACATGCCTTTGTGGCAGTCAAGGGGCTTCAGTGATGCCGCTGGGAAAGGCTTGGTACATAGTGCGGTGCGAAGAGATATGTGGGAAAGAGCAAGTGTGGAGCCTCAGAGAGTGGCTATCATTAAAGTGAAAGCTCACCAAAGAGGTGGAGAGGAGGTTACCGTGGGCAACAACAAGGCAGATGAGCTGGCAAAGGAGGTGGCACCCTATGATGCTGAAGAGAGGCAGGCCTGGGAGGAACATAATTTTGAGGAGCAGGAGGTGAAAGCAGGTTCTCATGAACTCTTGCCAGTCCTAAGGAGGCCTACCCCATGTTTAGCAGATGAACAAAATAAGGATAAGGCCTTGAGCTCAATCAAAAAGCAGCTTAGAGTAAAAGCGGCAGATGCTCCTCAAAATTATGTATTACAACACGATCTACTGTTAAGAGAGACTTCAGAAGGACAAAGGTTTGTAGTGCCCTCCCAGCATTAAAATGATTTAACCCGTGAAAATCACAGGTTAACAGGCTACATGGGTATTCAAACCCTGAAATTTGTGCAAGCTAGGTACTGGTGGAGGACAATGGGTAACACAGTCTCACAGTCAGTGCAGGAATGTTTGATCTGTGCACAAACAAACCCTAGGACAAAGGGACAGAAACCAGTATTAGCAAGAGTACCGGTAGCTAATGGACCCTGGGAAAACCTGCAGATTGACTTTGTTGGTCCATTACCAAGTGTTGAACGCTGAAAGAGAGGCTTAAGAAGATGGTACTGCAATCAGGAAAGAACTAGCTGATCCATCTGCCTTCAATCCTGATGGCCGTACGAGGGTCTGCAGCGAAAGGTACATCATTAACCCCATATCAGTTAATGACGGGGAGAATGATGAACCTCAGACATCCAGCAAAACCCAATACTTAATACCCCCATGAGAGAGAGTGCTGAAAGGGACAAATTTCTGGTCCAGCTGCAAGAACAGGTACTGGGGTATTTGCAATTCACTGCAAAAAACATGACACCTAAAGAGAAAGAGCAGCCTGAAAGGCTTCCCGTTAGCTTGAAGATTAGAGACAGGGTTCTGGTGAAGAACTTTGTTTCCAAGTCTTCATGGGATGCAAACTGGACCGGACCTTTCACAGTCACCATGACCCTTATGCCCCATACACACGGTTGGATTTTCCGACGGAAAATGTGCGATCGGAGCGTGTTGTTGGACATTCCGACTGTGTGTGGGCTCCATCGGACATTTTCCATCGGATTTTCTGACACACAAAGTTTGAGAGCAGGCTATAAAACACCAACAAACTGTTTTTTTTTTAAAGAAAACACACATAGGCGAGTATAATTGAAACAAAAATTCCTTTACTAAGGGCTCACAATCAAACAAAGAGGGAGGCAACGCTGGAGAAACATCAGAAATTGGCGAAGCCTTTGACCCCCAGGGCAGACATCAATTCTTTTCAAGCAAAATTGGTGGCCTGAGGAGTCCATATCTAAGGGAGTGCAGTCTGGTCCAGAAGTCCCAGAGATCCGGAAAGCAGCAGATGACATCTGTGTCCCCAGGCTGTGGTCATACCAGAGACTGCATCTTTTGTCAGACCAGACTGAACCAAGGTCATCACTCTCTGGTCTTCCTTCCACGCTTCCTTCCACGCTGTGGCTGTGGTGGTGGAGTTGTGGCAGCAGGAGGAGGAGGATGGTCCAACTCAATCACGTCGGTATTGGGTGTGATTTCGCCACTCACCCCCTTAGTTAGGACTTTATAAATAAGTTTCTCACACATGAGGCGTTGACCCTCCTGCATGCCCTTCAGTTTGGTGGCAGCTATGCAGGCAAAGGCCTCTTCAGGAGTGGGTAAGGCTCTGAGGGACGCAGAAGCCTCCTGAATGAGTCTGAGCGCTGAATCCTGAACGCGACTCCCCTTCCTGGGTCTTTTGTATGGAAGGCGGAGGGGATGAACCTGCGATTCGGTCAGGCTACGACTGGTCCCAGGCTTCTCCTGGCTGCCACTTAGCCCCGCCTCCTCCTGGCTGCCACTAACTCCCGCCTTCTCCTGGCTGCCACATTCCACAGCCTCCTCCTGTGTGCCACATTCCAGAGCCTCGTCCTGGCTGAGGTCTTCCTGTGTATGAAAAAGGGACATAGTTTTAGTTTTTTATTCATCAATCACACACAATTTTCAGCTCATGACTGTTGCAAATTGAATGTTAACAAATATAACAGACTATCATTCTGAGCCCAGCATTTTTCATTCTTGTCCCAATTATTTATGCCCACTACTGTCTATTGATATGTAAAACACTTTCTTAAATCAGCAATTAGTGATCAATAATAACATCTAGTAAACATCATTTATTTATTTACCAGAAATCTGTAGAAGAATTCTATACCTGACTCCATCTGGGCTCCTCCACTTCTTCCTGGCTGGAAGTCCCAGGATGGACATCGGAAGCCTCAGCTGGGGTGGAAGGAAGAGTGGAAGGAAGGGTTGAGAGGGATTCCCTGACTCCAGTCTGGTCTAACAGGAATTGCAGTCTCTCATAGTACCACAGCCTGGGGACATAAATGTCATCTGCTGCAGCTCCGGATCTCTAGGAATCCGTGACCTTCTTGCGCTCCCAAAGATACCTGCTCCTCAGGCCACCAATTTTGGTTTTTAAATAGGGGATAATTGCCGTGGGGACCACCGGCTTCACCAACTCCAGCAGTTTCTCCAGCGCTGTCTGCCTCTTTTGTTTATTATTGTAATGTGGATGTTTCACCTGCCACAGACAGGGCAGCTCCCTGTACTTGTCTATGAACAGGGGGAGGGAGTTGTGGTCATTGAAGCCATCCATTTTATCTGCAAAACACAACACGAGACAAACCCTAAAGTCAGGCAAAACTCTCCTAATCCAATATAGGCCTCAATCTAGAAGCAGTATAAGCCCAAGTTTAGATCTTACATTCGTTCTCACGATCGGCGCCTCCGATACTCCTTCCTCCGCTTACAGATCGTACGTACTACGCACGCGTGTTACGCTTTATACACACTGCGCATGCGTGTAACTCCGCCTGCCCCTGACGTTCTTTCTAGTCTATTCCCCGCCCCTTTTCGTTCAGTGCAGTGGGGGAAGAGCACATGGCGGAGATACAGCAGGTGCGTGCTAATTATAGCAACGAGGAGGAGGGGGAGGAAAGCCCGAAGCCTGAAACGTCTGGACCCAGAAGGAGACGATTTAAAGCATCAAATATGTCAGAAAGGCCAAGATCATAGCGAAAGTGGTCAAGAGTCTGCACCGGAATTTCGGGGTACGTCGATCGAAGATCAGCTCAGGAAACGGTGGTCAGACCTCAAATTAAGAGAGCATGAGCAGTACAGAAAGATCCGGAGAGTGCTGCAAAAAAGTAAGTAGTTGTCCTGTGTTCCGATTCTTTTTATGTTTATTACGTTCGTGCTGCTCCATGTGCTTTTCTTAACTGTTATCCATTTCTAAATGTGAACTTTCATGTTCATGGGCACATTATTCGTTCGTATCAAACATTTTACGTGCAGCCTAGAAAATACCATTGCTTTGGCCAAATGCATTTGCCCACATTTTTTAGGGCCTACTTGTCTGAAACTAATTTGGTTGTGTAGATGGGTTTGTTACTAGAATGAAATGCAAAATAGATTCTGTGTAAGGAGAGGACACTCAGCAGCAGTTTTCACATCTGGATGCTGTAGCACTAGTGTGGGACACAAGAACACCCTTTTTATTAGGGGGCCCACACAGGTGCTCCAGTGTATACTATAGGGGTGTCTCCATCTGTGAAGCTTGTACAGAACAGGTAAAGTATTGAAGCTTGACAAAGGACAATAAAAATGCAACATCTTGGAACTCTGCCAAAACAGACAATTGGTTTCTATCTTTTTAGGTGATCGTGATGTTGTGGATCCAGATCCTTTCACCTCGGAAAGTGCACAGATCCTGATCAGGGAGATCATGGGGTGTAATAGGGACTTGGAAAACATCAAGAAAAACATCAATAATGTTATTCAAAAAAATAAGAACATCATTGATGTTTTGGGGAGAGTTTAAAACCCCTCCAAATCCCTTTGTTTTTTGGTGTGCTACAATTTTTAAACTTTTTGTGTCAAATTGTAGAAAAGCCAAATTTTGAAGAGGCACACAGTGTGTCAACATGTGCTATCTGCCATCACGAGAGATCAATGGACGCTTTTTGTGGGTGCAACCCCTTCCTCAATAATAAAGTAGCTGAGAGGAAGGGGTTGCTCCCCCAAAACACGTCCCTTGATCCCCCGTGATGGCAGGTCACACATGTTGACATTCGGCTATTTGTGCGCATCTTCAAAATTTGGCTTTTCTGGGGGTGACTTCACCCCATCTGAACGCTATATCAAACACAGTTTCTAAATACTCATGTCTGATATTGCCTTCAAGTTCTACCAAATGTGAACTTTGTAAGTTCAAGATTTGTGTCTTTCTTGTTGGTTTTAAACATGCCTGTTTTATCTTACATGGACATTTCTACTTTTTCTAATGTGACCCCAAAAATTGTTATACAACAAACATGTTGGTTTGTTTTAAAAACCTTTTCTAAATGCACATGTGATTGTGCAGGTATTAAAAAGTTTGATAATCAAGAATGTGTGGATTATTGTCTCAACACTACAACACTTTTGTGGTGCTCTAATTGATGTTTTCTGTGACAATGGGTGTTATTTCCTAAGGGCAAATCCACTTTGCACTACAAGTGCAGTTTCAACTGCACTTGTAGTGCAAAGTGTCTTTGCCTTTAGTAAATAACACCCAACAGTGCTTTGTAAGGTTACACAATCACCCCATTTTCAGGACTCAACACATTTCTGTCAGGGTCAGCTAGAACAAACACAAGCAGTAAATGTCACCAAAGATTTGCTTATTTTTTTTTATTTGAAAAAGGGTTTACACATTGTCTGGCATATTGATAGCCCCCCTACCCGCAAAGTATTCAAGGTATCTTAGCCGGACATCACGGGCACTCGGGGGGGGCAAGCCAGGACGGCCACTTTCAAGCGCCGTCAGGGTTGGTTCGTTTTGAATTCCAGCCTCAGGCCCAACTGAGCTAGCATAGTTGGCAGAATGTTTCCGTAAAACATTGTGTAGAACACAGCACGCCAGGATAATATGATTCGGTTTATACTCCGCCATATGTATGGGTATAAGAAATAGGCGGAACCGGCTGGCCATGATTCCAAACGTGTTCTCCACCATTCTTCTGGCTCTGGCCAGCCGGTAATTAAAAACCCTCTGGTCCGGGGTGAGGGTCCTCATCGGGAATGGCCGCATAAGATGGTCCCCCAGCGCAAAGGCTTCATCCGCAACGAAGACGAATGGGAGTCCTTCCACATTGTCTTCTGGAGGTGGCAAGTCCAAGCTGCCATTCTGGAGACGCCTGTAGAACTCTGTCTGGGTGATGACTCCACCATTGGACATCCGGCCATTCTTCCCCACGTCCACATACAGAAATTCATAAGTAGCCGACACCACCGCCAACATCACAATACTATTGAACCCCTTATAATTATAATAGTATGACCCCGAGTTGGTGGGTGGTGGGATGATGTGGACGTGTTTCCCATCAATTGCCCCTCTGCAGTTAGGAAAGTCTTACCGCTGGGCTAAGTGGGAGGCCACAGTCTGCCATTCCTGTGGCGTGGAAGGAAACTGTGGAGTAAAATAAAAAAATAATTAGTCTTTGTGCACATAAACAGGGAAAGCAGATTAGACACAAACATTGTTGGCCAACATCAAGATACCATTTATTAGAGGTAATTTTTAAACACCAAAGTATAAGGTACATCTATCAGACCCCCCCCCTCTCATGGGCCATTTCTAACATTATAGGGGGGGGCTCTTGGACAGGTAACCCTCTCCACTTCATTGAGAGATGAATGCTTAAATAATGGGTATTACTTTGAGCAGCCCCTCCTTAGTTACACTATTGGCAGCCCACTGGACAGGTAAGAAGTGTCATAATACAAAGATATAAATACACACTGTACACATTTGAGCACATTTGGACATTCTGCTATTACCTATCAAGATAATAATAGGATACAAAAACTTTAAACATTACCATTTGAAAGTATACAGGCAGGCCCTTGCACTACATGCTTTGGGGAATTCATCCATACATCTGACCACAAAAGAGATGGGTATAGCGTGTATGGGTTTGGCAAAGTCAGCAGATAGATGATTGAGGATAGATAGAGAATTGGTATCAGCTGACTTAGCAGTTGGGGGAAGGGAAGGTTCCAAATGTTTGGGGTAAAGTACTACTATGGAGTTGATAAAATACATTGTTTAGTGACTACATGAGGTGAATATAGGGACAGGAGAGCATTGTGGGGAGGTAAGTGAAGGCAAATATGTATGAAGGACAACAAAAATAATTACAAAAATATCAAGCATGCATGAGGACAAAGGGGACATTCACAGCATATTCCAATCATGGTAATTAGGGAATGAGGAAAGAAATACAATATATTATCAAATATTATATACAATAAAATGTGATATTAAAGGATAAAAATCTTACCTTAATATACTCCTTCTACAGGACCTGTATGATGGCAGAACAGGTCTCCGGGATAATGATCCCCAGAGCCTGGGGGGAGATGCCTGTCGAGAACTTCAAGTCCTGCAGGCTTCTCCCTGTCACCAAGTACCGCAGGGTGGCGACCAGCCTCTGCTCCGGAGTGATGGCTTGCCTCATGCAGGTGTCCTGCCTGCTAATATAAGGGGTCAGCAAAGCCAACAAACGGTGAAATACGGGGTCCGTGATCTGGAGAAAGTTCCTGAAATCATCAGGATTATTCTCACGGATCTCACGGAGCAAAGGCATATGACAGAACTGGTCACGCTGAAGCAACCAATTCTTGGTCCATGAACTCCTCCCCACCCTGTTCATGGACTGGACTTGTGTCAAGGTCAGGACTCCAATACCAAGCCCCCGCACAGCACAAACTCTACGAGGAGTACGTATACGCAACATGGCTAGAAAATGGTCGGCTGCTCAGAACGAAGTAACAGAACGCACTGAAGAACAGCAAGGCCTGTGAAGAGCGACCTGAAAAACAGTAATGAACGAACAGGAACAGAATGACAAGAGTCACGCGTCACTTGCTGCACGCACTGAAGAGCAGATACAAACCCACAAGCACAAACTGAACAGCAGAAAACGATCTGAAAACCACGAGTCTGAAAAAGCATGAATCGTCTCTCACCAAACTTTTACTAACACGAGATTAGCAAAAGGAGCCCAAAGGGTGCCGCGCTTGGTTCTGAACTGGCCTTTTCTAGTCTCGTTGTATGTGGTGTACGTGACCGCGTTCTTGGCGATCGGAAATTCTGACAACTTTGTGCGACCGTGTGTACACAAAACAAGTTTGAGCCAGCATCCGTCGGAAAAAATCCATGGATTTTGTTGTCGGAATGTCCGATCAATGTCCGATCGTGTGTACGGGGCATTACTGATCAGGTGGTCAAAGTAAAGTGGCTCATTGACAACAAGGGTGCAAAAGGCATGAAAGATGGAAGATAGGGAAGTGGGTTCATGCCGATCAATGTAAAAGGTACTGCTGATAAGAATTGATTCCGCTCTTGTTCTTGTTTTTCCAGAGTCCTGGTGGAGCAAAGATTGGCAAGGTCTCTGGAGAATGGATTGAAGAATCATAATTGTTGTGTTTTTGGATCCATCTGAGCCATGTAACATCTGAAATTTATCACCAGGGCAATTTGCAATACAAAGTTTCTTTTTCTTTTGCACGATTTAATCCTAAATCAACATCTCGAGGACTTGCGTATAAACAAGACTTGCAAAATATCATACCGGAATCCCTCCAGTCATTTGTGGATGCAACTATATATATGAATGAAACGAGTTATCGGCTAGGGAACAATTCCAATCTATCCAAACCTTTGGAAGCAAGGGACGTAGGATATAGGATTTTTGGTGAGGAATTAAAAGAAGGAAAATATGTTTTTGTGTATGGCAAATATTGGCATAACCAAATTGATATGATGCAGATGCCCAGGAGGCTGACACTTAGGCATAGTAAGGTGTCTGTTGGTCAAACTAGGGAGCTCCAGATGACACATCAACGGGGGAAAAATGTCCTCATGGGGGCGGTATCTCAGTGTTATGAGTCCTATAGAGAGGCCCTCGGTTACTGGACATGTGGAATACCAGAACCGGACATGGGGGAGATACGCCTGGTTGATGTCTCACCTGAGAGGTTGAAACCCTGCACAGGTGATGCCAGTGACTACACACAGAGGCATGCTCTGTTAGAGAAAGGGGAACCAGTAAAATAGACCTAAGCTCTTTTCTAAATGCTGGCTACCAGGATACAGTATGCCTTCACCACATGGCACTTCAACTTCTCACAGTGGTTGATCAAATCCTATTACCCTGTATGTGCTAAAAATACTCTGAATCAAGTGCGGTCATTATATCAGAGGATTACTGCCAGAGATGTGCGGACACAGAATGAGGTTCATGCAGGACGCTTATTTCTGAGGAGTAACCGAAAGAGGAGGGATGTATTCAGCACTATATTGGGGGGAATAGGACCTGGGATAGGTGTTGTTAATGGAGTGGACAACGGTCTCCTGGGGAGCAAACTCTCAGCCATAGCTTCAGACATTAAGCGGGGCTTTGTTACTCAGAGAGAGATTAATGACATTCTTGATAACATTCAACAAAGTCACACTTGATGTGATTGTAGCCATATTAGTGCAATTGTGACAGAGAAAATTGAGTACTGTCCAAGATACTTTTTTTATTTGCACTAACATACAATTTTTCAGGACAAGCTTTCGGGGTATGTCCCCTTCTTCAAGGTCCAAGCGGTACTGATTCACAATTTTTTTAGCAGAATGCTTTTTTTTAACATTCTGCTAAAAAAATTGTGAATCAGTATTGCTTGGACCTTGAAGAAGGGGACATACTCCGAAAGCTTGTCCTGAAAAATTGTATTTTAGTGCAAATAAAAAAAGTATCACAGACATCACTCAACAAAGTCACATAAATACTCATGTTAAAGCGGCCCAAGATTTTATCCACCATTTTAAGAGGTTGGTAGATAGTGGTGATACAGGGAAAAAATATATCATGGGCTCTGGTGTGCACGCAGGGGCAGGCGGAATTATCAACCAACATCAAACTGATTATACAGTCTCTGTATGAGGGGCAATGGCCTTATGAGTTAGCATCACAGCTCAGTAAGACTTTGCCAAAACACATCTCTTACACTAATCCAAGGTGGTGGTCGATTGCCTGGATGGGCTGTGCTAGTTTGGTTTATGAGAGATGTTATGCTTCCTCATTGATCCCATATACAGAAGTGCAGACTCAGTCTGTGTATTCGGTGGTATCAATGGGCTTACTGACTGTGGATTCTACTTTGTTGCATCTGAGGCTAAATTACCCACATGTGATCAGATAGGATGGAAGCTGGAGGCAGGTTGATATTTCCCTCTGTCAAAGGCATTACCATGACGTCCTTTGTATGCCAGGTCAATACACGGTGGTAAATGAGAAATGTTGGGAAGATGCCTCAATCTGTGTTCTGGATGGGGAGAACATTGCCGGGAAGGGAATGCCAGCGTATTATTTGGGACCTAGGAGAGTTTGTTTCTTTGTCCTAAAGGATACCAATGTAACGTTAGTCATGGAACTAGGATGCTCTATGAACCTAACGGTAGCTAGAGGAGCATGGTGTATCCTTGGCGGTGTCTCTGAAATCCAGACACAGTGGAATTATGTGGTACCGCATATTGCCAATCTGTCTGTGGATGTCAACTACAACCTCCCTGTTAGTCTGAGAGCCCTGAACCTTGGTATGGGAAGGAAGGTACAGGAATGGTTAACAGATTGGGGTGGAGATGAGAGCCTTATGAGGATGCTGCAGCAAGAGAGAGCTAATGCTACTATTGCCATCTACCATTATCAGAATAAAATAAAGGAGGTAGTGCATCAACTAGAAAATGAATGCTGGAGGGTATTGGTGGGAGGTAATATTCGGACATTCCACTAAGGCCAACAGTATTTTGAATAATTTGATACACCCCATTGTAGTAGTACTCATTATTGCTGCAGTTTCATCATTGGTTCAAGTTGTTATGTGTTATTGAACTTGACATTTATATAGGAAGACCTTGCATTTATCTATGAAAGTTGAGGGACGA
Organism: Aquarana catesbeiana; assembly: GCF_042186555.1. Classification (NCBI taxonomy): domain Eukaryota; kingdom Metazoa; phylum Chordata; class Amphibia; order Anura; family Ranidae; genus Aquarana; species Aquarana catesbeiana. The sequence goes on along the minus strand of NC_133328.1, from coordinate 501,070,540 downwards.
ATTGACGGTAAGGTCTCCTCGTACAAGTAGAGGCTTTGCTGCCAGTTCAGAGCCCTGAAATACCGCAGATGTGCCAAAATTGCGGTAGGATAGGCCATTGTGAGCAAGCCTGTCTAATCCCGACCCATATTTACAGTAAAGGATTATAGGAGGTTGGGAAGTTGGGAGCGGGATGCGTAATTTGATGGGTCACATATATGCATATATTATGGTAATGGGTTGATTTATGTTATGGTATAGTGTGACACATGTGTATTTTACGTTAGTAATATAGGTGAGTAAGGCCCTCCTCAAGACTCTGTATCTGAAAGCTGGTTAATAAGCTGGTTGCTCTGAGTGTGTGCTGGTGAATGGTGAGTGAATGGACACCCCTTGCCTGTAGTGCAGCCCGTCGTGAAGATACCAGAAAGGAGAAGACACAGAATGGTGACATGGAAGCTGTCACTGAAGAATTATGGTGGTGTGTCACTCAGTGGCAAAGAAGCACATGTTGGGAAGCACAACACATTAAGACCGTTGTGGACTATTCCATAGGAGCTGTTTCTGAAGCACATATTGGGAAATGCAACACGTTAAGACAGTTATGGACTGTTCCATAGGAGCTGTTTCTGAAGCACATGTTGGGAAGAGCAACATGTTAAGACAGTTATGGACTGTTCCATAGGAGCCGCCAATGAAGAAGGGTGATATGTGCCCTTTAGGTGCAAAGTGGTTATGTTGGAAGGCAGCATGGTTTAATATCATATTTCTGGAGTTTTACTTCTTGGTTAATGCAGACAGGTGGCCTTTGGAATGTAACAAGTTGCACATCAAAGCTTTGTAGCATATCAGATTATTCATTTGAACAAAAGCTTGGCTCCTGAATGTCTGATGTGACAACACTATGCAAGCGAGCTTTATAGAGGGCCATGACTGGCAGGATGATTGATGAAAGTGGATTACAGAGATCAAAGGCATTGAAGATTGACCCAGGATACATAGACATGATACATGGACAATGCTGCCCCTAGAGACAAATACAGCAAGACGGACAGTAATATAACATATTGAGGAGGACTACCCCATAAATACGTTAATTCGTCAAAGTTCTAGATGGGCCAGCAATGGGGTTGGGTCTGAACAGTGTATGATTGAAGTATAAAAAGGGCTGAATGAGACAGGGAGCTCTCTCTGTTACCATCATCTTGAGCCCAGCTGAGGAGACAATATCTTGAGGACAGCCTTACGATAAGTATATGTGATGTTCTATTGTTACATGCTTTGCAATATCTTCCATTAGTGTTTCATGTTAGCATTTTCCTATTTTCTTGGGAAATAAATAAGACGTTGTTTTACTAAGTAGTGTGTTTGTTTTCATAGGGAACCTTATATCATTGTGCTTATCAACAGTAACTATCAGAGTTTTAATAGACTAGCTAACTGTAGGAATAGACAAATTAATATATATATGGAATAAATAGAGGGAATCCATAACCACCCTCGGCATTATTTAGTTTAGAAGTTATTTAAATTTCAGTATTTATTTCAGGAGGTAAGTGGGAGCAGCTTACAGAGGAAAACAGTTTACCACTTATTGCATTGCTCATTGCATTGCATAATATGTATCATGTGTTATTAGGAAGGCTTTGGCACCAATTAACTCTAATATTACAAGCTCAACATATTAGGATGCTAAGTAGGCTGTGTAAAATATGTATGGTAGTTATTTGACACAGCAGGGGCAATATACTGTAGTAGCTAAGCAGTTAGCACTCATGCCTTGCAGCATTGAATTCCACGGTTTCATTCTACCCAGGGACGCATGGAGTTTAAATGTTTTCAGTTTAGATAATAATAGTATTATTATTACTACAGGTATTTATATAGCACCAAGAGTTTATGCAGCGCTTTACATATTGTATATTCACATCAGCCCCTGCCCTCAGTCTAAAGCCATCCATAGACGGTTTTAATCTCGGCCAGTTCAGCAGTGTAGCAATGTCCCAGGCCAAGACCAACCTTGAAAAAGTCACGTGTCGGGTGACACAACGCGTAGGAGGAGTCAGTGACGTACAGCATTGAGGCTGTTCAACAGCTCGATACTAGCGGTGTGAGGACTCACTGCGCCCCAAGCGGCTGATTGTTTTCTATCCAGGCACTAACTATCCAGTCTCATGTGAGTGTATCCAGTGAAGTGTTTCTAGCTTAAAGCAATTCATACTTCATTCATTGCGCAGTGATGTCTCTTCTTTTTATTTCATGTATGCGTGGTAACTAAGAACATTCATCCGTAAGCCCTTTACTTTATACAGCAATATAAGGGAATTTTGTGAACAGATTTAACTTTGGCATATATGGGATTTTGTTCAATAGTATACACCAGTGCAGTGTATAATCTTCTACAATTAAGAACGGCTATCAACATATAGCTTCAAGCTATAATTATAAGAGGGGCTTTTTGAATGAACTAGATATTGGACGATATATATAGCAGCCATTTATTTATTTATTTTCACAGGTGGTAACCTGCGGCTTATTCATTTTGTGGAGCATATTATCATGATTTAGTGGATATATGGTTTCTGACCTGACCATACTTATATCTATTTATTTTTATAATTTTATTGTCACTTAGAGGGATTGATTTATTCACCAATTGTGCACTGGATTTAAGATTGACTGGAAGGTTAGTATTAGCGCAACACATTATTTCACTTGTTGCTCATCATAGGTGTCTGAACACTTTTAAGTTTTGCAGCTTTTATTATTTGGTTTTCTTCCAGTCACTAGTTTTTGGTAATTGAATAATTTTCACAATTTTACAGTTTAGTTTCATTCAAATCCATTTCAGCGCTTTAGTATTTTTGAAAATGTCCCAGGCCTCCTTCAGTCTAATGAGAACCTCCAGGGCCAGAGATAGCTGACATCCTTCTGTATATGGTGGGTTGTGAGGCATAGTGGGTTCAAGTTATTGGGCACCAGACACTTCTTGAATGCAAAAGAGAGTTTACTTCTCTTAACAAACTTTTGGGGAAGAGAGGGTTAGGGCCAGGACACCCTTGGGTAGTTGCAAGTTCAAATGGCAGACTCCGAGACTTTACTAGGAGGACAGCCATGCAGGGAAAGGCATCCAGCAAGACGCCAGATCTGCATGTGCAGGAATGCTGTCCCCTATGGCAACAGTCTTTAACAGTTCCTAACACACAAGGCTGCTCTGCAAGCATCACCTCCGCTGGCTGGGTCCCTGGCTTGATACCCACTGAAGTTTCCCAATTCTTCATCGACTGATCATCGGTTGGTGAGAATGCTGCTCCGGGACATGCTTCAGTTACTCACTGTGGTCCCTGGTAATAAGGTGCTTGGTCCCTTAGTGGTGACAGCTTCCCCTCTACCTCCAACCATGACAGGTTCTCTGGCCGACAGAATCGTTACTTTTGGTTGGACTGCAAGCCGCAGTCCCAACCCTGAGCTACTCTCTTGCTTCTAGATAGGGCCTCAGACAGCCTAGCAGCCAGATGTGACCAGGATAGGCCCAATCTCCAGCCTAGCAGCCCGGGCAATACAACACATGTCCACCCAGACAGTCGTCCAGGTGGCACAGAACACAGTCACCTGACTCCACCCTAAAATATATACAGTGGGGATGGAAAGTATTCAGACCCCCTTAAATTTTTCACTCGTTGTTATATTGCAGCCATTTGCTAAAATCATTTAAGTTCATTTTTTTCCTCATTAATGTACACACAGCACCCCATATTGACAGGAAAACACAGAATTGTTGACATTTTTGCAGATTTATTAAAAAAGAAAAACTGAAATATCGCATGGTCCTAAGTATTCAGACTTTTTGCTGTGACACTCATATATTTAACTCAGGTGCTGTCCATTTCTTCTGATCATCCTTGAGATGGTTCTACACCTTCATTTGAGTCCAGCTGTGTTTGATTATACTGATTGGACTTGATTAGGAAAGCCACACACCTGTCTATATAAGACCTTACAGCTCACAGTGCATGTCAGAGCAAATGAAAATCATGAGGTCAAAGAAACTGCCTGAAGAGCTCAGAGACAGAATTGTGGCAAGACACAGATCTGGCCAAGGTTACAAAAAAATTCTGCTGCACTTAAGGTTCCTAAGAGCACAGTGGCCTGCATAATCCTTAAATGGAAGACGTTTGGGACGACCAAAACCCTTCCTATAGCTGGCCGTCTGGCCAAATTGAGCTCTCGGGGGAGAAAAGCCTTGGTGAGAGAGGTAAAGAAGAACCCAAAGATCACTGTGGCTGAGCTCCAGAGATGCAGTCAGGAGATGGGAGAAAGTTGTAGAAAGGCAACCATCACTGCAGCCCTCCACCAGTCAGGGCTTTATGGCAAAGTGGCCCAACGGAAGCCTCTCCTCAGTGCAAGACACATGAAAGCCCGCATGGAGTTTGCTAAAAAACACCTGAAGGACTCCAAGATGGTGAGAAATAAGATTCTTTGGTCTGATGAGACCAAGATAGAACTTTTTGGCCTTAATTCTAAGTGGTATGTGTGGAGAAAACCAGGCACTGCTCATCACCTGTCCAATACAGTCCCAACAGTGAAGCATGGTGGTGGCAGCATCATGCTGTGGGGGTGTTTTTTCCAGCTGCAGGGACAGGGCAACTGGTTGCAAACGAGGGAAAGATGAATGCGGCCAAGTACAGGGATATCCTGGACCAAAACCTTCTCCAGAGTGCTCAGGACCTCAAACTGGGTCGAAGGTTTACCTTCCAACAAGACAATGACCCTAAACACACAGCTAAAATAACGAAGTAGTGGCTTCCCAACAACTCTGTGACTGTTCTTGAATGGCCCAGCCAGAGCCCTGACTTAAACCCAATTGAGCATCTCTGGAGAGACTTAAAAATGGTTGTCCACCAACGTTTACCATCCAACCTGACAGAACTGGAGAGGATCTGCAAGGAGGAATGGCAGAGGATCCCCAAATCCAGGTGTGAAAAACTTGTTGCATCTTTCCCAAAAAGACTCATGGCTGTATTAGATCAAAAGGGTGCTTCTACTAAATACTGAGCAAAGGGTCTGAATACTTAGGACCATGTGATATTTCAGTTTTTCTTTTTTAATAAATCTGCAAAAGTGTCAACAATTCTGTGTTTTTCTGTCAATATGGGGTGCTGTGTGTACATTAATGAGGAAAAAAATGAACTTAAATGATTTTAGCAAATGGCTGCAATATAACAAAGAGTGAAAAATTTAAGGGGGTCTGAATACTTTCCGTCCCCACTGTAGGGTCTCCCAGCAGGCCAATGGATTCAAGAAAACACCTGCCCATTGCCTGAGATACCCCATATACCCATAATCTGACCTTGTGTTGCCCTTCTCGTATCTAGTACCACCAAGTACCGGCCACCTAGTGGTAGAAGAGAAAAGTGCAACAAGGCCAAACTTAGGAAGAAATCAATAGATCTCTAATAATCAACCAGGATAACTATTCCTGGCAAGTACGTTTTGAGGAGCATCCCTTCCTAAACTCCAGGGTGCTACACCAGTAACCGGCTGAGATTCGAATCATGTATGGGCAGGCTGAATGTACCCAAGCTGATCGATCAATCAATATGGGTACAACCAGCCTGCTGGAATTTGCATGAGATCATTGCTAGCAGCTGTTATAGCCGCTAGCAATAATCACTGTGTTCTCCCAGTGGGGATGGCTTCCCCCACCCCCCGAAACCGCCAGGAGAACACAATGGCTCCACGGGAGGGATTCTCCATCAACATTGTCTGTGTTGATGGGGGAACTCATGGTTGCTGGGAAGAAATTTGCTCCGTCTATGGAGGGCCTTAGTTCTCTATCTCACATGCATACATACACATACTGGGACTATTTTAGAGGAGACAATTAACCTACCAGCATGTCTTTAGAGTCTATGGGGCACAGTAAAGCCTTATATACTGTGCAAATTTCTTTCCTGAAATCATGGGTTGTAGGAATAACATTTGCATGATTCCCCTATCAACACAGACAGTGTTGACAGGGGAATCAGCAATTGTCTTCTCCCGGGGGGCGGGTATAAGTGAGGGAAGCCTTCACTGCTGGAAGTAGATAGTGATTATCGCTAGCAGCAATAGCAGCCCTTAGCAATAATCGCAAGAGAATCTGGCAGGCTGATTGATCAACTTGGTACATTCAGCCTGCCCATTTACGGTTCAAACCATGTATGGCCAGCCTTAATAAAACAGAAGGTATTCACATGTCTCATTCCACCACATATCCACACAATAAGAGGAGTATTCCCTATTTCAGGTCAGTGGGCAGAGACATGCAAATCATTGCTTTTCAGATCCAGAACTGCTGGTGTATAGTGCAAATGAAGTCTGATATTATAGAGCCATTAATTCCACACCGCATACAGCTTCAAGTTATTTGGCCATCTTCAGTACATACACTGCACTGATGATATGGTTGAACCCAGAGTACGCGGAGGAAATTAATGCAAGCATAGGGAGAACATTCTTCCCATGCTTGCCTCCAGGACTTCTCCCGAGCCTCTCCCATCCTCTGAAATGCTCTACCCCAATCTGTCCGACTATCTCCTACTTTATCCACTTTCAGACGATCCCCGAATCCTCATCTCTTCAGAGAAGCCTATCTGACCTCATCTAATAACTGTACATTTGTTTTCTCCATCAGCACATCCCCACAGTTATTAACTCTTGTGTCTCTTGAACCTCCCTCCTAGATTGTAAGCTCTTATGAGCAGGACTCTCTGATTTCTACTGTATTAAAGTGGTTGTACTGTAGTTGTACTGTCTACCCTCAAGTTGTAAAGCGTTGTGTAAACTGTCGGTGCTAAATAAATCCTGTATAATAATACTAATAATAACATGCAAACTCCATGCAGATAGTGTCCTGGTTCAGACTCCTAGTGGTTGAAAGGCAGAAGTGCACTTTTATTTGCATGAATTCATCAGGGTTCTCCGATTTACTTCCACAACCCAAAGAAATATTGGTATCCTGTTTAGTTGCTAGTAAACCTCCTCTGAGAATGGGGATAAGTAAATATGTGTATTGCAAATGCATGCAGGATTATACATTGTTCATTGGATCTATGTCATTAAACATTTTTAATGTGACTCTATGTAGAAATACAAAATATTTGTTTATGCTTCTAAAGATGAGAACGACATTGGAGAGGTTCCACATTTTAAATCTAACCATCTATAATAATTAGACTTAATACATAGCCTTTTCGCTTGTTAATGTTGAATATACAGAATCATAACGTGCTGTGCAACCAGTTCTACTTGAGTTCATCATGATTTCATATTGTGTTATTTCAGGATAATGATATTATGGTATCTTTTAAATACCATCATTCCCTAACTAGACTGAGCATGTTTACTCTTAAAGGTTATATTTGTCATAATATGCACTGACTGATTATTTTTCAAGTGAAACTTGGGTGGTGGTGGTGGGGGAGGCACAACAATTAGCAGGCACATCTAGGTTCCTGAGTGCTACCTTGGATGTCCTATATAACACCTATAATACCTAGAGCACCAAGTACTCTGTACTGCAAACAACCAATCAAGTTTACTTACTGGTCTATATCCTTCCGCTACTTTCCTCCTTACTATTGGCCCATCACTGTGATTGGTGTCATTACTAATTCATAATAAAGCAAAGGAAGAGATAAAGCCAACACAACTGATTAGGAAGCTTGCAAGTTGATTCAGGCTGTTCCGACACAGAAATTACACGACTTCTGATCCAACTTTGCCCTGCGACTTCAAGTGCGAATTAAATGAACGGGATCCGAATTTTAGTCTAGTATGCATCTTGAGGGGGAACCCCACGTCAAAAAAATTTAAACAAAAACGACGTGAGGTCCCCCCCAGATCCATACCAGGACCTTTGAGTCTGGTATGGATCTTGAGGGAGAACCCCACAAAAAAAAAAAAGAGGCATAGGTCCCCCCAAAACCATACCAGACCCTTATCTGAGCATGCAGCCCGGCAGGTCAGGAAAAGGGGGGATTGGCGAGCGCCCCCCCCCCTGGACTATACCAGGCCACATGCCCTCAACATGGAAGTGTGGGTGCTTTAGGGCAGGGGGGCTCTGCATCCCCCACCCCAAAGCACCTTGTCCCCATGTTGATGGGAACAAGGGCCTCCTCCCGACAACTTTGGGCAGTGGTTGTAGGGGTCTGCAGTCAGGGGGCTTATCATAATCTGGAAGCCCCCATTAACAAGGGGGCACCTCCCAGTTCCCACCCCTCTCTCTCTGATGCCCTCCCCAGGGCTCTCTGCTCCTGTGATTTCAGGTGCCCCTGTGCTCTCCAGCCCCACAGCGTTCTCCACAGCCCCACAGTGTTCTCTGCCCCCCATCCCATGCTATCCGGCCCCCCATGCTCTCCAGCCCCCCATGCTCTAAGCCCTCCATGCTCTCCACTCCACTGTGCTCTCCAGCCCCCCATTTCTCTCCAGCCCCCCATGCTCTCAGACTCACTCCAGTGCTCTCTGGCCCCCCCTGTGCTCTCCGCCCCCCCCACTGTGCTCTCCGGCTCCCCTGTGCTCTCTGCCCCTTAGTGCTCTCTAGCCCCCCTAGTGCTCCCCAACCACCCCAGTGCTCTCCAAACCCTCCTATGCTCTCTGGCCCCCCTGTGCTCTCTGCCCCCAGTGCTCTCCATCCCCCCAGTGCTCTCCAACCCCCCAGTGCTCTCCCCCCCAGTGAGCTTTGGTCCTCTGTGCTCACCAACAGTAATTGCATGCCTAAAATAAGACAGGATGATTGTACTGAAGTCGATCGATGGATTGACTTCAGTACAACCAACCTGCCCATAGATGGATCAAATCTCAGCCGGTTCAGCAGAGATTTGATCCATCTATGGCCGGATTAGGTTCTCCAGGTAATCCAGTTTCCTCTCACACTCTAGGGACATGTTGAGAAGTTAATTGGATCCTGTCAAAAATTGGCCCTAGTATGTGTATGTATGTGAGCTAGGAACTTTAGATTGTGAGCTCCTTGAGAATAGGGACGGATGTGAAGGTGTAATATATATGTGAAGCGCTGCATAAATTGATGGCGGTATATAGCTACCTGTAATAAATATTTAAATAAATTAATTTGGCCATATACAACACAACAGCTGCAACTGAAACTGTGTAAGCTGGGGTCGAACTTTGATTGTGAAATTTAACTGCACATCCTATCCCTTATTTTGTACTGAACATAGTCAGAGATCTACTGAACTTTACACCAAAGCTATACTCTTCAATTTTTAATCAACTAAAATTATCAACCACACAGGATACCAATAAATTATGTGACGGCATAATGCTGCAATTGTTTGTGATATAACAGTACTGCATGCTACTTGTGTGATTTATACTATACCTACTATAATTAATACCAATCATTTATTAACCATTAGAGAAATTGTCTCCCTATTGTGTAAGCTACACAAGTAGCATTTAATAAAGAATAATAATTATTATTATTATTATTATACAGGATTTATATAGCGCCGACAGTTTACGCAGCGCTTTACAACATTAGGGAGGACAGTACAAGTACAATACAATTCAATACAGGAAGAATAATATTATATAACCTTACAATGCTGCAATTATTTGTGATATATGGCTACTGCATGCTTCTTGTACAACTTACATCATAGGAAGGCACTTGTTCCAGCTGTTACCAATCAATTACTTTTTAGTGATTAATTGGTGTTGATTTTTAGAGGCACAACTAAGCTACTAAAAATCATTTACTTAGCTTCGATCTTACTGAAAGGATCAGTTCATTTGTAAATTATGTTTTTATTTATATTAATATCAAATACATCTGATTATAAGCATGATAAAACTAGCCACAAAAAGAAAGAAACAATTAAATGGCAATCGTCATTTAGGCTCCATTCACACTAGCGCGTTTTTTGATGCATTTTGCATTTTGCAGAAATGCACGGGAATTTTTTAACATGGGTTCCTATGGAACATGTTCACATCAATGCCTTTTTGTTTCTCTGCATTTTTGGAAAGGGTCGGGGACTTTTTTTCATGCAAAAAGCAGCGTTTTGCATGTAATGGATTTCAATGGACAAGCATCAAAAACGCAAGTGCATCGTTTTTGCAGCGTTTTTGATGCGTTTTTGGTGCGTTTTTGATGCGTTTTTGCCGTTTTTTTTTTTTTTTTAATTTTTTTTTTTTTTTTAATTTTTTTTAAGACTGTAAAAAAAACTGTAAAAAAAAAAAACGCAAAACGCAAATCGCGGCAAAATCGCGGCAAAAACGCTGCTCAAAAACATGGCAAGCATGAAAAAAAAACCTCCAAAAACGCCCAAAAGCAACATGCATAGGTGTGAATCCAGCCTTAGGCTGGATTCACACCTATGCAGTTTTAGTGCTTTTTGCAGATTTGCACAGCAGTCCATGTAACATGGTTTCCTATGGAACACGTTCTGTAGAGCAAATCTGCAAAATGCAAAAAGCACAAAAAATGCATAGGTGTGAATCCAGCCTTAGAGGGAACCACCATATAACCAAATAATATAGAAACTAGATAGATAGATAGATAGATAGATAGATAGATAGATAGATAGATAGATAGATAGATAGATAGATAGATAGATAGATAGATAGAGGTCCATGAATATTGGGACATCAACACAATTCTAATCTTTTTGGCTCTATACACCACCACAATGGATTTGAAATGAAACTAACAAAATGTGCTTTAACTGCAGACTTTCAGCTTTAATTTGAGGGTATTTACATCCAAATCAGGTGAACGGTGTAGGAATTACAACAGTTTGTATATGTGCCTCCCACTTTTTAAGGGACCAAAAGTAATGGGACAGATTAACAATCATCCATCAAACTTTCACTTTTTAATACTTGGTTGCAAATCCTTTGCAGTTAATTACAGCCTGAAGTCTGGAATGCATAGACATCACCAGACGCTGGGCTTCATCCCTGGTGATGCTCTGCCAGGCCTCTACTGCAACTGTCTTCAGTTCCTTCTTGTTCTTGGGGCATTTTCCCTTCAGTTTTGTCTTCGGCAAGTGAAATTCATGCTCAGTCTGATTCAGGTCAGGTGATTGAATTGGCCATTGCATAACATTCCACTTCTTTCCCTTAAAAAACTCTTTGGTTGTTTTCGCAGTATGCTACGGGTCATTGTCCATCTGCACTGTCAATCGCTGTCCAATGAGTTCTGAAGCATTTTGCTGAATATGAGCAGATAATATTGCCCGAAACACTTCAGAATTCATCCTGCTGCTTTTGTCAGCAGTCACATCATCAATAAATATAAGAGAACAAGTTCCATTGGTAGCCATACATGCCCGCGCCATGACACTACCACCACCATGCTTCACTGATGAGGTGGTATGCTTTGGATCATAAGCAGTTCCTTTCCTTCTCCATACTCTTCTCTTCCCATCACTCTGGTACAAGTTGATCTTGGTCTCATCTGTCCATAGGATGTTGTTCCAGAACTGTGAAGGCTTTTTTAGATGTTGTTTGGCAAACTCTGATCTGGCTTTCCTGTTTTTGAGGCTCACTAATGGTTTACATCTTGTGGTGAACCCTCTGTATTCACTCTGGTTCACCCTCTTCTCTTGATTGTTGACTTTGACACACATACACCTACCTCCTGGAGAGTGTTCTTGATCTGGCCAACTGTTGTGAAGGGTGTTTTCTTCACCAGGGAAAGAATTCTTAGGTCATCCACCACAGTTGTTTTCTGTGGTCTTCCGGGTCTTTTAGTGTTGCTGAGCTCACTGGTGCATTCTTTCTTTTTAAGGATGTTCCAAACAGTTGATTTGGCCACACCTAATGTTTTTGCTATCTCTCTGATGGGTTTGTTTTGTTTTTTCAGCCTAATGATGGCTTGCCTCACTGATAGTGACAGCTCTTTGGATCTCATATTGAGAATTGACAGCAACAGATTACAAATGCAAATAGCACACTTGAAATTAACTCTGGACCTTTTATCTGCTCCTTGTAAATGGGATAATGAGGGAATAACACACACCTGGGCATGGAACAGCTGAGCAGCCAATTGTCCCATTACTTTTGGTCCCTTAAAAAGTGGGAGGCACATATAAACTGTTGCAATTCCTACATCGTTCACCTGATTTCGATGTAAATACCCTCAAATTAAAGCTGAAAGTCTGCAGTTAAAGCACATCTTGTTCATTTCATTTCAAATCCATTGTGGTGGTGTATAGAGCCAAAAAGATTAGAATTGTGTTGATGTCCCAATATTTATGGACCTGACGATAGCTAGATAGATAGATAGATAGATAGATAGATAGATAGATAAACAATGGAAGGAGTATATGAAAAAGCAAGGGATCAGACGATGAACTATCATTGCGATTGTGTAATATTTTTGGGAGTTGACACAGATTTCTTTTGAGGCATTCTCGGGAAAGTGTCACACAGAACATATGGTAACAGCTGTCTGTACTATACACAGCGTGAGTTACATCTTCCTTTAACTGAGCCAAAAAAATGAGAACACAAATCTTTGCGTGTACACGCAAACATACAAAGACACGCATACACTCACATTTGTGAATCCTTAAAGCAGCCAAAAATAATAAAATAAAATGAATAGTCCCTTAAAGTGGTTGTATGCCCATTTTTTTTATGTTTACCTACAGGTAAGCCTATAATAAGGCTTACTTGTAGGTAAAATGAATATCTCCTAAACCTGTACGGTTTAGGAGATATTCACTTTGCATGCAGCTGCTGACATCAGCGGCGCATGCACTGTGAATGCCCAGGTGAAGGTCCGGCAGATGCTGCCGGACCTTGCCAGGAAGAGTGACGTCATCCCGGGAACCCGGGAAGACACGCCGAGGGCAAAATGTCAGCTCCCTCAGTGTGGACAGGGATTAGATACCGACTCCTCATTCTAAGGTAAGTATTTCATAATGTGCTAGTATGGGGTACACACTAGCTCATTATGCCTTTGTCTTACAGGTTTTTTTTTGTAATTTTTTTTTTCTGCAGGCATACAACCGCTTTAACCACTTCAGCCCTGGAAGGTTTTACCCCCCTCCTGACCAGAGCACTTTTTACAATTTGGCACTGCATCATTTTAATTGGTAATTGCGCGGTCATGCAATGCTGTACCCAAACAAAATTTGCATTTTTTTTCCCCACAAATAGAGCTTTCTTTTGGTGCTATTTGATCACCTCTGCAGTTTTTATTTTTTGCACTATACACAAAAAAAGAGTGACAATTTTGAAAAATATCCCCAAAAATGTTTAGGCCAATATATATTCTTCTATATATTTTATATATATTGATGTTGCACTGAGCAGGGGGGAGGAGCCAGGACCACCGGCAGAGGACCCAAAAAGTAGAGGATCTGGGCTGCTCTGTGCAAAACCATTGTACAGAGCAGGTAAGTATAACATGTTTGTTATTTTAAAAAAAACACAACCTTAAGAATCACTTTAATTGAACAAGTTGAATTTAGAAGCTTATTGGCTGCCATGCACAGCTGCACCAGATTGTGCACTCTCCAGTTTAAGACCCTTTTCACACTGAGGCATTTTTCAGGCGCTTTTGGGCTAAAAATAGTGCCTGTAAAGCGCCTGAAAAACGGCTCCCCTGCAGTCTCAGTGTGAAAGCCCGAGTGCTTTCTCACTGAGGCGATGCGCTGGCAGGACGTTAAAAAAACTCCTGCAAGCAGCATCTTTGGAGCGGTGAAGGAGCGGTGTATACACCGCTCCTCCACCACTCCTGCCCATTGAAATGAATGGGCAGTGCCGCTGAACCATCAGCAACAGCTACAGCGGCGCTTTGCGGGTGATTTTAACCCTTTTTCAGCTGCTAGCAGGGGTTAAAAGCGCCTCGCTAGCAGCCGAAAACCTCTGCAAAAACTACGGTGTGAAAGCACCCTTAGTAAATTAACCCCACTGTGTTTTATCATTGTTTTAAAAAATGTAATTCAAATAAAGGACAGTATTGTAACTTTGACGTTAACATTAGGAAGCACTTGCTCAAACATTGCTATGTGTATTTCTAATTTCTTCAGACTTAACAACCACAAGTTGTTACTTTTGAACTGTGCTTAAAGCACAAAGAAATGCTCGTAAATTTCAGAGACATAGATAATATCTTGTAATACTGGCCTGGGGATCCAGGAAGGCATACTGTTTATGTATGTGCTCAGTCTACGTTCTCCTAGCAACCTCACAACTGGGACATGAAAATCTATTCAGTGATGTAAAGTGATGAAAATTTTCAAATTAATTAATTTTAAAACAGAAATAAGAGACCTGATGTGCTACATCTTCTTCTACTGAGTAATTTAGGCAGTTTGTCACTAAAAAGTTGGTTGCATCTTTATAGCATGACCACATTAAGGCTGGGTTCACAACTCCAACGGATGCGGCAGGGGTCCGGTGCGTCCCTGTTCTCTGTTTCAGGGATGAATCAGGGCCGAATTTTTGCCTGAATTCAGGCCTGAAATGGAGCCAAAGACGCACAGCGTTCCTATGCAAGCAGCTCCGCAGCCGCAATGGAGATATGTGAACCGGCTCCATAGAGAGCCGCTCACAATCTCCTGTCATATGAATTTACATAGGTGTGAACCCAGCCTAAACATTCAGTATATTGACATGGGTATAATTTCCACCATAATAATATATTCTACCGCGTATGTATGCAAAGCAAAAAAAAAAAGTTTAGGTTGAACAAGAAAATTTTGTAAGATGAACAGGGAAGTAGTACTAGTGAAGTAGAAGGAGGTAAGGAGATACTTCACCATGTATACATTGAGGAGCATGAGACCGCGGTCAATGGCACAATAGTTACCTGCTCCCTATTCAGACCTGTGATCACATCATCTGGCAGAAGAAGGTCTTTCAGAGCTGACTTCTTTTGCCACTCTGAGATATCATGTAACTGAATGCCTAGAACTGCAAAGGAAGCTTATGTTTGAAGATAAACCATGTTCTTAAGGAACACCCAGCTTTCACCATGTCCAACAATCAATAAGGCAACCATGGTACACTGGGTCACAAAAATTTGTCCCTACCATTAAAGGGAAGTTTTTTGATTTTGTCCTCAGGCCAAAGGTTCCAAGTCTTTCCCTGGTAAGATATAGTAGTTCCCTGGTTGCCCTGCTTATCTAATGTCACTGACTCAGTACAAGTATGTAGTTTAGGAGCTCCACTTTTACTCTGACTTTCCTGATCTGTTCCAGGTAATTGTGCCAGAGTATTGAAACAAAAAAGATCCAGGCAATAAGCATTTTTTGAAGGAGATAATCAATGGCATCCTCTGTATTTCTGTCAGGCTTCATTTTCAATTCTAAGACCAAAGTGATATTTATGCTGAGGTTACAAGTTCCTATATTAAATTATGTAATAATATTTTCTTACTGACTACTAAACCACATCGTTCAGCACATTATGACTAGAGGGGGTGGAAGGTTTTAGAATTTACAGAAAAGCCCTGAGATCTTTTATTTCAAAAATTATCAATTGAAGTTTTTTTTTTTTTTTTATCAACAAATGCCAATGACCATTGCCAATGTGTCTGTATCATTTTTTACAAGTTTTTTTCTAGCTTTTACAGTAGAAAGGTAAAGAGTCATTCTTTTTTTTTAAATGTCATCTAAGAAGGTGCCGTTTTTGTTGATTTATCATTGAGGATTTACACTGTTATCACATCCTCTGAACTTTCACATAGCTGGCTAATCCCCATTTAGTGGAGTCCTGAGGCAAAGCATCATTTAAACAGTACACAGTGAGATTCCTGTTGACAGGTGCGTGCATGTCTCATGGTGGATTTCATGCTTTTCTTGTAGTAGCTTATAATGCAATTATCCTGAATGATGCAGAATTGAAAAAAAAAACCATGTATATATACTTTGCCACGTGCTGAATACACATACATACAAATACTGTATATGCATTCATAAAACTGACAACATGAAATAAGCGCATTCATCGACAGCCCTTTTTTCTTTCAAAATAATATAAAATTGCAATACAAATTGACTGAACTGCAGGAAATCAACCTGTAAGGGGGCTTGCGAATGGGCGGATGTTGGTGTCGAATTTTACAGTCCCCTCCCCACTTATTCTTGGATAGGATAACCACCAACCTGTTGTTGAGCTAAACTCTTCACCAAGTTGTGTCATACCGCCAGCCAGAGAACCACTAATGACATCTCCGGCCAGAAGCCTTAATATTTATGAATAAAAGGTCCACACACAAATGCATTTCCAACACCTAAATGCAACTTGATATCTTCACATACTGTAGCTTTCTATTTCACATTTGACATACAAGCAGAATCTTTAGCATGGAACGCCACATGTGAGGTTAGATATTCTGTAGCAATCACTTAGGAGTAGAGCACAAATACACATCCTTTAGTTAAGCTATCCTAAAACCACTTCATTCCTCTCCTTGGGAACACCACAGAACTGGAACCACTTCCCTACATGTATTAAAGCGGGGTTCCATCCAAAAGTGAATCCCGGCTTATCTGCCTTCTACCCCCTCCAGTGCCATTTGGTACCTTTCGGGAGGGAGGGGGGAGCAGGAACCTGTTTTTGCCACGGCAAGATAAACTAAAACTAAAAAAAGAAAAACTGTGAACCCCATGCCAAAATAAAGAAAAATTGCCATGCTCCCCCCAAAATCCATACCAGACCCTTATCTGAGCATGCAGCCTGGTAGGCCAGGAAAGGGTGGGGGGGAGCGAGTACTCCTCCCCAAACAATACCAGGCCACATGTCCCCAACATGGGGGGGTGCTTTGGGGCAGGGGGACCCCCCTAAAGCACCTTGTCCCCATGTTTTTGAGGGCAAGGGCCTCTTCCCCACAACCCTGGCCCGGTGGTTGTGAGTGTGCGGATGTGACTTATCAGGGGTATGAGTGGGGTCATACTGTAGTACCCCCACTCAATCACCAAAAAAGTGTAAAAAGTGAGTAAAAACACAAGTCCCTTATTAAAAAAAAAAAAATGTTCCCCGAAGTAGATCCAACATCAATTATGATAAACGACATCCGCTGGCCTGAAAAAAAAAAGGGCTCTTCACCCGATGAAAGTTTCCGCCATCTGACAGCTCCATTGTCTGCCAGTTTCCTAAATAACTAAGAGGTGGGGACCACCCGATAACATCACCAAGTGACCTTGCCCCCTTGTGATGTCATCAACCAGGGGCATTTTTTTTCTTTGTGTCAGCGGCTGGCGGGGAACCCCACTGACAGCTGATGAGTCAACCATTGTTAAGGACGCCGGCCTTAGCAACCAGCTACTCTTCAAATATAATTTGGATTGTCTATCAATTTTGAAAATTTTCTAAATTAATATATGAAACTAACCTAAACGAATTTCAATGATTCGTTACTATTTCATTCAGAGATTTGTATACATCGAGCCTCCAAATAGCCAAAAATACATCCAAATTTATATTCGGACCAAAACGAATTGCACATGTTTATTCTCCACTAGGGATGAGCTTCGAGTTCGAGTCGAACTCATGTTCGACTCGAACATTGGCTGTTCGCAAGTTCGCCGAACAGCACACAATTTGGGGTGTTCGCGGCAAATTCGAATGCCGCGGAACACCCTTTAAAAGTCTATGGGAGAAATCAAAAGTGCTAATTTTAAAGGCTACTATGCAAGTTATTGTCATAAAAAGTGTTTGGGGACCCAGGTCCTGCCCCAGGGGACATGGATCAATGCAAAAAAAGTTTTAAAAACGGCCGTTTTTTCAGGAGCAGTGATTTTAATAATGCTTAAAGTCAAACAATAAAAGTGTAATATCCCTTTAAATTTCGTACCTGGGGGGTGTCTATAGTATGCCTGTAAAGGGGCGCATGTTTCCTGTGTTTAGAACAGTCTGACAGCAAAATTACATTTTGAAGGAAAAAACTCATTTAAAACTACCCGCGGCTATTGCATTGCCGACAATACACATAGAAGTTCATTGATAAAAACGGCATGGGAATTCCCCAAAGGGGAACCCCGAACCAAAATTAAAAAAAAAAAAAAGACGTGGGAGTCCCCCTAAATTCCATACCAGGCCCTTCAGGTCTTATATGGATATTAAGGGGAACCCCGGCCAAAATTTTTTAAAAAAAATGACGTGGGGTTCCCCCTAAATTCCATACCAGACCCTTCAGGTCTGGTATGGATTTTAAGGGGAACCCCGCGCCAAAAAAAAAACAAAAAAAAAACGGCATGGGGTCCCCCCAAAAATCCATACCAGACCCTTATCCGAGCACGCAACCTGGCAGGCCGCAGGAAAAGAGGGGGGGACGAGAGTGCGGCCCCCCCCTCCTGAACCGTACCAGGCCACATGCCCTCAACATTGGGAGGGTGCTTTGGGGTAGCCCCCCAAAACACCTTGTCCCCATGTTGATGAGGACAAGGGCCTCATCCCCACAACCCTGGCCGGTGGTTGTGGGGGTCTGCGGGCGGGGGGCTTATCGGAATCTGGAAGCCCCCTTTAACAAGGGGACCCCCAGATCCTGCCCCCCCTGTGTGAAATGGTAAGTGTACCCCTACCATTTCACTAAAAAACTGCCAAAAATGTTAAAAATGACAAGAGACAGTTTTTGACAACTCCTTTATTTAAATACTTCTTCTTTCTTCTATCTTCCTTCATCTTCTGGTTCTTCTGGTTCTTCCTCTGGCGTTCTCGTCCAGCATCTCCTCCGCGGCGTCTTCTGTCTTCTTCTCCTCGGGCCGCTCCGCACCTATGGCATGGGGGGAGGCTCCCGCTCTTCTCTTCTTCTTCATCTTCTTCTCTTCTTCATTTTCTTCTCCAGGGCGCTCCGCACCCATGCTGGCATGGAGGGAGGCTCCCGCTGTGTGACGGCGCTCCTCGTCTGACAGTTCTTAAATAACGGGGGGCGGGGCCACCCGGTGACCCCGCCCCCCTCTGACGCACGGTGACTTTACGGGACTTCCCTGTGACGTCATGGGGAATGCCACAGGGAAGTCCCGTCATGTCCCGTGCGTCAGAGGGGGGCGGGGTCACCGGGTGGCCCCGCCCCCCATTATTTAAGAACTGTCAGACGAGGAGCGCCGTCACACAGCGGGAGCCTCCCTCCATGCCAGCATGGGTGCGGAGTGGCCCGGAAAAGAAAATGAAGAAGAGAAGAAGAGGAGAAGATGAAGAAGAAGAGAAGAGCGGGAGCCTCCCCCCATGCCATGGGTGCGGAGCGGCCCGAGGAGAAGAAGACAGAAGACGCCGCGGAGGAGATGCTGGACGAGAACGCCGGAGGAAGAACCAGAAGAGCCAGAAGAACCAGAAGAACCAGAAGATGAAGGAAGATAGAAGAAAGAAGAAGTATTTAAATAAAGGAATTGTCAAAAACTGTCTCTTGTCATTTTTAACATTTTTGACAGTTTTTTAGTGAAATGGTAGGGGTACTTTTGTACCCCCTTACCATTTCACACGGGGGGGGGGCCGGGATCTGGGGGTCCCCTTGTTAAAGGGGGCTTCCAGATTCCGATAAGCCCCCCGCCCGCAGACCCCCACAACCACCGGCCAGGGTTGTGGGGATGAGGCCCTTGTCCTCATCAACATGGGGACAAGGTGTTTTGGGGGGCTACCCCAAAGCACCCTCCCAATGTTGAGGGCATGTGGCCTGGTATTGTTCAGGAGGGGGGGGTGCACTCTCGTCCCCCCCTCTTTTCCTGCGGCCTGCCAGGTTGCGTGCTCGGATAAGGGTCTGGTATGGATTTTTGGGGGGACCCCACGCCATTTTTTTTTTTTTTTTTTTGCCGCGGGGTTCCCCTTAAAATCCATACCAGACCTTGAAGGGTCTATTTGGTCTGTGCTCTCCCCACCATGCTTTGCCTCAGGGGAATTACCTGTGGACAGAGTAGGACATGGTGTTCTGTGGAAGCAAAGCATTTCATTTGGCAAGAAAGAATACTAAATAGGCACTCCAGTGTAAATAAAACCCAGAAAACTGTTGTATTATTGGAAAATATAATAGCTGGACTCAAAGCATATGTACATAGACTTGTGCTAAAGAAAGTTCCACAAAAAACAATAATGTCCAAGAAATAGGTCAAGTTTATTGAAGTAATCAAATAGATCTTACATGCAGGGCCAGCCCTCCCGCTAGGCAAATTAGGCAGCCACCTGGGGCGTACTGCTGCCTAGGGGGCGCAGCCACGGCCACTGAGTTTCCTACTAGCCTGTCCAGGGAACATGAGGGGGTGAAGATTGAGGTCAGCAGCAGGTCAGCCTGTGAGGAGGGTGACACTGAGCAGGCTCCCGGGAGTCGGAGGACAGCTGGGGAGGCGGAGAAGGCAGGCTTCATGTCTCAGGTCTCCGGACATAGGAGAAATTCTGCTGCCCCGGTTAGTCTGCTCTGATCCTGTTGTAGTCACCCTCGCCCTAGGCATGACAATTACCACACCCCACCGGGCCAGGCAGGCAGCGGGGGAGGGGGGTAGGTGTTAGTCTTGCCTAGGGTGCGAAATAGTCAAGCACCGGCCCTGCTTACATGGCGCCAAGCAGTAATCTCAGGCAGTGATGGAAAGTTAGCTGGCTGAGAGCAGATGCAGTGTGCAGATCTCCAGCCAATATGGGCAAGCTCCAAGGGACTCTAGCCAGGAAGTGACGTCACCAAAAACCCGGAAGTCCTCCTCCACTGACTCGGAAGAAACTGAAGGGACACCAAGGAACAGTACACTAAGCCGGTTACCAGGATGACATGTTCCGGGGCATGGTCCTTTCTCAAATCCTGACACAGATACCAGCTATAGAACTATATATACCTAAGCACTAGGGATCGGCACACTACAATTAAACAATTAAACAGTACACTAAAAATAGCATTAAAAACACCACACAGGGGCCGATAAAGTGCTAAGAAAGTGCTAAGAATTACAATAATCATAAAAAGACTTAAAAACTATGTCACTGCCATTCAAATCATAAAAGGAAAGAAACTACAGTCACTTGCTAATATATCTGGGGAAATAATAAATTAATAATAAATAGTAAATCAATAATTGTTTAATCACTTGCCTATTCGGCACTTTCGCCCCCATCCTGCCCAGGCCAATTTTCAGCTTTCAGTGCTGTCGCACTTTGGTTGACATGCAACACTGCACCCAAATTACATTTTTCTCATTTTTTTGAGACAGATAGAGCTTTCTTTTGGTGGAATTTAATTACCATTGGGTTTTATATTTTTTGCTAAATAAATGAAAAAGGGCACTGATATGCTGCACTGATGGGTACTGATAGACTGCAATGATGGGCACTGATAGGCTGCACTGATGGGCATTGATGAGGTGGCACTGATGGGCTCTGATGAGGAGGCTCTGATGGGCACTGATAGGTGGCACTGTTGAACACTAATGACCACTGCTAGGTGGCACTGATGGGCACTGATAGGCTGCACCGATATGCATCACTGATAGGCGCTGACAGGCAGCACTAATGGATACTGAGAGGCAGCACTGATGGGCACTGTTGGGGCTGCACTGATGATTGGGACACTGATGAGCAGTGCCCTGATTATCAGTGTAGATGTCCCCTGTGTAGATTGCTGCTTATTGTCTCTGCTGTGTGATTGGCTCCTTACCCCAATCTGTGGTCAGCTGTCCAAAGAGCACAGTGATCACAGATCACTGCCTATTCGCGCCGGCAATGTGCGAACACGCTGTAGCTGACATTGAATGAAAAACCACGTTCCATGGATTTGATGAACAATCAATTTCTGTACAAACACCCTGTTGCTATAGCCAACAACACTGATCATTGTGTTCTAACAGCAGGGAAAGCTCCCTGCAAGGAAAACACAGTAAGCTATAGCCGGCAACGCTTATTATGTTCTGACAGTGGGGATAGCTTCCTACCATGAAAATACAATAGCACAGTGGGACCAATTCCCCCATGCACCTCGAATGTGTGGATGGGTGAATCGGCACATAAACTACAATAAAATATACCTTACCCAAAAATATACCCTGAAACACTTAATCCAGACACATTTTTTTAACCTAGTACAATATAAAAAAAACTGAAGAAAGGTGAATAAATAAAACAAAAAAACATAAAGAAGGAAAAAAAAAAAACAGACGGGGGGGGTTCCACACATAAAACAGAAAGTTGTTGCTCACAGACATGCAAAATAGTAGTCTTAAAAAAGGCTGTTGTGTCTCTTTCTCCAAGCCCCGGAAGATTTTACCCCCTTCCTGACCGGAGCATTATTTGCGATTTGGCACTGCGTTGCTTTAACTGACAATTGCGTGGTCATGCGACGTTGTACCCAAACAAAATTGATGTAATTTTTTTCCCACAATTAGAGTTTTCTTTTGCTGGTATTTGATTACCTCTGCGGGTTTTATTTTCTGCGCTATAAACAAAAAAAAGCGATCATTTTTAAAAGAAAGCTATATTTTTTACTTTTTGCTATAATAAACATCCCCAAAAAATATATAAAAAAACAAATTTCTTTTTCAGTTTAGGCCGATATGTATTCTACTACATATTTTTGGTAAAAAAAATGATAAGTGTATATTGATTATAGCGCAAAAGTTATAGTGTCTACAAAATAGGAGATAGATTTATGGTATTTTTATTATTAATTTTTTTTAATTAGTAATGGCGGTGACCTGCAATTTTTATCAGAACTGCGACATTGCAGCGGACAGATCGGACACTTTTGACACTATTTTGGGACCATTGACATTTATACAGCGATCAGAGCTAAAACTAGCCACGGATTACTGTGTAAATGTCACTGGCAGGGAAGGGGGGCGATCAAGGGGTTAAATGTGTTCCCTCAGCGTGTTCTAACTGTAGGAGGGATGGGCTACCTAGGACATGACAGAGATCACTGCTCCCGATGACAGGGAGCAGTAGCTGCCATTCTGCCGACGTACATGACAGGGAGCAGTAGCTGCCATTCTGCCGACGTACATCGGTGTGCGGCAGTTGGGAAGAAGTTAAAAAGGTTCCTCAATCTGTTTGAAAAAAAAAATTAAAAGTCAACAGCTACAAATACATTTTAATAAAAGAACACTTACCTGTCCAGAGATCCAGTGCCATCCTCACCCGGGCTGGTTCTTCACCGGTCTTCAGGACCCCGGCAACGGCATGTTTACTGTGGTAAGCTGGCCGTGACTCCTTGTGGCTTTACCACCTGATTCCCACTCTTCATGCTCGAGCCACTCTGTGAATGGTCCCACAGTCTCCTGGAACCTGTGATGTGTCCCAGGAGGTTGTGGGCAGGGAGGGAGGGGGGGTAAATTTCCAGTGGAATTGCCTAGGCAATTCCAGCTGAAGTGGCAGAGGATACCTAACAAAACTAGGTACCCATTACCAAATCAAAAGTGGTAGAGGAGGGGAGATACGGACATAAAATGAAACCTGCCTTTTAGGGTGAAGTTTGTGTTAGCTTTATTGTTATTTCCACTAGTCAATTCAGGCCCTTTACCACTTGTTAAAATATCATGTGTCGCATCCAAAACTACCCAAAAAAAGTATTTTTTTAAAGTTGAAATGAATCAGTTTGGGATGTTACTGCTGTATTTAAACCAAGCTATATATAAAAGTTAAAAAGAAATGCCCGTGGCACTCAATCCACTTCAGAGAATCATTAAACTCAAAAGAGACCCAATTTGACTTTAGATGCTATGGACTGGTAAAAACTTCAACACCAAACACTCAACACATAAAGGTGGCTATGTATCAAAATAAAATAAAATAAAATAATAGAAAGTGTTAAAATGGGAAATATTAAAATGAAAAATAGCAAGTAATTCCCAGAGGTATAGCTAAATCTAGACATTAAATCCTAATCAGGCTGTATCCAGGCTGCCTCCTCAAATCAGGCTGGAAACCTGAATTCTGTAAAGACACAAAAAGACACACCAAGCAGCCCTATAGTGTATCAGATACGTTTTATTAGATAAGCAATAGAATCATAGGTAATGCACTCACAGGTGTAGGTAGATCAAGGTGCCCTTCTCTTTCCCCTTTTAATATAAGTTAGGAAATCAATTACACCAAAATATGGGATTCCAGAGTACAATGTCACTGACGCAGTTTGTGAAAACCATACTGTTCCTTCACATTACATACAGCTTAAAGTCTAAGTTCACCTCTTGTAAAAAAAAAAAATTAAAATACATGCACATTTTGCAGGTAAAAAATGTGCATTTATTATTTTTTTACACTGAAGCCTGTATAGCATTACACCCACCTCCCTTACATGCAGACAGTTACTGAAATGCAGGAAGAATCAATGAACTATGAGGACGCTCGCCAGTATTCCTTAAACTTCACTAGGAACTACAAGCACAATTCCAAAAAAGTTAGGCACTGTGTAAAATATACATAAAAACAGAAATTGAGAAAATGTAGCATTTTTAGAAAAATTTAAGATAATTTTGAAATTGATGGCAGCAACAGGTCTCAAAAATGTTGGAACAGGACCATGTATACCATGGTGTAGCATCCCCTCTTCTTTTACCAACACTCTGTAAATGTCTTTGAACTGAGGAGGCCAGTTGCTTGAGTTGTGGGAGAGGAATGTTGTCCCAGTGTTGCCTGATATAGGATTCTAAATGCCCAAGAGTCCTGGGTTTTTCGTTGCAAGATGCACCAAATATTTTTAATTGGTGAAAGGTCTGGACTGCAAGTAGGCAAGTTAAGCACCCAGACTCTTCTACTACGAAGCCAGGCTGTTATAATGCAGTATGCAGTTTAACATTGTCCTGCTGAAGAATGCAAGGCTTTCCCAGAAAAAGACATCATCTGGATGGGAGCATATGCTGCCTTTCCAGATGTGCAAGCTGCCCATTCCATATACACTAATGCACCCCCATACCATCAGAGATGCAGGTTTTTGAACTGAGCACTGATAACAAGCCAGAAGGTCCCCCTCCTCTTTAGTCAGGAGGATGTGGAGCCCATAATTGCCAAAAAGAATGTAAAATTCCTATTTGTCTGAGCACAGAACAGTTTTCCGCTTCGCAACAGACCATTATAAATGAGCTTTGGCCCAGAGAAGATGGTGGCATTTCTGGATCATGTTTAGATATGGCTTCTTCTTTGCATGATAGAGCCCCACCTTGCATGTTTGGATGGCACGGCAAACTGTGTTCACAAACAGTAATTTTTGGAAGTATTGCTGAGCCCATGAAGTGATATCCATCACAGAATCATTCCTGTTTTTAATGCAGTGTCATCTGAGGGCCTGAAGTTTAGGAGCATCCAATATTGCGATTCGACCTTGTCCTTTGCACACAGAGATTTATCCAGATTCTCAGAATATTTTGATGATATTATGTACTGTAGATGATGATATATTTATATTTACAATGCAGAACATTATTCTGAAATTGTTTGATAATTTTTAGATGCAGCTTTTCACAAGTTGGTGAACCTCTGCCCATCTTTACTTCTGAGACATTGACTCTCCAAGATGCTCTTTTTATACCCAATCATGTTACTGACCTGTTGCCATTTAACCTAAAGTAATTAGTTGCAAAATGTTCTTCTAACCCTTCCTTGTTAGTACTACTTACTTTGCTAGCTTTTTGTTGGCGTGTCTCAATGTTTACATTAGAGAACTGGCAGCCTGCAAAGATCCATTCTCCATAAAAAAGAACAAAGATTGCATGACCTGGGCACAGATTCGCCTTTGGTTTACTGCACTGGATATTGCTCATTTAATGTAATTGTACTTCTAGTATATTTTGGGGGGTGGGGGGTGGGAATACTTCTTTTTGCAACTCTGAAACTAATCACCTGGTCGTAGTAAAGGCAGAATCTGCTACTTAAGGCCGGCCATACACCAGTTCAGCAGGAACCAGCCAAGATTTGAATTGTTCATGGGCAGGCTGAATGTACCAAGTTGACTGATCCATTAACTTGGGTACAACCAGCCTGCTGGATTCTCCTGTGATTATCAATAGCGGCTGCTATAGCCTCTAGAGATAATTACTGTCATCTCCCGACTCCCCCCCACTGGGAGCAGACAATTGCTCAACAGGAGGTATTCCCCTGTCAGCAGGGGTGGACTTACAACCCATGGGGCCCCCGGGCAATAGAAGATCATGGGGCCCCCGTGCCCCGCCACACTCAAGCCACACCTGCACAGGGGGACATTGGGGGGGAGCACACAGGGGGACACTGGGGGGGAGAGCACACAGGGGGACACTGGGGGAGGGAGAGGACACAGGGAAACTGGGGGGTTAAGCACACAGGGGACACTGTGGGGGGGAACACAAGGGGGAGCACACAGGGGGACACTGGGGGGGAAGCACACAAGGGGAGCACACAGGGTGACACTGGGGGGAAGCACACAGGGGGACACTGGGGGGGAGAGCAACACAGCGGGAATACTGTGGGAGGGGGAGCACACAGGGGGACACTGTGGGGGGGGGAACACACAGGGGGATACTGTAGGGGGGAAGCACACAAGGGGAAAACTGGAGGGGGGAGCACACATGGGGGACACTGTGGGGGGGAGAGCAACACAGGGGAATACTGTGGGGGAGGGGGAAGCACACAGGGGGACACTGTGGTGGGGGGGAAGCACACAGGGGGACACTGGGGGAGAAGCACACAGGGGGGACGCTGTGGGGGGAAAGCAACACAGGGGGAATACTGTGGGGGGAAAGCACACTGGGGGTAGCACATAGTGGGGACACTGTGGGGGGGAGAGCACACAGGGGGACACTGTGGGGGTGGGGGGACCAGAAGAGTATCATGGGCCATCCTGCGGTCCTGCCCCTCCCTCCAATGGCTGCCCTGGTGTCTCTATACTCCAGTAAAAAAAAGCTTTACTCACCCGATGCCTGTAATACTACCGCTAACAGCGCGCTGCTCCCCGCCGGCCCCTCCTCTCTTCTCGTCCGTCCCAGGTGATGTCGCGTACAGTACAAGCACCTACGGTGGACGGGAGGGAAGGAGGGGCCGGCGGGGAGCAGTGGTATTATTACGCCCTTTTATGGGGTCGGGCCCGAGCCCCTAATGACCCCGGCCCTCGGACTGTGCTCGAATGCCAGGTCAGTCTGCCCCTGCCTGTCAGCACTGTCTGTGTTGATGAAAATTTGCACTGTGTATGGCCTGCCTAACTCTCATTTTGAAATAATTCTGGTAATTGCTCACCAAAGACACTTTTAGAATGCAAAGCTTTGTCCAGCTGTTTTAAGAATTCAGGCAGAAAAATACAGGTTGTACATTACATTGGTTGTTCAGTTGAGGATGAGGAATACCTTCAGAAACAAAGTTCCACTTAGAAAATATATAAAATGAGGAAATACATTAATTTACTTTTGTATTTTGTAAAATCATATTTTCATGTTAATAATCCTGATCTACTGATCTACTACTTTTTTTTTTTAAGGATCAACTTTTACCTTCTGGACTAATTGGTTACCTAAAAAAAAGAAGTCACTCACTGGGGGTTTTCTTCTCTCTACATGGAGAATCCAGCATGTAATCAGTTGTAAGTAAACTTTTGTCTTCCAATTGTATGCACATCATTCTGGGAAATAAACCAGACAATAGTTTGCTCCCTCTGTAAAAGTATTTAGAGCAGACGAAAAGCATCTGGTAGGACATCCTCTGGTCACAAAGTGCACAAATTCCACTACATAAGATAAAGTACAGAGAGATTTGATTTAGATTTGGGATGTTGGTTACTTGATGAAGCAGGGATGATGTTTCTGTGATGCTCCAAACAAGTCCTTCTTGCCAAAACAGCAGATAACCAAAAGTAATGTAATGATATATTAGGAATTAAAGGAATTCTTACCATACACTTCGTGTGTAGTAATAAAGCATGCCTGACTTAATTGCTGTTTGTAACTGATGAGAAAGCTCCATAAACATGTGAGCTGCAATTTTACTGAGATTAGCAGGACACAGTCCCTTGGTAATCTTCTCTAGGTTCATACTACTGATCTTTTGTGATCAATGTGAGATAGACTCAATAGATGTAGACTTCAGGCTTTTACAGGTGTGTTGCAGTGAACATGTTGATAATAGAACACTCTTCAGGCCTAAGTTATCCTTAGAAGAAAGGGATATGTGCACATCAGCAGCCACCCATAACAATATACCATGCCAGATTTATGTCTCTCTAATGCGTACACACGGTCGGGCTTTCTGAGAGGAAATGTTCGATGTGAGCCTGAAAGTCTGACAGTGTGTGTATGCTCCATTGAACATTTGCTGTCGGAATTTCCGCCCACATATGTTTGCGAGCAGGTTCTCAAATTTTCAGCCAACTTCACTTTGTTGTCGGAAAGTCCAATCGTGTGTACACAAGTCCGTCGCACAAAAGTTCACGCATGCTCAGAATCAAGCAGAAGGAGCCGTACTGGCTATTGAACTTCCTTTTTCTTGGCTCGTCGTGTGTCTTGTACCTCACCGCGTTCTCACGTTTGGAATTTTGGGCCAACATTTGTGTGACCGTGTGTATGCAAGACAAGTTTGAGCCTACATCCTTCCGAAAAAAATCCACGGTTTTGTTGGCGGAAAGTCCGATCGTGTGTACGCGGCATCAGAACCAACATTATCTAGTAGAGCTTAAAATTTTGTAGAATGTTTGTTAATTCTTGACGGCTAACGTTTATACTAAAACCTTTAGCAAAGAACCTCTTGCCTGTGAGTCCACCTGCTACATGTTTTAAGTGTCATACAAACAAGTTCCCGAAAGAAAGCACTTTCAACGTACTCTTTATATCTGATGAGCATTTCAACCTAGTCCATTAGTTACATGTTTTGTAGACAGCATATATAAAGGTTAGGCTATACAGTATGTTTAAAATTTTAGCAGCTGCTTTCTCTTTAAGGCATTATAGGCCCACTGGTATTTGGATGTCTTTATGGATAATTATTTTATAGTTTTATAGTCCCCTGATTTGGAGCAATGTCCCTCTGTCCCTCATTCCTCCTCATTTGTCCCTCATTTTGGTCTGATCTATATAGATGTATATAAAATGCACTTGTTATCATTCAAAAAGTGTTTTCCAGCGCTAAACCTTTCATCTGATTCCTAAATTGCTGCATTTGTAAATTCCAAAAGCCAATATAAAGGAATATTAGTGGTAAAAAAAGCACTTGTGGGTTTAACCAATCTTGTTTTTTTGTACAATTTTCCTTTAAGGAGGTGTGGCAAGGGGTGTGCCCTATGCCTGCATACTTTTGCTGATAGGTGTCCCTCTTTACCATCTCAAAAAGTTGGGAGGTATTTATAGTACCTGATTGCAATGACCTGTTCCCAAACGAAAGGATATAGGACTGGGATAGGAAGGTGGACACAGATAGTCCAAACGTAAAAAACAGGTAATGGCAGTACCAGAAAGTTCAGTTGGCCAGGTCAAGGTCAAAATCAGGAAAAACATTAAACCAACCAGAGACAGGGACAGACTGAGGTCAGACAGAAGAAGATCAGCTGAAAGACAGAAATTAGCAAGAGCAGTAACAAATTATTAAAATCCTTCTAGACACGAGATCACCATGTTATCTGGCTGATAAGGGCCATCAGGTATCACCAGGCATGTCCAGGTAACCAGTCTTTGGAGTCAATCATAATCAATCATATTTGATATTTTCATTCAGTCGCTGCTTTCAACTATTGAAATAACAATGGTATCTCTGACCATGCTCCTCCCCCTCGTGGCATAACAATAAACACGTATGCTAATGTAATCTCATTTTATTAACACTATACAGAAAACGTATGTCTGATTGTCACAGGTTTGTGCAAATTGGTTTGTATTTTTTAGTAAGTCTTAGTTCATACTGACAAAAGCAAAGCAAAATGTAAAAGAAATCTGCAAAGTACAGTAAGCTATGGAAAACAATAACATTTTATTTAATAAACCTATATAGGTAAATTATTCTGATTGGTTGTTACAGGTTAGTAAGATTTACATATTGCTATCAGCATCAGTTAAACCTAAGCAAGTTGACTGTTCATATTTTGCTTTTTACTATCTTTTCCTTTTTTCCTTTTTTTTTTTCCTCTGTGGGAAATTTTCCTGTCACCCTGGGGAGATCTGTCTACATCTGATAAACTTGTTCCCATATCTTCTCTACAGTGAATCCCCTCCAGTCCCCTATATATATCACACTTTGTATTCCCGTTAGATTGCAAGCTCATGTAGGTTAAGACCTCAGCATATCCCATTTCAATGATAAATACAAGTTATTATTTTGTATAATGCATAGTGCTGAGTAATAGACTGGAGCTTTATAGTGTATTAAAAAAAAGTAAAACATATTTCATGTTTCTGCATTCCTGAATCATTAGATAATAATTGAGAAAAATTCTAAGTTTGTACTTATGCAGACTAGGCAATCAATATATCTAAAGGATAAACCCAACCAAATTTGTCCTTTTTTTAGTAAAGAAGGGAATCTTTCTCAGAATGAAAATCTGAAAATTCAAAAGAACGAAAATCCAAAAATAAGAATGAAAACCCGAAAAATTCAAAAATCTGAAATAATAACTAACTAATACTAAATATTACTAACTATTAATTTATAGGTATTGGAATTTCCTTTCAAGTTTGGCTGTTAGTGAACGTAATGAATACGAATTATCAGAAATAACTAAACATAAACGAATAAGTAATAATAGTAATAATAATAACAATAACTTTTTATTATTATTATTTATTATTATTAATGTGTTACGTTCCATTCGTTTAGATGCGGCATTCGTTATTTCGGATAATTCGTAACTTCAGATAAATTCATATTTGTTACATTCACTAACAGACAAATTTGAAAGGAAATTCCAATACCTATAATTTAATAGTTAGTTATTATTATTTAGTTAGTTATTATTTCGGATTTTCAAATTTTTCGGATTTTCGTTCTTATTTTTAGGTTTTAGGTCTTTCAAATTTCCGAATTTTCTTCCTTTTTTTCAGATTTTCAAAATTTCAGATTTCCGAATTTCCAAATTTCCAAATTTTCGGATTTTCGGATTTAGAATTTCCGAATTTTTGGATTTCGAAATTGTTATTTAAAAAAAATTAAATGTAAACCTTTATGATCACTTTAATAATTATTGCACCATTACAAAAACCACCAACCTCTCCTAATTTTGCCTTTTACTTTGACTCCAAAGCATTTCACCTAAATGGCTTCATTTAATTTAAATCTCCCAAATTTTCCATCAAGATGTCAAGGGGAAGAAGACACCCAAATTTGCTTACCCATACTAGGCACCCTATGGTAACCTTTTGCTTCCCTGAATTGCCAGCTCTCGTACAACTCTTTAAGAGTAAACATGGTTGATATATTTCCTTTAAGGAGCATAAACCAGATGAACTGTTATTATTTCTGCTTTTATACTACGGTATATAACCATTTTACTATAGCATTGTCCAGACAGCTATGATTATTTTCCCAGGCCAATAGGCCACACAACTATGATTGTCTCTTGAGCCACACAATTATATTTGTTCACTAGGCC
Source organism: Aquarana catesbeiana (assembly GCF_042186555.1). NCBI lineage: Eukaryota > Metazoa > Chordata > Amphibia > Anura > Ranidae > Aquarana > Aquarana catesbeiana. Next base: position 501,039,102 of record NC_133328.1, on the reverse strand, counting down.
ACAATTAGCCAACTCCCCACTGCAAAAATAAAACAGTTATAACCACAGCTATCCCGTATAAACATAAATACTTAGAAATTACCTACATTCTTTGCCATAATGATCTGTTATTATAATCTTGTAACTGTTGTTGCAATGACCCTGGTCATTCAAACCTATAAATGACTGATACCTGTTCCTCTGGCAGAAGAGGCCAAAAGACGTGTTGTCTATGGGATAAACTACAGCAGATGGTCACAGCTTAGCTTTCTCTGCCAGTGTTAAAGGCTGTTCATCAAATTCCTCTTGTAGCTTTTTGTTTGGCCAAAACAGGAACAGAAAACTGGGCATGCAGGTAATTGATAGTTACCCAAACTTGGAGGCCTATAAAATGTGAATAATAATAATAACGTACAGTTATATGAAACGTGTCTTTCAGCAGATGCACTGTCCCAACCTCATTCCTTTATGGTATTCAAGGGAAGAAGGGAATGGGCGATTGCAGAGGTTTTACATTATGGTGGAAACCTCTATGTGTGACAATAAACATATCCAGTATTAAAATGCTTCTAAAGTCAGAAGGTTATTTACCTTAAAACGTTTGTTAACCCCGAAAAAAAAAAATAAAAATTGACCGACCCCACCCGCCAAAGTCAGACTCCAAGGATGGCTCACCATCCAGCATCTGGCTCAGCCATCCAGCACTCCCCAGCTCAGAGGGGGGAGGGAGGAGGAGGGGAGATCTAAGGTAAGGGGGCTGTCCGACTCCCACGGCAGGGGGGTGTTCCCGGTGTTCCCTTCATTCATGTCTGTCTTCCGGGGGGGTTGGTATTGGTTTTCCGCTCCCCCGAATTATCGAGCACCAGCCGTCACTGATCACAGGTGTAAATGTGTGCCTAGCCTGTGTTCTGGTGTATACAGTTTGGTGCTTTTACTAGAGGAAGTATTCAATTTAATTGCCTGCTTTGCAGGGAAAGTAAATCCATTACTTCCCCACTGACAGGAGAGAGTTCTGCTTTGTTGTCCTTTGTGTGTTCTGGATGATCAGCGGGTGCCGGCCAATAGATTACAGCTGGCTCCTGACGATCGTCAAGGTACACACACAGGTGAAATCACAGCAGAGCGGAAGTGTCAGATCACATACTATGTACGTGATCTGGAGCAGCAGAACCGCTTGCCACCATATATCTATGTAATACGGTCAACAAGCAGGTAAAATCACTTTGAATGTTTAAGGGACTCCAGCCGATCTATCCAGTCCTCAGCTTCTTGAGTCTATCTATGCCCACAGGGGAGGGCTGGCAGCCTTAGGCCTGGGGGGCAAGTCCAGTCAAGTGGGTCATAGAAACGGTGGTGGCAAAGTGATGGATCGGGAAAAAAGGCTAAGGTTTTCCATGATCACAAAGGTGGGGGAGGACAACGTGGCCCTCCAGGGCCCGTGGGGGACTTGTACCACCATGGCCTCCAGGAACTAAAGTACAAACAAGTCCCTGTATGAATCCCTCAGAGCTGAGGACCCCCTGAGATCTAAGGATGTTACCCCCCAACTAGTGATGGACTACAAGTCCAAGCATAAACCCCTGAGATCTAAAGATGTGTCCCCTTAGATCCCACGGGTTCATGCTGTGCCCTGTAGTCCTTCACTAGTTGGGGGGGTGACACATCCTCAGCTCTGAGGGGTTCATGCTGTGACCTATAATACTTCACTAGTTGAAGGGCTGGGGGAACACATCCTCAGCTCTGAGGGGTTTAAGCTGGGACAGTGGGACCTGTAGTCCTTCACTAGTTGGGGGGGCAGGGGTGTGTGACACATCCTGAGCTCTGAGGGGTTTTTATGCTGGGACCTGTAGTCCTTCACTTTTGGGGTGTCACATCCCCAAAAGTAAAGGAATACAAGTCCCAGCATGAACCCTTGCTGAGATTTAAGGATGTGATCTCCTCCTCTGTGGCAGTTCCCTTCCCTCAGGCAGACTCCGGGATGCATGCTGCCACACAGGAGAAGATGGAGGGAGGAGGTGAGTGGAGCCAAACAATAATAGGCGTGGAGGAGGCGGTAGATCCTCCTCCGCTCTGAATGCTGGGGCCTCAGCCTTGCTTTCCTCCTCGGGACTGTGACATCACTGGTTGCTAGACACCAGGCTATCCTAGCAACCACTGCAGACGATAGAGGCCAGCAGTGGAACAAACGCATCTTGGCTGGCCGGGTCACTCTGTTAGTAAAGCTGTGCCACACAGAGAGATACACCGCTCCACATTTCCCTGCACAGCAAGAGACACCGCTCCACATTTCCCTGCACAGCGAGAGAAACAGCTGCACATTTCCCTGCACAGAGAGAGACCACGCTCCACATTTCCCTGCACAGAGAGAGATCCCGCTCCACATTTCTCTGCACAGAGAGAGACCCCGCTCCACATTTCCCTGCACAGAGAGAGATCCCGCTCCACATTTCCCTGCACAGAAAGAGAGAAACCACCATCCATTAGGGGCCCCCGGGCGTTGCCCCCTCTCTCCAGGCCACCCCCTATATGCTTAATGCATAGATTCATGCATAGCATGAATCTATCCATGGCCGCTGCGACGACCCACTATTCAGCCGTCCGGACCCTTTTAGGATGGCGGGCACCTGAATTACAGCAGCGGGGAGTGTTTTTTTTTTTAAGCACCTGATTAGAGACAGAGACTCTAATAGGCTTCAAAATAGGGTGGATTTGGACCGCAGCGCATTGTGCTCGGAGCCCACCCAGGTTTGTTAGGAAAGCAAAAGGAAATTTGCCCAGAGTGTGGGCAGGCACAGTGAGAGAGGAGGCTGGAGGAGGCAGAGCAGATCCACCCTCTTCCATTCGGCTGTACTCTGAATGGAATGGACACAGACTGTCAGCTCAGAAGCAGGGATCAGCACTGTGACATGACAGATGTCCGCTCACAGCACGAACATTCCTGCACGCTTCTGGGCTGTTATCCAGCCCTGTCAGCCTCCCTCCGGAGTCGCCTGAGCAGTAACACTCGGCCAACTGCAGAACACACATGTGCAGTTCCCAGCTGGCAGCCCATCTGCCTTTTTACGAGGAATCAGAGTGGCCCAGGGGGGCAATTGCATCCCTGCCCGTCGGCTTAGCCTGCTGGCCCAGCCCGCTGAATGTTCCTGGACAGCCATGCCGAACCTAAATAGACCCTGTCACCAACTTCAAAAACTGCAAGTTAAAGCACAGAAAAATCAAGCTAGTAAAATGCTTTCTTGCAATGGTTTTTCTTTCCATGAAATTGTTGTTTTCTTGATTTCCAATATGCTTTTGAATTTGCTAGAAAAATGACTATTCAATTACCTAGCACAGATCAAAGAGCAATAAAGAGGGACAAAGTGGGAATAGGGTGAGTTTCCTCTCATTAAAATACAATGCAAAATCCAAGCCCTTTTATGTACAAGGATTTTAACAAACTTTGTTGCAGATTCCTAACTTTTGTTATTCTGAAGAACTCCCTGTGTGTCTGTCTGTGTCCATGTGGTAAGTGAATCTAATGGGAGTGATTTCATAATTATCAATCAGCTGCTGCACCTGCAGGGCTTTAATGAGCTTGCTGGGTCTGCATCACTTTAGACTTGATTTCCTATTGGGGGTATCTCACCAAAAATGAACTTTTTGTTGCAGGGGATGCCTCATATCTGACATGTATCTTAGTGCAGACTTTTGGGAAAATCAATGAGCTAATCACACAAGCAGGAACACCTCCAGGTAGCCATATTACTTTACAGAAAATTACAGAGCTGCAGACTGAAAAGGAAAGGTCATTTTTAATAACATTCAATTACACTTGAGTTGCAAGTGTATATGCTCTATTATTTTTTTTTTATTTGCTATTTTTTTCCCCACAAAAGTGGAGTTACCCTTTAACCATTTGTTGGCACAAACAGTGTTCAAGTTGAACACAACTGATATTGAGATCTCTAACTTAGAGATGGTGAGATTTGCCAGCGCAGTACAGACAGGGTTAATTATGGTAACCATTAACTCCATAACCCCTCCTAAACATTACATACAAAAGAGAAACAGAAAACTGCAGTTTTAGAGTTTCGGGAAAAAAAAAAAAACACAAGTAAAATGTAGGCAGCATTTTTTAAGGTATGCTATGTGAATAGGAACATGAAAAAAAATATAAAAGTAGGTGTTATCTCAATTTGGCTGCAAATGTGGAAATACACTTTAGGACAGCTGTGTGCTTCAAGGAAGGAGAAAAAGGGCCCCAAAACACTGTATTTAGTATGCCTCTTCTAAGAGGTTTAGCACCTGCCTGTACTCACAATGTGATTCAGCCATATAGTTTTGTTTTACAGACATGGAAGTGCATGATAAAATGCAGGACACACAGAGCCAGGGTTAATCTCTGCTTTTCAATGTCCCCTGCTGTCTCTGGAACTTAGGAGAATCATTGATTCCTGTCTTTATCTTTTCCAAGCCTTTTAAGACAAATGGCTTGGTCGCATTTCAATCCAGCAGGTGCTGTTCTAGAACTTTACACCTTTCACTCCAGACACATCTTCTCCGTCATTCATGCTAATCAATCTTAAAGACCTTATCTGCTCACTTTCAGCTTTGAAGTGCGCCTGGTGTTTGTCATTTCATGGGCATGCCACCTTTAGAGAATGTTCTGACAATTCAGAGTATGTGTCAATTAGCTAGAAGAAGGAATGGTACTGATAACGGAAAAACTAAATTACTGCCTCAACTTCAAATACATCAGAATGCCAGACAGAGGAAAAAGTTTCTGTGTAATGACCGAGGCGTTATTTCATTGTAGTTTTACAAAAATAAATAAGACTGGTAATGTCACAAAATGTTTAATACCCTTTAGATACCTTTTATCTAATGTATTTGAAACAAACAAGGTGAAACTAGTTTTGGTAAAAAAAAAAAAGAAAATGTCCCTCATGGTTAACTATGAACATTAAATAAAATCTGTAGATATTGAAGTAGGTAGGCCTCACTTGCACTTTCTAAGTGACTACTAAGGCTCCATTCACACTTGTACAACTCCAAAGTTGCGACGATTTTGGAGTGCAATATTAGCGCAAATTTGATGCAGCTTTGACGCGACTTTGGATGGGTGCAACTTGGATACGACTTTGGCTTTGACCAGTGATAATGGCCAACTGTTGTACATAAGTTGCATTGTATAACATTCAGGTACAACTTTCATGCAACATCTGAGGGGTTAACGTGGTTGTAAAGCCCATTGTGAAGTCTCTCCAATCCCCTTTGTTAGATAATGCTATGTTCCCCAGTGTGTGTGATTTAAAAAAGAAAAGCCGCTGTGTACCTTATTTCAAAGAGCTGATCGCCGCTCATGTGACCGCCCGGCTCTCTCCTCTCCCAGGCTGACATCTACAGTGGGAGGGGCTGAGAACTTCCGCTGACATCAGGCGGGAGCAGCAGAGGAGAAGAGAGGTGAGAGGAGGAGAGAGCCGGGCGTTCATGTGAGCACTGATCAGCACTATGGAATAAGGTACACAGCGGCTTTTTTTTTTTTATCACACACACTGGAGAACATAGTATTATCTAACAGAAGGGATTGGAGAGACTTTACACTGTTATTCTATCATCAAGAGGGGAGGATCGGGGAGCTGACAGGCAGGGAGGGAGGGGGGAGAGGACAGAGGAGAGCTGTGGATGACAAAGGCACTTAAACTGACCATGGTGTCAAGAATCAGCAGTCATGATAAACTGTGGTGAGTTTACAGAGGGGAGGGAAGAAACTGGAAGGAGCAGCCAGGTATTTCAGGTGATACAAGGGGCCATATTACACAGCACAAGCACTGTGCTGTATAACATGCTTTAAAGGAACAGGATCTTCTTTTATTTTTTTTTAAATTTTTTTAGGGTTACAAACACTTTAACATTGAAGTTTATGGTCCCCAAGTTGCATGAAAGTCGTACCAAAGTAGTGCATGAACTACTTTGAAGTTGCTGCAACTTTAGATTGCACATATATGAATAGTTATCTTTGGAAAACATGGGGAACAACTTGTCATGCAACTTGGATGTTCAACATTGCATGACAAGTGTGAATGGAGCCTTAGGGAGAAGATCTGCTTTAACCACATGATCAGTCTTCATGATCTCATAAGAAAAGTTGCATCTTGGCCATCCCTTTGCAGATTGTGTTGGTGTATATCACAAAAGATGACACTTCAATCTCTGCCTCAATGTCTGGGGAGAGAAGCAAGGCAAATACTTGCTTATAGCACAATTGACATACAGAGCCAATATAGTAATTGACATACAGAGCCAATATAGGCACTGTCGGGGTGATTACTAAAGGTAAGTAGGCTGTTCACTTTGCAAGGGAAGTTGCATTTTGTAAGGGAATTTTCCCTAGAGCTTAGTGAATGTGGTGAAGTTTTTGAAAGACTTTCCAATTACATATAAGGAAAATTTAAAAAAAGCATTTTTGTTTGCGCATTATTATTGATTGAAGCCAGGAGATCTTTACCTCGTTCACTAAGTCCAGGGGCAAATTCTCTTGCAAAGTGCAATTCCCTTGCAGGGTGAACAGCCTATTTGTTTTTAGTGAATTAACTCCTATATGTTCGTTAAAGTATACTATAGGGAAGAATTTGGCATTTTGTGTAGTAGAGTAGGGAATCCAGACTTCTTGCAGTTTGGACATTTGTCCCTGAGAGCATACTGCCTTAAGCCCCCATTCACACCGATGCGACTTGTCATGCGATTTGATAGTTTCAAATCACATGACAGGTTGCACCGTATTGTCGGCAACAGAACCGTTCAAATCTGTGCAACACTGACTTTGCGGTGCCGCACCAATTTGAAAAAAAGTTTCCTGCACTATTTTTTTGCATTTCAGGTGTGACATGCATAGACTTCAGTCTATGACATAGATCCTGTCACCTATATGCTATCACATAGGGCTATTGGTCATATAAAAAATAAATAAATAAAAAAGTTTTAAACATTTAAATAGACACATAAAGAATAAAAACATTTTTTTAGAGCCCCCCCCCCCCCCCCCAAAAAAAATACGTGTTAGGTTACCTACGTAGGAAAACGGCGATTGCCCTACACCTGTTATATATGGCTAAACATACTGGAGTGAAGGCAACAATTTTAGCACCAGAGCTTCTGCGTAAGGGCTCATTTACACTTACTTCGGCTTCAACACACATTAACGGCTAGTTTACACTTGCTTCAAAACATGGCTCTGGACAAGCTTTGTTAACGTCAGTCAAAGCCCCTGTCACTAAACAAAATAGTTAGCTTACAGTCCTGTTTACACCTGCTTTTGCTTTGCTTTGCTTTGGCTTCACTTCAAAAATTATACCCCATGTAGCTTTAGTTGTGCTTCAAAGCGTCTTCAAAGCCTCCATAGAAGTCTATGGCAAAACTCACATGAAGCCCCACTGAAACCCCACCGTACTCACTGAAGCCCCACCAAAGCCTCATCGAAGCCCCACAAAGCCCCACCGAAGCCCCATCGAAGCTCCACCAAAGCCTCATCAAAGCACCAAGCAAAAGCAGGTGTAAACAGGACTGTAAGTTAACCATTTTATTTAGTGACAGGAGCTTTGACTGGCGTTCAAAAAGCTTTAGCAAAGCATGTCCGAAGCCATGTTTTGAAGCAAGTGTAAACTTGCCCTAACTCTAAACTGATGGTACTTAGAGTTTTTCACCATTTAACAGGCGCATGCAATTTTAAGGTTTGACATGTTGGGTATCTATTTACTTGGCACAACCTCATCTTTTATAATTTATCCAAAAAATTGTGGGGGGGGGGGTGGCAGGAGGGGGCGGCAAGTAAACAAAAATCCTTGCATCGGCCCTGATTGTGGTGGACAACATATGTGGGTTGGGCAGTGCATTGCCATTCATGTTATTCATAACCACAACACAATAGTGTGAAGACCCTAAGTTTTATCTTTGAGGTTCATTTGTGTCATATGATATTGTATCCCGCTTTGTGTGTGATCATTGTTTCCCAACATAAGCAGTCATCCGTATTAACCGATTGCCGACCAGCCGCCGTCATTATACTGTGGCAGGTCCGCACGATCCCGCAAGCCGTCATAGCTATATGTCGGCTCCTTTACGTGGGATAGCAGGCACGCGCCCGCTGCACTGCGGGGGTGCTGATGCTCGTGGCCGTAAGGTCGCGATGACCGCCGGCCACGAGCAATTGCGGGCACGAGAGGCAAAACAGGGACGCGTGTGTGTAAACACACAAATCCCTTTTCTGTTCTGTGAGGGGAAACAGATCGTGAGTTCCTAATAGCTAGGAATCACGAGCTGTCATTTCCTGTAGGTCAGTCCCCTTCCCCCACAGTTAGAAACACACACAGGGAACACAGTTAACCCCTTAATCACCCCCTGGTGTTAACCCCTTCCCTGCCAGTGACATTTTTACAGTAATCAATGCATTTTTATAGCACTGATCACTGTATAAATGCCATTGGTCCCAAAAATGTGTCAAAAGTGTCTGATGTGTCCGCCATAATGACGCAGTCCTGATAAAAATCGCAGATTGCCGCCATTACTGGTACAAAAAAAATAATAATAAAAATGCCATAAATCTATCTCCTATTTTGTAGACGCTATAACTTTTGTGCAAACCAATCAATATACCCTTATTGTGATTTTTATTATCAAAAATATGTAGAAGAATACATATCAGCCTAAACTGAGTAAAAATTTGCTTTTTTTAAAAAATAAATTGGGATCTTTTTTATCGCAAAAAGTGTAAAATATTGTGTTTTTTTCAAAATTGTCGGTCTTTTTTTGTTTATAGTGCAACAAATAAAAACCGCAGAGATGATCAAATACCACCAAAAGAAAGCTCTATTTGTGGGAAAAAAAGGACATCAATTTTGTTTGAGTGCAGCGCCGCATGGCCGCGCAATTGTCAGTTAAAGCGACGCAGTGCCGAATTGCAAAAAATGGCCTGGTCATTCAGCAGCCAAATCTTCCGGGGCTGAAGTAGTTAAACTGATATCACTTACATTCCACAATGAGTAAAAGTATGATTAATCCTAATACTACTACTACCATGATCTGAACCAACAATAAAACAAAGCAGGTAAGCAGTGGCCACAAGGGGTTCTTTTCCTTGCGGCCACTGCTCTTATTGTCCCCTGATTAAAAAAGAAAAAGTATTCTTGCTCCCTAATGGAGAGAGGTTCTCACCTCCCCATTTTACTAATTGTCACACTCAGGGCCTAGTTTATATGATGCTCTGCGAATGCAATGCATTTTATGTAGGGAAAACTAGGCAGGAATTTAGGTGCCGCATTGCACAACATATCTACAGTATGCAAATCGGAAACCTACATCTACCTTTGGGCAGACACATGGTGTCTAAACACAATTATATGATGCCTAAAGTTTCCTTCGTCCCCCTTGACTGAATTCATATTTCAGTCAGGGGCGGCAATTGGAATAAGTCTCTCCTCCAGCAAGAGCAGCGGTGTATCTTTAGGTTGCAGGCAACAGTATATCCTGACCTCAACAAATCCATCTTCTTTGCCCCCTTTATGAGGGGTTTTGTATCGGGTAAAAAACAGTAGCATAATCCAATAGGTTTTTTCAGCTTGTTTAGTTTTGAATATATCAGTACTTTTTTCTCTTATTTCTTGAATGTAGAATCTATCATGTGTTCATGATCATTGTTTAAAATTGTTGTTTTGATTTTCTTTTGATATATGTAAGTACAAATTTTGACTCTCCTTATTGATTAACTGTGCCTCTTGTGTATTTGTTATTCCAGGATCCGGTCACGTGGCTTGCACTGCTAGCCCCTGCACACTTGGGGGCGGTGTCTTCATTGGCCAGCCAGGGGCCTCACGGCAGGCAGGGGGGATGGCGGCACTAGTTTGCTGCTTTGCCGCTTTGTGGACTTTTTCTTCTCTCTTCAGTCCTTTTTCACTCTTTTTTTCTCTTCTTTCTTTCCTCTTTTAGACTTCATTTTTCTCTAGTACAGCACTGGCCCACGTTTGTTGTGGTCTTAGAGCGCTTTCCCTCATGTACATTTTGCTTTTGTTTTTCTCACCTCACCATCACACCCACTTATTCATTCCTCTTTTGTGTCTCACTTACTTGTTCACACATATTTCACCCCACATCCTTTCATGCACACACCTTCATAGTCACTAAATAACTGTAGATCTACTTCCAATAACAATACTTAATTTAATATATCATTAATCTCCACACTGTCTTGGGGAAGATTTGATCCGGTACTTGGCCCCTGCTTTTCACCCCACTTCCCTGGTGTGGGTATAAGCACTGCCTCTTGTAGGTCCTGTTCCTGGCCATGTGGGCATCTGCCCCTCCTTGGTGTGGGGGGTTGCGAGTCCTTGCTGTGCTGCCTGGATCCTCTAAAAAAATTTTTAGGCACAATACTTGGGAGGCTTTCTTTACAGCCGATAGTGGTAAATATAATTATAAAATCATAATCCAATGTGCTAATATCATCATTTATAATTGTTTGATTTCTAAACGTGCTCATTTATATATTTACTCTTTCCCCAGAATAAGACCTCTACTATATATATGAAACGCATCGGGTTGTTTCAGTATGATTATATATACCTATATCATGCTATGTTTCCTATGTTTACTCAATGGCTGTATCATTATGTATTTATGTTAGCCTCATCCACAGAGCTCATGTTTTAACATATATTAATGTTTTTGTATGATTACTTTTTGTAATAAATATATATTTCTTCAATCCACTTTGAATTTTTTGCTGTAATACAAAACCCCATGGGGAAACCTTTTCCAATTTGCAGGTAAGGAAATCATTCTTTAATGCCTTGATGAAAAGACAGCACTTTATTTTTAAAGCTTCCTGATGCCTGTTTTTGCTGATCATGAAATCACCTGAACTGTTTTGTAGAATATGTATGTGTGAGGACCTGGGGGTGAGAACAGGAAGTAGGAAGTTATGAAATGAAACTAGGAAAAAGGTTCACATGCTGTTTACTGCTGGCTGAGAATAAACAAATTCTCTACAAGATTCATCTGACCATTCATCATTGCTTCCACAAAATCCACATGGTGACAGAAATGAGATCACTGAAACATCATGGCTCAGAATCTACATGGCAGACAACCCTTAATCTTTGATAATGGCTTTGCTAACAACTGGCTGAAATTCAAAAGAGAATGGGACGTGTACAGCAAAGCAGGACTCTCAGACAAGTCAAAAAAGGTACAAGCTTACACTCGTCTTTTAGTCATACTAAACAACAAAATATGCTCAGAATTAATGAAGTGGAAAGTGATGATCAACAAAACAGTTTTCATTGTGAAAGTGTGGACCTAATTGCAAATAAAGGAGAAATATTCACCACCCTCTCAACTGCATGCAACAAGCATGTCAAGTTGAAAATTGACACTGGTGCCAAATGCAATGTCATGTCCTTATCCACATTGCACAGCATTGACCCCAAAGCTGAAATTGATCAGTCAAATAAAGTAAACCTGATATCTTATGGTGGTCAAACAATTCAGACACTGGACACTTCTACTTTGGATCAGGGGGCAAGCTACTATTCCACATTGTGGATAGAAATGTTAGGAGACTACTATGCTTACCAGACAGCATGCGTTTAAATTGAATCCAACTCAGTCCAGAAGTACATGCAGTACAACAACAGGCTCCTGAAATGACTGATTATGAGGACCTATTTTGAACTGTCACTGTTGGTAAGCTTCCAGTCATGTATCACATGCGTTTAAATGAAACGGTACAGCCTATCGTGTGTGCCCCTCGAAGGATCCTACTGGCCATAAAAGACAAAGTCTTGCAAGAGTTGGAAAGGATGACTAGACTGAGCATCATTGCACTAGTGCAGGAGGCTACACCCTGGGTGTCTGCCATGGCAGCAGTAGTCAAGAAAGATGGCACTGTCCTCTGCTGAGGCCTTATCACCCATTAAAAACTGTAGAGCAAGTGATCACTGATATGCCACAGGCAAAAGTCTTCAGCATTCTAGATGCAAAATGTGTATTCTGGCAAATCCCTCTGGATGAGGAATCATCATTACTCACAACATTTATGACCCCATATGGGAGATACAAATGCTTACAGATGCCATATGTTATTTCAACTGGAAGAAAAGTCTTTCAGAGATGTATGGAACAGCTCTTTGCTGGACAGCCATGTGAAATAGTCGTGGATGATATCTTGATCCTCCGTTGAAGAACATGACAAACGACTTAAATGTGTACTAAACCCTGTCAGAGCCATCGATATGCAGCTCAATACCAAATGTCACTTCAATGTCTCAGAGGTGCCATATGTTGGACACCTTTTCACGGATAAAGGTGTCAAACCTGACCCAGAAAAAACCTAAGCCGTCCATCAAATGCCTGCTCCAGAGGGCAAACATGGAAAGGTTTCTTGGCATGGAAAAAGGGAATTGTCCCCCATATGGGGTTTTCTAGGCAGCAGAAGGGTATAAAGATGGTATTGTATGGTTTAGAAATTGTTGAACTTTATTAATAGCATAATCTCAAAGAATGACAATGATATACAAAATAGGAGCTGTGATACAGGAGATAACACAAGTGAAACTGGCACAATAATATACAAGGTTCAAGCGGTAAAGTAGGATGTTAATTCTGATGCGCTTCGACCCCAGCGGGTATTCTTCAGAGGATTTGGGAGCTGTAGGGAAATTTACATTTATTGAGATTCCCGTTTCTAGGTTTCTCGTTTCTAGGTTTCTTGGCATGACCAATTTTCTCTCGAAGTTCATTCATCACTTCATTGAGATAACATCTCCACTCCGTCAGCTTCTGCGCCAAGATGCCAACTGGTGTTGGACTGAACAACATGCTGTTGCTGTAGATATATTGAAAGCACAATTAACCAGTCCACCTGTCCTACAGTATTTTGATGTGCATAAGCTGGTGGTATTGTCTGCTGAAGCTTCCCAGCATGGTCTTGGTGCAGTCTGTCTTCAAGATGTGAGGCCTGTTGCTTTTGCATCAACAGCCCTCACTGAGACTGAAGCATGCTATGCTCAAAGTGAGGAATTATTAGGACTAGTATTTGCCTGTGTAAAATTCCATGATTATATCTATGGCCGCCCTGTGACTGTGGAGACGGATCATCAACCACTCATAACTATATTGAAAAAACCCCTGCACACAGCATCTGCTCGCATCCAGCGAATGATGCTAGAGCTTCAACGCTACCACCTGAATGTAACCTATAAATGAGGTCATGATCTGTTTGTTGCGGATGCTCTTTCACGTGCACACTTCTGATAACACTGAAGCTCTTGAGGATTATGATGTGTTGGCTCTGGATGGGGTGTTGTTATCCAGAAGGATTCAGGAACTAAAGAAACAAACACAGGCAGATGCCACCTGTCAGCGCCTCATTGACATCATTCTCATGTGGCTCCTCTAACCACTTCAGCCCCGGAAGATTTGGCTGCTGAATGACCGGGCCATTTTTTGCGATTCGGCACTGCTCGATTTAACTGAAAATTACGCGGTCGTGCGACGCTGCACCCAAACAAAATTGACGTCCTTTTTTTCCCACAAATAGAGCTTTCTTTTGGTGGTATTTGATCGCCTCTGCAGTTTTTATTTTTTGCGCTATAAACAAAAAAAGAGCGACAATTTTGAAAAAAACACAATATTTTGTACTTTTTGCTATAATAAATATCCCCATTTTTTTTTAAAAAAAGCAAATTTTTTCTCAGTTTAGGCCGATATGTATTCTTCTACATATTTTTGGTAATAAAAATCACAATAAGCGTATATTGATTGGTTTGAGCAAAAGTTATAGCGTCTACAAAATAGGGGATTTTATGGCATTTTTATTATAAATTTATAATAAATTTATTATAATTTTTTTTTTTGTTAGTAATGGCGGCGATCTGCGATTTTTATCGTGACTGCGACATTATGGCGGACACATGGCGGACACATCGGACACTTTTGACACTATTTTGGGTCCATTGTCATTTATACATCAATCAGTGCTATAAAAATGCACTGATTACTGTGTAAATGACACTGGCAGGGAAGGGGTTAAACACTAGGGGGCGATCAAGGGGTTAAGTGTGTCCTAGGGAGTGATTCTAACTGTGGGGGGAGGGGCTACCTAGGACATGACAGCGATCACTGCTCCCGATGACAGGGAGCAGTAGATCTCTGTCATGACACAAGGCAGAACGGGGAAATGCCTTGTTTATATGGGCATCTCCCTGTTCTACCTCTTCACACCGCAATCACGGGCTGCCGGTGAATATCGAGTTCCCATGACCCACAGGCACGGTCCCACTGCGTGCGCCCAAAAGGCGGCAAATTTAAAGGGACGTACCTGTATGCTCATTTGCCTGCCTGTGCCATTCTGCCAACGTACATCTGTGTGCGGCGGTCGGCAAGTGGTTCAGGAATACCCACATGATATCCTACCATTCTACTCTATGAGGGATGAATTGACAGTGGATGATGGATTATTCCTGCATGGTTAGAGATATGTCATCCCTCACTCTCTCCAGAAATACTACTTGACACAGCTTCATCACTAAGCGAAGGACACGTGAAACCATATTTTGGCCCACTATATACACTGACATTCAAAGAGAAGTTTTCAGATGTGCCCCCTGCAATGCTCCACACCAGATGAGAGAACCTTTAACTCTTAACCAAATTCCTGACAGACCATGGTCTATCACAGCAGCTAACATATTTGAGTGGTCAAACAAGGATTACCTGGTCTTGGTAGATTTGTACTCATGCTGGTGGGAATTTGATGTCCTCCCAAACACTTTCAGTAACACAATCCGGGGTTACATTTTAACATGCACTGTAGATTTTTTTCAACTGTTTTTGACTGATTCCCCTACTAATGTTTAGATAATTTTAGAAAATGATTTAGTCTAAAAAAATCAGACATGACGGTTTCGTTTTTTTGCCATAAAATAAGTTGTACATTATTTCAAACTATTTTCTAACCGTGTATGCCTAGCTTAACTGTCATCAACATGTTTAGCTAGTACATGACAAATAAGGAGTAAAAACAGTAAAAATAAATTGCTTGGGGTAGCCCAACTTCTTTGATCTGATAAGTATTACTTTACTATTGGTACGTGAGATTCTTCAAAGTATGATGTTTTTTTGCTCTTCACTACAAAGAACTATATGTATTGTAGATATGCTCTGATCCATCCCCCCTTTCATCATTTTACTTTATTTTTACCTAGTTCATTGAACCTTATGCCATTATGCTGTTTCTTTCCTTTCACAACTTTCTATTCTTTGCCCTTTTTTCTTGATTGTACATTTATTGCCAGAAAAATGTGTCTCTTCACAGCTTGTTCTGTATATAGTAGCCACGTTTCTGCACTTGAGGATTAAAAAGAAACTGCATACTAAATATCATTCTTAAAGCCCAACTCCAGGTACATTTTTTGTTGCTGTCCTTGCATTCCTGTCCAGGTGACAGCCAAATCCTGCATTTCCTGCATGGGTATCATCACAGTGATGGGAAATGAATTAAAATCTACACAATAGAGTCATAGACGGAGATAAAAAAAATGCCAGTCTTGACTCTGACAGAGTCTTTAAAGTGTTACTAAATCCAGGACCCTGCAGTCACTATACATGGTTTCCCACAGTACACAGAGCATGGAAATGCATTTATTTTAATAAATATAAACTGCTAAATACCGTTACTCATCAGCAGTATATAGCAGTCTTGTGACTTCTATCAATGTCTGGTTAAAACTTGTAGGAGGCGTTTTCATTCTCTCCTGATTGTTTTAAATCTGGGATAAGTGTGCTCATCAAGCCATATTTGCTGTTCCTGTGTTACTGCTGTAGAGTGTACTGTTGGTTGCTGGGCTTCCCAGACACTGTGCCACTGCAAGGGACTATTCGAGTATCCTGCAGTTTCCGTTTTCTTGTTTTTCCAGTATTCTGTTGTCTGCATTTGTCCAGGAGCTGCAACTTCACTCCACTTCACTATAACCCTGGGAGAACAGTAAACTACCACCCTGGGCGGGAGAACAGTAACCAGCTGGAGTACCTGAGAGGTGAGAGGCCTATGGGCCACCATTATGTGTTATCTGTGTCACTGTCCTTTAGCCAAGGCACAGTGCCAAGAGGGGACTGTGTTTTTCCTATCCTGAGGATTACAAATTCCCTTTTGGGAACAGAGTATTCTGATGTGAAGAAAGGGCCCCAACTCCAACGGAACAAAATTATTAGCCTACTAGCCAGTGGTTAAGCAGGGCATATTTAAGTTTGCTAATATTTATAGGTGATGGGAGGGACGGGTCCAGAGGTAGAGATCAAATTCCAGAGGGTAGTATTGGGGGCATTAGTGGTAGGTTGACTAAAGCACCTAAACCTGAGGTAAGTACAGTAACAAGTCCTATTTGCTACCTCAGAACACCCAATAAGGAAATAATATGCGTCCAGACTAAAGTACGTGGCATGTTCACCAATGCCAGGGATCTGGCAAACAAGATGGGAGAACTAGAGCTACCGTTGTACGAGTAGGATTTAGATTTTGTGGGAATTTCAGAGACTTGGTTCAACAGCTCTCATGATTGGCTGGCAACCATTCAAGGGTATTCCCTATATCGCAGAGATAGGGAGGGTAAAAAAAAAGGGGAAGGGTATGCCTGTATATCAAAAATGATGTACAAGTGAATGTGAGGGATGACATCACTAATGGAGCAAGGGAGGAGGTGGAATCCTTATGGGTAGAGCTTCATAGGGAGGGAACTAAGGGCAAAGTAATACTGGCAGTATGCTACAGGCCCCTAACCAGAGGGAGGAGGGGGAGGTGGACCTCCTATCACAGTTTGGAATGGCGGCAAGGATGGGAAGTGTCATTATAATGGGGGATTTTAATTATCCAGACATAGACTGGGCGGAAGAAACTTCACATTCATCTAAAGCTCATCATTTCCTAAATGTCTTGCAGGACAATTTCATGGGTCAGATGGTAAATGCACCAACAAGAAACAAAGCGTTATTAGACCTACTGATTATCAACAATACAGACCTGATCACGGATGTGAAAATACAGGTTAATTTAGGAAACAGCAATAACTGGTCAATTAGGTTAAGTATAAATCACACAAATAGGAAAACTAAGGGGAATACAAAGACACTGAATTTCAAAAGAGCCAACTTCCCTAAACTATGATCCTTGCTAGAAGATACTTGATGGGATAAAATCTTAGGAACAAAAAACACAGGGGAAAAATGGGTATGCTTTAAGAGCATGTTAAATAAGGGTATTATCCAGTGCAATGGGAAATAAATGGGAAATAAATTTAAAAGTCATGGGTGGCTTAACTCCAATGTAAAAATACATATAAAAGCAAAGGAGAAGGCCTTCAAAAAATACAAGGCAAAGAAAGCAACAAGAAATGTAAGGGTGCAATCAGGGCGGCTAGGACAGAACATGAAAAGCACATAGCGGAGGAGAGTAAAAAAAAAATCCCAAGAAATTCTTTATAAATATATAAATTTATAAAGTATATTACTTATATATGGCCAGATGACGTCTAAGAGGACGAAACGCGTCGGGTAGGACCCCACTGCCGCCATTTGTACAATTTACAGCGCTGTTTTCAAGATTTACATGTGAGTGTATTTCCTGGTTTTTAATAAATTTGCTACATAATTTTATGGATTCACACTATGTTGCCTTTCTTTTTTCCTCCCCACCTATTGTTATTACCACCCGCTTTTTGACATCATCTTGAGGGATACGCCAGTCCAGGGTTTCATCTTAAAGACCCCCACCCGTTCAACTTTTCCGGATCCCCTACAGTGGTTCACCACCCAAGCCTGTTTGACCCGACCAGACGTATGTCTTTTTCGGGTCCAATTGATCTGGTAAGCCTTTTTATTGTCGGTGGTGGTGTTCCCCTCACGCCAGACGTCACACATTTATTGATATATTCTATATATGAAGTCACGCAACATCTATGGACCATCACTCTATATGAACTATATGGATATTTTTGTCCAATCTATACCTAGAGATTTATTGGTTCCTGGACTATACCATTTCCATTTTTATATTGGAAATCTAGGGTTGTTTTAGCGCTACACTTATTTTGTTTAATCCCTTATATGCACATATCCTACTGGCTGTGTTAGCTGCTTGCTTCCCCCTCCTTTATGGCAGCGCAGAATTATTTGGTATATTTATTTCCTTAAATAGACTCTACCTGACCTAAGATGGCTGCTAGAGTCACATGGGGTGGCAGCATCCAATCAGATAGCTTCCCCAGTGACCCTGGAAACTATAGAGGAACCATGTTCCTCTTGACTTCCTCTCCCTCTGCCGCTGTGTATGAGCGCTACCTGCAGTGGAGAAAGTAGACTGTACCTGCCTACAGTTGTGTAGGTGCCACTCGAGTTCAAGTGCAGGGCAGATCATCATTGGAGCAGGGTAGAGGAATTCAAACAATCCGGTGCTTCCTTTGGGGGTGGGTACTACAAGTCAAAATCATGACTGGAAAAGGTGACATTCACCACAGCTGAACTCTAAAAAAGGAAGGGCCTGTAAATACACCTTGCTGTAAGGACCACCAAAAGTGATTTATTTGAAAGCAGTAAATATTAAGATAATAAATAAACCATCTAAAAAGTACATGTGCAACAACATATTTTGGTTTAAGCAATTTGGTTCAAGTACGTTTTAATAAACCTAGTAACCTACTTCTGGAAAAAAAAAAAAAAAAAGAAATAAAAAGGATAACTGTACTTTAGTTAGAGTTGCCAGTCACACAGAGTATGATCAAGCTGAACCACAATATCAACGTGATTATAAATCAACGGCAGAATTTGGCATGAGCAACACAGATCAACAGCAGTTATATTCCAAATGTCAGCACACACGGAAAGTTCGTTTTTTGTCCTTTTGTGTGCATTGCTCCAGAGTGAGCAGGCAAACAGCGCTGGAAGCAAAGGAGAGAGTGTGAGGTGGTCAATTTCGTCCTTCAGCGTCGAGGGCCTGTGGGTTTGGTCCAGAGACAGGAACTCCCTGTACAGACACAGAGTCTGCTAAAGGAGAAACTTTTTCACAGAAGAGCATTTTGTTCTCTGCCACCAAGGAAAACTTACACAACAGACACACACAAGTATGGAAAATGAATATTTTCAGAAGTATGTCCTTTTTTTCCTTCTCTCAATATACAGATCTCATTTTTCCTTGAGGGTGCAGTAAAATCTGGCCAAAAAAAGGATGCCAAATACTTCTAACAGTTAGCAAGTATGTTTAACTTTGGGAATAGTGATATAGGTCACTACAGAAGTGGAACCTGATAGAAAATTGTGACACTGATCACTTCCCAGGGTTCCAGGGAAAATATTAAGACAGAATATTGTCAACTACAATGCAGATTGCTTTCAGCTCATTTAAGCAAAAGAGCAGTTTAGTTATTTAATTTTTATGCTTACAAATTTAGAAAAACGCTTGCAGACCGATCCGTTGCCAACTGGGGATTTTACCTCTTACTAACAATTTGCGACGACAGGATAATATGAAAAATACAGAGAACAAATCATTTTACACCACAGTAAAATATCGGAGGGCACTCAAGAGCCACTGGATATAATCCTTCATGATGAGTGTCCAAACATTGCTTTCACCTGGACTAGTTTAAAGACAGCTCAAGTGTCTTGAAGCATCAGTAACTACAGTAAAATTCCAGAAATGTTTCTATATTTTGGATTTAGTGGGCAAACTTCTGTCCGCTTTTAGTCATGTCTGTGTTGCTATTAAGGGCAGTGGTCATAGACAAAGAAAGTGATGTTGCATGTATCTGACATGGACACTGATAGCAAAAAAAAATGTTTTGTAGAGTGAGAAAAGCACATAAAGGAAATTTCAAGTAAGCTACACATTGTTCAGTATTTGTAGCACAACAATAAGCTTATACTACTATTCAGGGAATTTAGGAAACTCATATAATCTCTACAAGCGCAAAGCAGAAATACAAAGTGAAGCATATCTAGCCCCTGCTGCCCCCTCCTCTTTACTGTCACCTGGTATTCCTAGGAATAACAAACTTCCTGTACCTTGGTGGCTATTCTCACTTTCATGACTCCTATCCTGTACTTGAAAACCCAACATCTGCTTTAACACATTCCATAGTGATGGAATTAAAGTGATTGTTAAGCTTCAACTTTTTTTTATTAAAATAATAAACTTGTCATACTTACCTGCTCTACGCAGTAGTTTTTCACAGACAAGCCCCGATCCTCTTCTTTTGGGGTCCTCCGCCAGTGCTCCTGGCTCCTCCTTTTTAGCAAGTGCCCCCAGAGACCGTTGCTTTCTATGAGCACTCATGTGGGCTCGATCCCGAGCTGCCTTGTCTGTGTCTATAGACACAGAAAGTACAGCTCGCCTTTGCCCTGCCCCCCGCTCCCTCATCACAGAACTTGATTGACACCAATGGCTCCCACTGACATCAATCTGCCCTGTGAGGAGGGAGAGAGCTGTGAGAGCAACGCTCTTGTGCACAACGCTGAATCAATTTTTTCGTTTTTGAGTAATTCATTAATTTGTTGATTAGTTGGTTAATTTTTCAGTTTTTGATATTAACTGAAAAATCATATACAAAAACAAAACTTTTTAGATTTCAAAAGAAAATGTTTTGCTGAAATGGGGGAATTTCTAAAAAATGAATTATTTCAGTGCATAGCAACCAGCAACTGTTGAGATAATGAAGACTTTGGTGAGAAGTATATAATGTACAGTAATGTACAGTATTGTGTATATAGTGCAGGAGTCTGTGAGGCAGAGCACAGGGGTTGGGGATGTCTAATGCACAGAGTACTGCAGTCAGTGTTGGGTTTAGGATACATAACACTGGCTGCAGGGGTCCAGGGTGTGTAATGCCATGTGTTCAAGGATCAGGAGTATGTAACATTCAAAGTGCTGTAGTTTAGGTGCACATGACACACAGAGAGCACGGTCCAGAAGTACATAATGCACAGAATGCAGAGGTCAGGCGTGTGTAATGCACAAATGCAGGGGTCAGGAGTGTGTAGTGCAAAGAATGCAGGGCTCGGGAGTACATATTGCACAGAATGCAGGGGTCAGGAGTGTGTAATGCACAGAATGCAGGGGTTAGGACAGTGTAATACAAAGAATACAGGGGCCAGGAGGGTGTAATGCACAGAATGCAGGGGTCAGGAATGTGTAATGCACAGAATGCAGGGGTCAGGAGTGTGTAATGCACAGAATGCAGGGGTCAGGAGTGTGTAATGCACAGAATGCAGGGGTCAGGAGTACGTAATGCACAGAATTCAGGGGTCAGGAGTATGTAATGCATAGAATGCAGGGGTCAGGTGTGTGTAATGCACAGAATGCAGGGGTCAGGAGTGTGTAATGCACAGAATGCAGGTGTCTGCATTTTTTTATTACATTCTTTTACTACATAAAGAGTGCAGGGTTGCGGGGTGCGCTACATAAAGAGTGCAGGGTTGCAGGGTGTGCTACATACTGAGTGCAGGGTTGCAGGCACGCTACATACTGAGTGCAGGGTTGCGGGGCACGCTACGTACGGGGTGCAGGATTGCAAGGCGCACTACGTACTGAGTGCAGGGTTGCAGGGCACGCTACGCACTGAGTGCAGGGTAGCGAGGCGTGCTACGTACTGAGTGTAGGGTTGAGGGGTGCGCTATGTACAGAGTGCAGGGTTGAAGGGTGTGCTATGTACAGAGTGCAGGGTTGCGCTACATAAATAGTGTAGGGTTGAGGGGTGTGCTATGTACTGAGTGCAGGGCTGCACTACATACTGAGTGCAGGGTTGTGCTACGTACTGAGTGCTGGGTTGTGGAGTGGGGAGGGGGAGAGAGGGGGGAGAAGGGGGGAGGGAAGTGAGAGAGAGGGGGGAGAGAGGGGGAGAGAGGGGGGAGAAGGGGGGAGGGAAGTGAGAGAGATCCTAGTCCTGTCTACAGTCCCCCCTGTGGGAATGCATGTGTGACACAATACCTTCCATGCAGTGGGCAGGCCCATTTGTATAGCTGGGTGAGGAAAGGAGGTCACAGAGCTGCTCCATCCAGCGGATCTGTTTGCTGCTGTCCCTGGCTGCCTGCACCTCTTGCCCACCCGTCCTCATTCTCCGGTCAGCCTGTCCATAGTCCTGGGCTGGGAGGTCTTGTGGCTCTTCGTCCCTGCTGCCTCCTGGAGCCCTCAGCCGGGTGCTGTCCCGCAGCAAATGGTCAGGCTGCCCCTGGGCCACCAGAGTGCCGTGGGGGGAGGTGGAGTCAGCAGCATCGACAAGGAGATGCAGGGAGGCAGGGAGAAGTGAGCAGCACCAGCTGAAAAAAAGCCCCGCACCAGCGCGCCCCTGCCAGTAATTTCAATGGAGCCAAGTGCTGGAACTTGTTCTGGCACTTGGCTCCGCTCGGGAACATTGCTTTGATTTACATTGACATCAATTTCCGGTAAGGTCCTGGCGAATCCGGGCGGTTGGGAGGTATGCAAAGGTAGCAAAAGAACTGGCTTGTTTAAAGCTTAATTAAGCAATGGGCCCTGATGGACCATACACTGATCTTTTTAATAAATATCTTCTAACAGGAGAAGTTTCCCATGACTGGCAGACAGCTAAAATTGTACCTATCCACAAGAAGGGCAGCAAGGTAGAAGCTGGCAATTACAGGTCAGTGAGTTTAACGTAAGTTGTATTCAAGTTAATGGAATTACTCCTGAAAAAAGGATCATTGATCACTTAAAAGTACACAACTTGCTGGACCCAAAGCAGCATGGCTTCACTGAGGGCAGATCATGTCAGACTAATCTGATCTCATTTTGTGACTATATTACCAATGTTTTGGACTAGGGTGGTGCTGTGGACATAGCATATCTTGATTTCAGGAAGGCATTAGATACAATTCCACATAATGATCTAATACAAAAGTTGTACAAGCTAGGATTTAACCCTTTGGTGGTTCAGTGAATATGCGGTTGGCTAAAGGATAGATACCAGAGTGTAGTTGTAAATGGGGTTCACTCAGAACAGAGAGCAGGCACTAGTGGTGTACCACAAGGTTAAGTACTGGGCCCTGTTCTATTTAATCTATAGGCATGTGATGTTGGTCAAGGTCTGTCTTTTTGCTGATGACACGAAGGTGTGTAATAGGGTTGATATCCCTGGAGGTGTCTATAACATGGAACATGATTTGGCATTGCTGGAAGATTGGTCGAAGCAGTGAAAACTACAGTTCAATGTTTCTAAATGTATAATAATGCACCTAGGAAATAGGAATTTAGAGAGTACAACAGTGTTGGCCAGCACTACAGAGGAAAAGGATTTGGGGGTTCTAATTTCGGATGATTGCAAAATGAGAGTGAGACCAGGCAGTGGGAAATGAAAGTGAGGAAATGTAAGGCAAATGCCTGACGAAGGGGCCCTGTGTGGCTCCAAAACACTGTTGTATGTTTATCATGTGACCATGAAATAAAGCTTTGGACCCTTTCAAGGAATCCATAGTGTGCTGATGACATTTCTTTACTTTGATCATCCACAATTTTCAGCCTATGGTCATTACAGCACCCAGCACTACTGAACAGCCAGTTTCTTGTATGTGTGGAGGGGGAATATTGTGTTTAGGCAGTGGGAAAAGTACATAGAATTTTAGAATGCATCACCAGAGGGATCACCAGCAGGATGAAGGAGGTTCTGATTCCCCTATATAGATCTTTAGTGAGACCTCATTTAGAATACTGTGTCCAGTTCTGGAAACCACACTTACAAAAAGATATTGACAAGATAGAACGAGTCCAGAGACAGGTAACAAAAATGGTGAAAGGTCTGGGGAATAAAACATATGACTTCAGGAACTTAATATGTACAGTTTACAGGAAGGAAGGGAAAGGGGAGACATGATTGAAGCCTTTACATACATCAAAGGGGTGAATAAGGTTCAGGAGGGCAGTTTTTACAATATGAAACCAAAATAAAGAACATAGGAACATGATGACCTCAAACTAACTGGAGGAAAGTTCAAAACTAATCTTAGAAAGTATTATTTTACTGAAAGGCTAGTTGATGCTTGGAAAAAACTTCCAGCAGAGGTAGTGAGCCAGTCAACAATAAATGGCTTCAAACATGCTTGGGACAAACATAGATCAATACTCAGTAAAAAAATAAAAAAAAAAATTTTAAAAATACAAAACATGTAAAACAAACAAAAAAAAAAAAAAAACCGTCAGTCTCGATGGACTACTCAGTCTTTTTTCTGCCATCACTTTTCTATGTTTCTAAGTATAAGGGGTTAAAACCTGTAGCATTTATTTTTGTAAATCCTGTATTTAACCAACAGTTGCATTATACAAGCAAGGGTTGCACATAAAGCTTTTTACCTTAATGCATAGAATGCATTAAGGTAAAAAAAACCTTAAGGCCTTAGAACTGCTTTAAGGTGACTGTGCTATATTGTGTTGACATAAATACTGGGGTATGTTCCTATCAATCAGTAGGACAGAAGACGTGGGTAAGCTGTGAAACATCTTCAACATCACAACACAAGTCCAGCTGAATGTGACTAAGTATTACTAGCTTTACCAGCCTTCCTCAGCCTTTTCAAGACAGTGTAGCCCTTGAAATAACATTTAAATCTCAGGAAACCCTTGCTAAAATTTACTATATCTACAAGTCATGATACATTACTGTGATGATCAGTCGGAAGAAATCTACTTACAATTGTGGTCTTTGGAATGAATTATCCCCTTAGCTAAAAAGATGAATGGTGCTAGTGGGAACTTATCTGAGAGTCAGAAATTGCTCCTTGCTCAAGGAACCCCTAGCAACCTCTGGAGGAACCCAAGAGTTCCATGGAACCCTGGTTGAGAAACTAGCTATCGTATACTATGACCTGGATAAGTGAGAACCTTCACTGTTATACACCAGTTTCTCAGAATTTTCAGATTTGAATAGTCCCAGGTCACCTTGGCAACAAATGTAAAGATTTTCTGTGTAGTGTTGGATTTTCAGTAGCAGCAGAAACAAGTAGCATAAAAAAAGAATGATATAAGAACTCTTGTCTATTTTAATAGCAGGAAACCGTTATGGAATTAGGAGCAATTATAACCTGTTAACAATTTTGACTTCTTACCATCAATGAAAAAATCAGCTAACAGCTTACAGAGCACAAAGTACTGACGAGATGAGCAGACTTCTAAAAAGTTTTTGAACTTTAAAAAGTGCGAGCCCCCAAAATCAAGAATTAAGAAGCCTCACTGAAGTCAGTAGGAATCTGAACTAGAGTTTATTACAGAACAGCAACAGGTGCAAAATTGTGCAGCATGGTTTGATACCTGGGAGCTCTGCCTGAGGAAATGATTGGACTTACAAATTCAGAAATTGAGACACAGTCTGGGGAAATCTGAAAAACCATAAACAGCTCCTAGAAACTCTGGAAGCCATTACATGTTTACCTTTATAGAAATTCCTCATAGCCTGAGCCAGGCAGGTGTCAGGAGCCATTGGAATAGGACGTGAAAAGGTAAGG
Source organism: Aquarana catesbeiana (assembly GCF_042186555.1). Taxonomy (NCBI): domain Eukaryota; kingdom Metazoa; phylum Chordata; class Amphibia; order Anura; family Ranidae; genus Aquarana; species Aquarana catesbeiana. Next base: position 501,013,599 of record NC_133328.1, on the reverse strand, counting down.
AGAACAGTAGACACAGGTACAACAGAAGCATGAGTTACTTGAGGTACAAAAATTGTACCAGGAATAGTAGGATATTTCTCAGTGTTTGGGGCATGGCAGGAAAACAAAACCAAAAACAACACTGAATTCAGATTTAGCTTGGGACATCCAAATTCATGAAATTCGCTCCAAATCTAACATTGACCAAATTTCAGAATCAACCCTACTAACAACTGTGGCAATTGAACGTTCTTCCAGTTCAAATCTTTTAATACAAAAAAAGGTTAGTATTGTGAGCCCCTTAGGTAGCTGCTGGTAGAGCATGTACAATCCAGATGCTGAGCATTTTCTCTACCACATGGTCATTGTACAAACATAGACATTTGCATCATGTAAATCTGCATGTTTAGCCTTGTGGAGAAAAAGTAGGGGTGAAGCTTTTCTTAGCTAGCAATGTGTGTTTATGCATTAACACGCATTGTGTTAGGGCAGTCAAATGTACCACAATTAACCAAAATCACATGTAAGGAATTTTTGGCAGTACAACGCACTGTAGTTTTTTGCCAAGCATTGCGCTGCCCTGCAACGCACCTCCTTCTGTAATGCACATTGTGGTGCCATTCAGATTGCATGGCACCACATCTCACCAACACTTGTAACAATTGGAACTGCAAAGTCTTGCCTGAGTGGAGGATTAAGGAAGCAACCAGATGTCTATGACTTAGTTACCTATTGAGCACCTGGAAGCTGGCTTATTCCAAGAGAAAACAATAGTGATCAGCCAGGGAAATCTGTCCCAGCCAGTCCCCCAAGTATTCTCTCAACCAGGTTAAGACAGAAAATGTCAAAAAGCCATATGAACGTTCCTAGAGCAAAGGTAAGTGGACATTTTCTTATGTTTTAGCCACCTTAAGAGGCATAGAAACAGAAAAGAAAGCACATTTAATTACAGAAATTGCTTCCAATGACAGAACAATAACACGTTTTTTTTTTAGCCATTTAATTTACAAATAGCACTTGGCTGAATCCTTTTATAAATAAATAATTCAAGAGTCAGTTTGACTACTAAGCAATTATTACTGCATTATTAAATTATTGAAAACGTAAAAACAGCATGCAAAAAATAAAAATACATATTGTCTTTCCACATGTTGCTTTTTTGTCCAGTTTATTACCCATATCACAATGACTTTTCAGACGCTGCTTTTTTTCTTATTTTATTTTGAGGATAAATCTTATGCAATGCGTAGCAGTGCCAGAAATTCTTCACCTTAATTCCAGTTGGTCAGATTAGTTGAGCCCAGCACTGCTGGTGAAAGGGTCAGTGATGACATTATCCAAACTGATTCCCATTAGGAGAAAATGTCAGACATTCTTTTTAAACCAGTAAGATTTGGTTTGTGTGATATGATTTGTGTGCTGTTGCCAAAACTGCACAGATCATTGGAGCAAAGGGGAAAGGAAACATGTGACAGCATATTTATCTGTCAGGGAATAAAGTCCCAGCTATGCCCATTTTACAGAATAGGCTTTTCAAAAGCTGTGCTCGGTGATTGTGCAGCTTGCTCAAGATTCTTTATTGCTCTGTTATATTTTCAGAATGCAGCTTGTTTATCTTATAATAATGTTCTTCATTACATTTTACTCCATCCCAAGGTACATTAGGTACTGAGTATTTCAATACTGACTGCATATATTTTTTGGCTCTCATAAGTACTGCTATAACTCAAAGGCACTGCCAGTAGTGCAGGAGCACCGCAATTTCCACAGGTGAGTGGTAAAACAATGCAGTTTGGCAGTCAACACTTGATTCCACAACTAGTCTAAAGAACATATACTTATAGTTCCCATTTCATAACTGTAGATGATACGTCTTTTGTATCTGCTGTTCTTATTTTCTGGTCAGTACAGGACCTGCCTAGTAAATATAAATAGGATCACTGGTTCAATGATAGAGGACCAAGGCATTCAGGATAAACGATGTAGCAAACTCCTCTTTCTCTGTAAGTTGCTAATTGGTGGACAGTACAGTCAGTGACTGTCAATTTAGAGCACACAACATGCTGCTATCAGTAACTTACTCTGGAGTAAATTTTCATAACTACAATCCTAACTATAACTAAAATGACCAGTAATACAATAGATTGAATGAATTGCATGAAAATTGCATTTGTTAATGCTTAAAGTGAAAGTTCAGCCTAAGACTAATATCTCTTAATCTACCTGCAGCCACAATCTAAGACTAACCTATCTAGCCCTGTAAAGCAAAAATCGCTATACACACCTTTTCTGAAGCTGCTCCTGAAGTCTCCAGCGGCGGAAGCTCTGTGCAGGAGACAGCCGACAACAGCTGTGAATTGCCAGGGAAGTGACGTTACTCATAGACTTACTATGGGGCTTCTGCTGTCCCTGTCTCTCCTGCACCTGCCTTCACAGAGAAGCCGCCGCTGACAGCTCAGTGTGGGACCGGAGCCGCTTCAGAAAAGGTATGTATAGCGATTTTTGTCTTTACAGGGCTAGATAGGTTAGTCTTAGATTGTGACTGCAAGTAGATTTAGAGATTTTAGTTGTAGGCTGAACATCCACTTTTAAGGCCTCATGCACACTGGACATTTTTACAGCTGCTCCTAGGGGCCCTGCCTTTAAACTCCCCTGTATGTTATACATAAAAAAACACTGTCATTCCCAGTGCTCAGAGATCCACCACTCTCGGTAGGGGCCAGGAACAATAACCCATGAACTCCACCGGAGATGCGTGGCTGATGCCATCCTCTTCAGATGGGAAAGTCCCATAGCATACAAAACAGGAGGACGCAAATGCCTAGTGCATTACCAGTGATTTATTGTTCATAAAATATAATAAATGCCAAATGAATACTTACAAAAGTAGAAGTTTTTATGCTTTTTGATCTTCTGTTTGTTCTTTTTGTAGTCCCCTGCATGTTAGCCTATGCGCCCATGCACACATAGGCTTTTAGCAGCGTTTAGTGGCAGGAGAGTTTAGAGGCAGGAAACAGAACCCACTGCCAGTGCATCAAGGAGCAGCAGAGTTTTGGAAGAAAAACCTCTTGACGCTGCTAAACGCGTCTGGATACACTTAGCACTTCAGCGTTTATTCATTTCAATAGCCAGAATAAACTAAATTTCTAGCCAATTAAATAAATAAATGCCCAAACACCAAACGCTGCTAAAGACTGCTGAAAAAATGCAGCTTTGCTAGTAAATTTCAAATGGTTCACTGTATTCTTTGTTGCGTGGTTATATTTCAGATGAACAGAGCATTTACCTTAAAAGGAATAAAAGGAATGCACTTTATTTCAAGAATGGATTTCCCAACTCCCCATGTGTCTGTCGAAGGACATAAATCAGGTTCTCTGGGCCCAGTGGAATTTGCTTCACTTCAGAACCACAGTATGGTTTCTAAAGGTTTTATTCATTGTGCTTTTAAGAATGTACTTGAATATATCAACAATGACATCCAAATGCTCGGATTAATGATAAAAGGGGTGTTTGTCTCCTGCAAGTCTAGAAGTGGAATTTATACCAAGGAAAGACGTAGCTCATAAACGGGCAAGATGGTGACGCTTGGCCATCAAATGGACCTCAATCTATTTCCCACAGTGTTGGGAATGGAAAAAGTTAATCAACCAGGTAGCTTCCAATTTCTTTGTGTGTATCTCCCCAGCTGATTGAAATAAGAATCACTTGTACGGTATATCCTCTGCCAAGTAGGAAAAAAAATATCTTAACTCAGTTTAAGTGGGCTGCCTGTAGCTGTAGATCTCTAATGATCAAATTACAGTATGTAAATATCTACAGAAAGCATAACTGTGTGCATGCAGAGAGCAAACATTCCTTTTCGCCATAAAAATGTGATATGTACATTAATCTTCCAGGCAAGTGTTTAAATGGTATCTTATGTGTGGATACCTCCGAACAGTCCTGTAATTGGCAGGACTATCCTGCTATTTGAGGGAAATTCTGGATTCCCTGGACAATTCTACTATGCCCACTGCCCATCGCTCCTTTAATGTGTATTAAACAAATATGTGCAAAGTCCCTGACTGCTAAAAAGTATTATTAGCAGGTCGCAGCCACGGCTAACAATGCTGTGCACCCTGATGCCAGGACTTTCCCTGATAACGCTGCCCCCACCCCAGTGTGCAGTGTCAATTGAATACCTACCCTAATAAACTCACTCCCACTCCAATGTGCGGTATCAATTGAGCACCTTCCTTGATAACACCACCCACAGGATGCAATTTAAGTGGAGCACATAGTGGACCTGGGTAGTAGGGTGGACGTCTTTCTTGGTCACATGTTGGCTACAGACAGAATGGGTATCTGAGCATGGAGGCGTCTTGCAGAGCTGCTGTATGATAGGCTGTACTGTGCAGCAAAGTGGGCAGTTCTGGAGTTCTGCATAAGGGCCTAGAACATTTGCTACCCTTTCTCTTTCTAATGTGGTGTGGTGGGAATAAATGACATTGAAATTCAAGAGAGTGATTTGTGCCCAATCTTTACAAACCCACTAACACATGCCAAGGACTCATTCCTGGAATAAATATTGTCGCAACAGCATGGATGGTAAATTGATCCCTGATAAAGGCCATATGTACTGCAAATATAGACAAGACAACAAGTATATACTGAATTAACGGTTATCATAAGCCTGTGTTTGGCACTTTAAAAAGACTTATAATAAATTGTGCAAGAATGCTTTAAATCATGGAATTGCCCTTTGTTAAAGGTAAAAGATGACTTAGCAACTTACTGTTTGTCAGGCTGCACAGTTTGCAGTGCATAAAGAAGAAACCTGCGCAATGAGACAAAAAGTTGAAATCTGCTCCATTTTCCAAGGAAATGCACTCTGTTATCAAATACCTCCTACCTGTTGCTTTTTTAACTCCCTGTAACCTGATTGCGTATTTGAAATGAAAAACCGCCAGAAAAAATGACAGTGTAAAATGATTCAACCTGCCCATTTATGTGTATGCCTGTGTTTTTTCTGTTTGAATTATTACTGAACGTGTTTTTATAAATGTACTTGTTACTTTTTAATGTATCCAGCACTTCTGCTTGGTGAGATTGGAGCAGGTGTGTGACTGAAGCAGGTGTGTGCTTGTTCAGGATTAAACATGCCTGCTACCATAGAAAATCCATCATCATTTTTGAAATGTAACATTTATTCATTTTAGGCAGATGGAATAATCAGTAGTACAAATGTTGGGGATTTAGGGGAAACGAATGTACATGGTGATCATTTAAGTAGGGCAATTTTATAAAATATTGGTAGTCCTCTTTGTGTAGTGTCTAGGGACCTACTGTACAACGTATGTATTGGGGGGAGAAAATTAAAAGCTGAACCCCAGGGAGAAACATTTTCATTTAAATAATTTGCACAACAGCCTCAAAGGATCTAAATCTACTTTGTATGCAATGGGAGGGAGGGAGCCAGCGATGCTGTGGGAGAGACCCAGCAGGTCCTCCAAATACAGGCTGCCTGCAGAAAACTACTGGGGGCCAGATGCGGAACTAGTCACTCTGCACAAGGAGAGAGAGCAACAGTGACCTGGTTGTTATGTGTTCCCACACAACGTGCCTAAACTGTTATATATATATATATATATATATATATATATATATATATATATACTGTATACATTTTTTATTTTCTAATATTTCTTAACTTTTACATGTTTCTCAGAAGGAGGTGTCATGGCTGACTGTAAGTTTATATGAACAGTGTTCGAAAAAGAAAAACAGAGTGAGCATGTCCCAAGTCTGTACTTATTAACATACAGTGCAAAAAGTCCAGCCTCTACATATCCTAAACAAAAAGAACTACCTAGGATTTTTCCTTGCTGGTTAGTCCAGAATAAAGCATCTAAAAAAGGTAACTGAAATATTATTAAGTTATGCTTTGTGAATGGGGACATGTAACAAATAGAAAGTAGTTGTTATTCCAATTCGGCTGCAAAAGTGGACATACACTTTAAGTAAGAATACATATAGCTTTTGTATTCACACAATATTTATTTAACCTGGAGTTCCGCTTTAAAGTGGAAGTCCAGGCTTTTCCTAACTATACTTAAACCTGCGTCCACTCCCATTCTAAGCCTATTCTACCTTCCCTGTAAAGGAAAGATGTCTATAGTTACCTATGCTGTGGGTGCTCTGGTCCGGTCACAAGATCTCTCCAGCGGCCAGCTTCAGCAAAGAGAAGAGATCACCAACAATGGCTGTAGAGCCTGGGTGATGATGTTACAGGCTTACTATTGGGCATCCATTGTCGGCTGTTCCTCCTCTAAACTGAAGTTGGCACTTTGAGTCAATCATGTGACCAGAATGAAGCGTGCTCAGCCTAGGAGGGTATAGGCATCTTTCCTCTGCAGGGTAGTTGGAATAGAGCTTAGAATGGGAGCAGGTTTAACTATAGTTAGGATTTGACTAAAATTCCACTTTGCCTTCTTCACCTATGCACTTTTGAAACCTTGCTTGTTCTTTGCTATTGTGTCCAAAATGTTGTATGCTTATTATAATAAGCATTCTGTACAACTGTAGCAATCTCACATAGGGGTTGATTTACTAAAACTAGAGAGTGCAAAATCTGGTGGGCCTGTGCATTTTAGTCAATCAGCTTCTAACTTCAGCTTGTTTAATTAAGCTTTGATAAAAAAACCTGGAAGCTGATTGGTTTTTATACAGGTTGCACTCTACAGTTTTAGTAAATCAACCCCAGTGAGTAGGTATTGCAGTGCTCTGGGCTGTATTTACTAAAATGGCACGTGAACGCAGGACAACCATGTTAGAGGGAGAGCCTCAATTCTCAAAATAAGCTGCGATAACCATTCTCCTAATTTGTTTCCCATTTCTGTCCTCCTCTGGCCATTTGTGACTAAATTCAGCAAGATAACCATAAGGGGAGGGGTGCAAAAGAGTCAACTGATATTTTTGTTCAGGAAATATTAAACCATCTCTCCTTTTCTCTTGTTAGGTGGTCTGTGAAGTTAAAAGGCATCGAAGGAAGATAGAAGAAAAAAGATAGAAGATGGAAAAAAGAAGACTTTAAATAAAGGAATTGTCAAAAACTGTCTCTTGCCATTTTTAACATTTTTGACAGTTTTTTTGTGAAATGGTAGGGGTACTTTTGTACCTCCTTACCATTTCACACAGGGGGGCCAGGATCTGGGGGTCCCCTTGTTAAAGAGGGCTTTCCGATTCCGATAAGCCCCCCTCCCGCAGACCCCCACAACCACCGGCCAAGGGTTGTGGGGATGAGGCCCTTATCCTCATCAACATGGGGACAAGGTGCTTTGGTGGGCTACCCCAAAGCACCCTCCCAATGTTGAGGGCATGTGGCCTGGTATGGTTCAGGAGGGGGGGCGCTCTCTCATCCCCCCTCTTTTCCTGCGGCCTGCCAGGTTGCGTGCTCGGATAAGGGTCTGGTATGGATTTTTGGGGGGACCCCATGCCAATTTTTTTTAAATTTTGTAGCGGGGTTCCCCTTAAAATCCATACCAGACGGTATGAATTTTGAGGGGGATCCCCACTTTTTTTTTTTTTTAAATTTTTGGCGCAGGGTTCCCCTTAATATCCATACCAAACCTGAAGGGCCTGGTATGGAATTTAGGGGGACCCCCATGCCAGTTTTTTTTTATATTTTGGTTTGGGGTTCCCCTGTGGGGAAATCCCATGCAGTTTTTATCAATGAACTTTTATTGTCGGACCGGCAATTCATTAATAGCCACAAGTAGTTTTAAATGACTTTTTTTCCTTTGAAATGTCATTTTGCTGTCAGACTGTTCTAAACACGGGAAACATGCGCCCCTTTACAGGCATACTATAGACAGCCCCCAGGTACGAAATTTAAAGGAATATTACACTTTTATTGTTTGACTTTAAGCATTATTAAAATCACTGCTCCCGAAAAAACAGCCGTTTTTAAAACTTTTTTTTGCATTGATACAAGTTCCACTGGGGCAGGACCCAGGTCGCCAAACACTTTTTATGACAATACCATGCATATAAGCCTTTAAAATTAGCACTTTTGATTTCTCCCGTAGACTTTTAAAGGGTATTCCACGGCTTTCGAATTTGCCGCGAACACCCCAAATTGTTCGCTGTACGGCGAACTGGCGAACAGCCGATGTTCGAGTCGAACATGAGTTCGACTTGAACTCGAAGCTCATCCCTACTGGTAATGTATAAATAAAAAGTGTAAGTTGCGCTTGGGTGGAAACAATAATGATATTAAAGGGAAAAAGCTGCAAACATATTTTGTCATATAAACATAATGATACAAAATAATACAAAAAACTTTGTGCTCCCAAACAAGAAAAGTGCAGAAAATAAAAGAAAAATCTGTAATTAAAAAGTCCACAAGTGAAATGAAGTTTAGTCCCAAAAAATATATATAGAAAATGTGCAATATAGTAGTATATACAGCAGAAAAAGTGGTAACCACATCCACTCTCGAGAAAAAAATTCAAAAGGTTGTTTAAATTCCTTCACTGGGTAACACCATATAGGCTTAGCAGATCAATATGAAAGGTCATAGCAATATGCTAGACCACCATGGGATAGCTCAAAGGAGAATCTGCAGTTCTCTTTCCCTGTTTTATTTCTACAGGTTGCCATTGGTTGCTGCTCCCTTCCCTGGGCAGCAACAGCCATGGGATTGGTAGGTAAGGCCAGCAGCAGATTGGTAAAATTTGGCGGTTGGTAAGCCAGCGTGGAGGGAGCCAATAAAAGGACCTGGAGCTGGGGTCTCACTGACCATTTTTGACCAGACCACAACGGAGCACCTGCAGCATGAAGCGCCTTTCTCCATGCAGTCGCGAGGCTCTCCTATGCCATCTGTTAGAGAAGGTGGAGAGTAATGGCGGTGAGGAGTGGCTAATGCAGTGCCTGGAGGAGGAGAGCAGCTCGGCTCCACCTGTATTCACGCCCCCTGGGACGGAGGAAGGAACGGCCCCGGTCAGGGGCAGAATGAGACAACAGCCGGGAAGAAAGAAAAAGCGTCAGAGAACAGCTGCTTCTCCTCGTCTGTCAAGTGGGGAGAGAGCCGACGGTGTGGTAATACAGAGTGCACCTCGTCTGAGGAAGAGCAGCGCTACTCAGCCTTCATCTGAGGCGGCGAGTGAGCAGTTAGCAACTGTCACTGATGGTGAGAAATGTATGGTTTCTCAGGTTTCTGAAATTTCATACTTGGTTGATTCTTTATCAAATGTGTTAAAACAATTTAAAGGGGTACATGCTAGTGGTGCTAATAATATTATTAAAACACAAAGAGCACAGGTCTCTGGTGCAGGGAATGTTTTACAACCAAAAAGAATAGGTATTAGTGAATTCTCAGGGGCACAAGTTCTTGGTGCAGATTAAAATATACAGATGCGTGGTGCTGCTTTTGCAGAATGCCAGAGGGCACAGGTCACTGGTGCTGGTAATATGATGTATAATGACACTGATAAAATACATACAGGGGCACATTCATATGGTGCTATGGATAATATGCAATTCCCAGATTATATGGGTGATGTTGGCTCCATTTGACAAGTGAATTTTTTTCATTTTGAGTGAACCCGCTTTGCAGGATGAAGATAGAGAAAATTTATCCCGCTCTAAGGTTATTAACCCTCCACTGCTGGTTAACCCTCCTTTGCCTCTCAGACCCTCAGATTTAACGGTCGGGGAATCCTCTTTTAAAGAGCCCCTGCCATGTGTATTATCACCATTAGGCTTTCATTTGCCTAAGACAGTAAAAGATAAGATTTGGAGGGGTGAATTCCTTGATATATTATCATTGTTACCAGCTTCTAAGGATTTTCTGTCTAAAACAGACAAGCAGTCAGGGGATATGTCCGAGGAAGATAGGAGAAGGGCTATTCCAAAAACCTTTCAGAATTGGTTACAGGCTTTCTGCATTTATGCAGCAGTCATGGACGAACGCTTCCCTGGGAAATGTTCAGGTTTATTCCAGCATTTGGATATAATTGCTGAAGCCTTTCGCCATTTTGGAGGTTCTGCATGGTACACATATGATGCGAATTTATGCCAAAAACTAGCAGTACACCCCTCATTTCACTGGGGGTCAAAGGACGTGGGTTTGTGGTTAAATCTCATGTTACCATCGAGACCTCAGTTCACCCCTAGGTTAGCATCTAATCCGCAAACTACATTCCGTAAAGGTTTTTGCTTTGCCTTCAATGAAGGGCAATGCAAATTCCTAACAAATTGTAGGTACAAGTATGAGTGCTCCTACTGTAATGGGAGCCATGCGGCCAGTAGGTGTTTTCGTAAATCTGCCGCGACCTCTTTTCAGCCATTTCCCAGGGACGCTCATGGGAAAGGCACTGACTCCAGTTAACCTAACAAGAATGTTCCCATGGTTAGAGCACTATCCCGATTGCAGGATGGCGGCTCTACTAATTGAAGGTTTCAGGGACGATTTTTTGGTCCCTTCGTTTAAAGGAAAGGACTGTGCTATAGTCCAAAATTTGAAATCTGCCCATATACATTCTTCTGTGGTTCAGGATAAAATCTCCAAACAACTGGCGGATGGTAGAATTGCAGGCCCCTTTTCTGTTCCTCCATTTCAGGATTTTCGGCTTTCGCCGCTAGGAATAGTGACTAAGAAAGAAAGAAAGTGGCTGCTATCGTATGATACACCACCTTTCTTATCCCCTAGACTCGTCTTTAAACGATGAAGTCTCTGAAGTTGAAGCCCCAGTGTGTTATTCTATCTTCGATGAAGCCTTGGTTATGTTAAGGCATTTTGGTCAAGGATCTATTAACCTTCTATGAGGAGGTGAGTTGCCATCTAGATAAAGGAAGGCCCGTAGACGTGGTGTATCTGGATTTTGCAAAAGCATTTGACACAGTTCCCCATAAACGTTTACTGTACAAAATAAGGTGCGTTGGCATGGACCATAGGGTGAGTACATGGATTGAAAACTGGCTACAAGGGCGTGTTCAGAGGGTGGTGATAAATGGGGAGTACTCAGAATGGTCAGGGGTGGGTAGTGGGGTCCCCCAGGGTTCTGTGCTGGGACCAATCCTATTTAATTTGTTCATAAATGACCTGGAGGATGGGATAAACAGTTCCATCTCTGTATTTGCAGACGATACTAAGCTAAGCAGGGCAATAACTTCTCCGCAGGATGTGGAAATCTTGCAAAAAGACCTGAACAAATTAATGGGGTGGGCGACTACATGGCAAATGAGGTTCAATGTAGAAAAATGTAAAATAATGCATTTGGGTGTCAAAAATATGAATGCAATCTATACACTGGGGGGAGAACCTCTGGGGGAATCTAGGATGGAAAAGGACTTGGGGGTCCTAGTGGATGATAGGCTCAGCAACGGCATGCAATGCCAAGCTGCTGCTAATAAAGCAAACAGAATATTGGCATGCATTAAAAGGGGGATCAACTGCAGAGATAAAACGATAATTCTCCCGCTCTACAAGACTCTGGTCCGCCCGCACCTGGAGTATGCTGTCCAGTTCTGGGCACCAGTCCTCAGGAGGGACGTACTGGAAATGGAGCGAGTACAAAGAAGGGCAACAAAGCTAATAAAGGGTCTGGAGGATCTTAGTTATGAGGAAAGGTTGCGAGCACTGAACTTATTCTCTCTGGAGAAGAGACGCTTGAGAGGGGATATGATTTCAATTTACAAATACTGTACTGCTGACCCCACAATAGGGATAAAACTTTTTCGCAGAAGAGAGTTTAATAATACTCGTGGCCACTCATTGCAATTAGAGGAAAAGAGGTTTAACCTTAAACTACGTAGAGGGTTCTTTACTGTAAGAGCGGCAAGGATGTGGAATTCCCTTCCACAGGCGGTGGTCTCAGCGGGGAGCATTGATAGCTTCAAGAAACTATTAGATAATCACCTGAATGACCGCAATATACAGGGATATGTAATGTAATACTGACACATAATCACACACATAGGTTGGACTTGATGGACTTGTGTCTTTTTTCAACCTCACCTACTATGTAACTATGTAACTATGATCCATGTTAGCTAAGGCTGATATTAAATCGGCCTTTCGTCTACTCCCAGTCCACCCTCAAGGTTTCAACTCGTTAGGTTTTCAGTTTATGGATCAATTTTACTTTGATAAATGTTTACCCATGGGGTTCTCATTGTCTTGCTTTTATTTGGAAGCATTCTCTACATTTTTGCAATGGGTTTTATCAGAAATTTTACCTCATGGGTGTTTTCTCCATTATCTGGTTGATTTTTTATTTATTGGCCCAGAAGGCTCCTTTGATTGTCTAGAATCTTTACAGATGTTTTTCACTATTTGCGAATACTTTGGTATTCCTCTGGCACCTGAGAAAACGGTCTTTCCCTCTACTTCTATTGGATTTCTTGGAATTACTATCAATTCAGCCATTATGAAGTTCAGACTGCCATTGCACGAGCTCCAAAAAATGAGATCGTTGATCTCGTCTTTTTTGTTGAGAAAGAAGGTGCTGCTGAAGGAGGCCCAGTCATTACTGGGTCTTTTTACATTCGCAGTAAGAATTATTCCTATGGCTAGAGTGTTTTCTCGCAGGTTTTCCCTGGCCATTAGAGGTCTTAAGAACCCATATTCCCATATTCGTATCTCCTAGGGTATTAAAGAAGACCTAAAGATTTGGGATGCTTTTCTGTGTAACTTCAATGGTTCCACAGTATAGCAGCAAGAATTTATTACTAACAGCCAGCTGGGTTTCTTTGCAGATGCAGCCAGGTCGTCAGGCTTTGGAGCATTTATGAATGGTCATTGGTGTGCTAGTAAATGGCACAAGGAATGGTTGCAGAAGGATGTTCTTCAAAATCTCATCTTTCTGGAGTTATTCCCGGTCATAGTTGCTATGGTAATTTGGAGAGATGCCTTCATGAACCAAACAATCCTGGTTCACACAGATAACAAAGGTGTTTTCTTTGCTGTTAATGCATTATCCTCTAAATCAAAACCTGTGATTAAGCTACTACGCTTTCTTGTTTTACACTGCATGCGTTTTAATATTTGGTTGAAGGCTGAACACATAGCAGGTGTACGTAATAACATTGCTGATGCTTTGTCTCGTTCACAGTTCGAGAAGTTTCGGGAATTGGCTCCAGCAGCGGATCAGCATGGGACTCCTTGCCCAGACTTCTTCTGGGGCTTAATTCGGAGTTGATACTTTCCAACCTCAGAAACTCTGTATCAGAGAAGACGTGGTCAGATTATAGGCTTTCGTTGTCCAGATGGTGTTCCTTTTGTCAAGGTTTGGGTCTGGATGAGTTGATTGTGACCTCTTTTGTCTCTTTGGCATTTACATCTTTTCTAATCCAGTCACACCTCAGCCCAGCGTCTGTAAGCAAGATTCTAGCGGTGTCTCATTTTTTCTGAAATTTGCGCGTTTACCATCCCTAACTTCTTTCTTTCAAGTTAATCAAATTCTTAAAGGTTTCAAGAGGTCAAAACCTTCTCATGATAATAGGTGCCCCATTTCGGTTACGTTGTTGTTGGATCTTCTCAGAATTATACAAGAAGTATGTTTTTCGGAGTTTGAGCTCCTTCTTTTCAGAGCTGCTTTCTCTGTGGCCTTTTTTGGAGCCCTTAGGATTGGGGAATTTATGGCCATGAATAGGAGGTCTTTCTCTTTCCTTCGAAATTCTCATGTTTTGTTACATCAAGGGGCCATTAACCTTTTCCTTTGTAGGTCTAAGTCTCGGCCAGTAGGTAAGGGTCAGTGGTTTTCTTTGACAAGTTCTACCAATACAGCAATTTGTCTGGTTCTACACGTTTCTAGGTATATGGTACTCAGGCCTATTTCTGACGGTTCATTTTTTATTCATCAAGAACAGTCTTCCCTGACCAGGTACCAATTTTCAGCTGTCCTGGCCTCATGCTTGAAACGATTAAACCTTTTTGGTTTTTGTTTTTCTTCCCATTCATTTAGGATTGGGGTGGCTACTACAGCTGACTCTTTGGCTCAGAGAAATTGAGGGAAATGGGAGTGTGACAGGTATAAATTATATTTATATTTTATTATTGCTAACTTTGTCATTTTCTTTTTCAGATTTTCCCAAAACAATTGTATGGATAGTAGGGCACGCCTACGTTTTCTGGGCTGCTGAACGTGATGGAACTAGGACCTACTCCTCCAATTTAGGTCTGGACACTAAGTCATTTATGGTTTTATGGTCAGGTGTTAGGGGGTGAAGGTGGTGGAGTATTAAAAACCAATTAAGCTATTTGTCAAGCATATGGCCTTCCCCCCAAATTTTAGTCATTCATGCCGGGGCAAATGATTTAGGTAAGATGGGAACATGGGAATTATTGTGTGAAATGAAGAGGGATTTGTATGCGATAAAGCTTAAGTTCACTTCCACCATATTGGCTTTTTCTGAGATGATCCTGGGACTTTTGTGGTTGCCTTTTGGTAATCTATTCTATTTGGATAAGATTAGGAGACGACTTAATAGGACAATTCATAGATTTCTAATTTTGTCTGGTGGATTATCTTTTCGCCACTCCGAATTGGAAGGTTTTGGAAGGTTTTGTGCCAGGTTTGTTTCGAGAGGATATGGTTCATCTATCAATAATAGGCTTGGACATATTCAATATGGGTTTGCAAAATCGAATTGAGTTGGCCACGGTGGTGGGGGGGCCTCAGCCAGTAGCTCCGCAGCTGGCCTCGGCCGGTGGGGAGTAGTCGTCCAGCATTGACTTGATGGACACCACTTCATTTTGTTTAAATGTATTTATCCAAGATGGCTTTATATTTATTTAAATTATAAATTTAAATTTATAATGTTCAAGTTAGCCCCCCATGGATAACACTGTGGCCTTATAATTCCAAATAAATAAATATGTTTAAATTGATTAATGATTGATTAATGATTAATGATGTACCTTTGTGCTGGCCCATGAAAGGTCATAGCAATATGCTAGACCACCATGGGATAACTCAAAGGGGAATCTGCAGTTCTGTTTCCCTGTTTTGTTTCTACAGGTTGCCATTGGTTGCAGCAGTATCCCTGGGCAGCAAGAGCCATGAGATTGGTAGGTAAGGCCAGCAGCTGATTGGTCAAATTTGGCAGCTGGAAAGCCAGTGCGGAAGGAGCCAATAAAAGGACCTGGAGCTGGGGTCTCACTGACTGTTTTTGACCAGACCGCAACGCCCACCTGCCCTCCCTATATTCAGCAAGTCATGATGTTGTCCAAATGGGGGAGTAGTCATCCAGCATTGACTGGATGGACACCGCTTAATTTTGTTTAAATGTATTTTAGCCAAGATGGCTTTATATTTATTTAAATTTATAATGTTCAAGTTAGCCCCCCATGGATAACACCGTGGCCTTATAATCCCAAACTAATAAATATGTTTAAATTGATTAATGATGTGTGGTCTCTTTTATTACTAAATACCTTTGTGCTGGCCCATGACTCTCTTGTTATAGAAAGGTCAAAACACACTTAGAACATCAGACAACATGCGGGTCTCCTTCAATGTAGTCGTCAAAGGTGACAGGTGCTGTAACCATCTCAGGGGACACATTTGGATCTCCCTAATCACGCGTGCATCCAGGTATTTGACATACCAAAGACAAAGCAAGAAGCACCTAATAGTGTGAACGGATTAAAACTTGTTTTATTAAAAAGTAAAAAAAATTCACATTTATGTAGATAAAATTACTTATAAACAAACTCCAGAGCAACAGCAAAATGGCCTTCCACTAGCTTCCGTTTGCACGATGATGTTACAGCAGGCTCCGCCCTATGTGTTTTGTCACAACTGACATCTTCCGAGGTACCTGGTAAGGCCTGGTAATGTCCCTGGAACTTTGTAACCAACTTTTGTGGACTGTCACATCCACTCTCAGTATCTCACCTCTTTCATCATGCAAGTCCTGTATAAGTTACTTATAGTCTACACGAGCCCTCTAACACACTGTACAACTTATTTTGTTGTATAGGTGACCACTATATAGGCAGACACACAGACATGGAGAAACAGGCAAGAAACACATTAAGCATTGTTTTTCTCCTTTTAGTAAATAAACAAGCTGTAGATTTAAGAGGTTAGTCGGAGCGGAAATCACCAAAAGCATGGACCATTACGTATCATAGAATAGTTTCCTACATCTTCACCAGTGTTTTCCAAGTGTAAATTAAGCAAAACCTAAATTATATAGTGAATCCAATCAAGCCATATCATTATCATATTTTCCATTGAGATACATCAGATTAAGCCCTCACTTGTTCACAAAGGAGTAGATTACATCATATAAAATCCTCTTTTGTGAACTTTCAGAAAAAAATACCTACATCAAATGTCTATAGAGAATTGTTGACATTTATCATAACAGTGCTAACCACCAGTACAGGCACGCTTTACCTTCAATGGGTGTAAAGTGCAATGTATTTTAGCAGTTATGGAATATAGGGAGTTAATCACATGTAAAGGCATGCCAGTGCCACTAAGCTCCTCAGTAAGAAAGTCATTACATGAAACTCAGGTTCACTCTTTTTCATGCATCTTGAATTTTTTTGAGTTCCAAAGTCTAAAGTTATGATTTTTTTTCTGGTTGATTTTTTTTGTTCTTCTGTGTCCACCAGAAAGGTGCAATATTGTGATCTTTCAAAATACTAGTTAGTTGAAGTGACCTGACATTTGCAGTATTTTATTGTTCCACAACAAATACACAATTTCTCACATTTTACAACAAAAAGTGAGTATATACTGCATTTTTGAAGTGTCTTGGGTCTCCCAGTATCAGTTAATCGTATGAGAGGGGCCTCTTGCACCTTTGGAGGAAGATGGAACCACAGATTGGAACTTACGAGCACTGGTGTCAAGTAAGCAGAAGTGCAGTGATGAGGGCACCCCAATTTCACCCAGACCAGGATAGAGCAGAGTCGGGTCTAGGGTTGCCACCTCATCCCTTTAAACCGAACACATATTAATTACACAGGTTCTATGGCTAATTAAGGTGGTAATTAAACTCACTTGGTGCCTTATTTGCATTAAAATATTCTCAGAACCTGTGTAATTCATATGTGTTCGGGCGTAAAGGGAGGAGGTGGCAACCCTAGACGGGTCACAAGCCCAGTTTGGTAAGAGCCAGGCAGGAAGGCACCAAATCATGATCAGGATCAAGGTTAGAGACAAGCAGAGGTTTGCAACATGCAGGCAAGAAGGTACCGAATCCATAGGCTGGATCTTGGTCAAGGGTCCAGGCCAAAATCAGTAGCACAGATAGGCAACAGACATAAATAGGCAGCAGTAGTCCAGATGCAGATTAGATGGTCAAGCAGGATTCAGGATCAAGGATGCATGTTCCCTCGTGCCTGTGCATCCTTGAATGCTTCCATGCTGAAAACAAGTGCACTTTTATGCACATTCACATGAAAATGAGCACAATCTCTCTGACAGCTGACAAGAGGTTCCTGACACCCAATCTTTGCCCTAATCATCTGAACCAGTTTATACACAGTATCTCACAAAAGTGAGTACACCTCTCACATTTTTGTAAATATATTATTATATCTTTTCATGTGACAACACTGAAGAAATTACACTTTGCTACAATGTAAAGTAGTGAGTGTACAGCTTGTATAACAGTGTACATTTGCTGTCTCCTCAAAATAACTCAACACACAGCCATTAATGTCTAAACCGCTGGCAACAAAAGTGAGTACACCCCTAAATGAAAATGTCCAAATTGGGCCAAAGTGTCAATATTTTGTGTGGCCACCATCATTTTCCAGCACTGCCTTAACCCTCTTGGGCATGGAGTTCACCAGAGCTCCACAGGTTGCCACTGGAGTCCTCTTCCACTCCTCCATGATGATATCACGGAGCTGGTGGATGTTATTGACCTTGCGCTCCTCCACCTTCCGTTTGAGGATGCCCCACAGATGCTCAATAGGGTTTAGGTCTGGAGACATGCTTGGCCAGTCCATCACCTTTACCCTCAGCTTCTTTAGCAAGGCAGTGGTAGTCTTGGAGGTGTGTTTGGGGTTGTTATCATGTTGGAATACTGCCCTGTGGCCCAGTCTCCAAAGGGAGGGGATCATGCTCTGCTTCAGTATGTCACAGTACATGTTGGCATTCATGGTTCTCTCAATGTACTGTAGCTCCCCAGTGCCAGCCCCAGACCATGACACTCCCACCACCATGCTTCACTGTAAGCAAGACACACTTGTCTTTGTACTCCTTACCTGGTTGCCGCCACACATGCTTGACACCATCTGAACCAAAAAAGTTTATCTTGGTCTTATCAGACCACAGGACATGGTTCCAGTAATCCCTGTCCTTAGTCTGCTTGTCTTCAGCAAACTGTTTGCTGGCTTTCTTGTGCATCATCTTTAGAAGAGCTTCCTTCTGAGACGACAGCCATGCAGACCAATTTTATGCAGTGTGCGGCGTATGGTCTGGACAGGCTGACCCCCCACCCATTCAACAATGCTGGCAGCACTCATACGTCTATTTCCTAAAGACAACCTCTGGATATGACGCTGAGCACTCAACTCCTTTGGTCGACCATGGCGAGGCCTGTTCTGAGTGGAACCTGTCCTGTTAAACTGCTGTATGGTCTTGTCCACAGTGCTGCAGCTCAGTTTCAGGTTCTTGGCAATCTTCTTATATCCTAGGCCATCTTTATGTAGAGCAACAATTCTTCTTTTCAGATCCTCAGAGAGTTCTTTGCCATGAGGTGCCATGTTGAACTTTCAGTGACCAGTATGAGAGAGTGAGAGCGATAACACCAAATTTAACACACCTGCTCCTCATTCACACCTGAGACCTTGTAACACTAACGAGTCACGTGACACCGGGGAGGAAAAATGGCTAATCAGGCCCAATTTGGACATTTTGACTTAGGGGTGTACTCAGTTTTGTTGCCAGAAGTTTAGACATTAATGGCCGCGTGTTGAGTTATTTTGAGGGGGCAGCAAATGTACACTGTTATACAAGCTGTACACTCACTACTTTACATTGTAGCAAAGTGTCATTTCTTCAGTGTTGTCACATGAAAAGATATAATAAAATATTTACAAAAATATGAGGGGTGTACTTTTGTGAGATACTGTGAGATACTGTGTGTATAGAGAGAGAGAAAGGTTTTTTATCTTGTCTTTAAAGTCTCATCCATCCAGCCATCCAAATAAAGTCCTGAGAGTTTTCACCAAAATCAAGACCATTGGGATAATTACAAATGTTTTATGAAGTATAGTCGTGCAGAAACAGACAACAGTCTTCCCAAAACTATTGCACCAAGGCACAATTGTTTAAAAAAAATGTTGTGCTCGTTCCCTGGAAACACCTGAACGCCAATAAATTGGAGAGCTGTCTACATTTTATTGGCCATTTTGGGTAGTCAGGTGATAGTCAGCTGTCCAAAAACGTTTTGCCGTATAATATAACTTCTGCCACCTATATACAGTATCTCTGCATGTACTAATTATTTGAAATGCATTTTTTCTTGAAAGTAGCATCTACTTGTGCATATTTACACATGCTTTGCTTGAATTGCTCAAGCTCATAACAGGTTTTGTCATACTGTACTGTAAAAGAGAGTCTGTATAACAAAAAAAAAAAAGTTGCTGGCACATACTATTATATAACCCAGCACATTAATTGCATTGTTTTTTTTAGAGAGAATACCACTGGCAAAGTGTGCAAATTGGAATGCCCTGCCCGAGGATGTTGGGGTAAGAATGCACTGCTGGGCGTCTGCACTAACATTCCAATGGTATTTTACATAACAACTGAGCCTACATGTATTTATTTACATTTTTTGGTTAAATTTGATCACACTCTTCAGTTTAATCTCAATAGTTGTAGCAGGAAAATTCAGCACTGGATGACAGATCTAGATCTATATTAATTCAATGGAAGATCTATAGGAAATTACAAACAACATATTAATGAGATGGCTAGTGGAATGTTAGGAGCAAAAAAAATGTTAATTTTGAAAGAGAAGAAATACAAAGTAAACTACTGAAGACTTACAAACACGGGTGTCAGCTCAGACCTCACAATATAGGGATGCAACAATACATTTATTAGCTATTATCATAAAGACAAAACAGTTAAATATTTTTACACACAGGCAGTGCAATCCAGATTCGTTTTACCTGTCTATGGTCATAAGAGATGATTCATTACAAAATATAATAGTAAGTTAGCATATTATGAGTTGGGCTTCTAGAAGCCAACCCAAGGATTATACCTTGAATAAATTATTGATATATAAAAACAACATTTTATTTGTTTACTGAATTATTAGTGTCACATTGCAATGTTGACATCCAAGAGGAACAAAACACTGGAGATTGGAAAAAGAGATTTGACAAGGTTTCCAATATGTAGGTTGCTTGTGTGCCATCATCATGACCTTTATCGTGTCTAACCTGTAATTCTTCTGCTCATAACTTAGAGTAGGGTCTCTGTACCTGAATCTCCTTTAAGTCTCTCCTTGTTGGGTCTCTGGTAAAGATGTCATACTAATCAATACACCACTAAAGGCCAGATTTGTGGAGTTTACGACAAATAGTTGTCCTGTGGACAGATTCTCCTGAGCTGTGGATCTCTGCAGCTCCTCCAGAGTTAGGGCCCTTTCACACTGGGGTGGGGGCAGCGTCGGCAGTAAAGCGCCGCTATTGTAAGCGGCGCTTTACCGTCGGTATGCGGCCGATAGCGGGGTGGTTTTACCCCCCGCTAGCGGCCGAGAAATGGTTAAAAACCACCGCAAAGTGCCTCTGCAGAGGCGCTTTGCCGGCGGTGTAGCCGCGCTCTCCCATTGATTTCAATGGGCAGGATCGGTGAAGGAGCGGTATACACTCCGCTCCTTCACCGCTCCGAAGATGCTGCTAGCAGGACTTTTTTTCCCATCCTGCTAGCGCACCGCTCCAGTGTGAAAGCCCTCGGGGCTTTCACACTGGAGACAAAGCAGCGGCACTTTCGGGTCGGTTTGCAGGCGCTATTATTAGCGCAATAGTGCCTGCAAACCGCCCCAGTGTGAAAGGGCCCTTACCATGGGCCTCTTGGCTGCTTCTCTGATGAATGCTCTCCTTGCCTGTCAGTTTAGGTGGACGGCCATGTCTTGGTAGGTTTGCAGTTGTTGTTGTGCCATGCTTTTTGCATTTTGCATGTTGGATTAAACAGTGCTCCGTGAGATGTTCAAAGCTTGGGATATTTTTTATTCACTAAGGTTCTCTAACAAACCTCTGAGGGCTTCACAGAACAGCTGTATTTATATAGATTGGTTCCATTAGATTTTAGTTAGCGGTATCAGAGTAAAGGGGCTGAATACAAATGCACGCCACACTTTTCAGATATTTATTTGTAAAAAAAATTGAAAACCATTTATTATTTTCCTTCCACTTTACAATTATGTGCCACTTTGTGTTGGTCTATCACATAAAATCCCAATAAAATACATTGATGTTTTTAGTTGTAACATGACAAAATGTGGAAAATTTCAGGGGGAGTGAATACATTTTCAAGGCACTGTATATAAATGCTGAATGCATGAATAAATCAGGCAAACCAATGGACATAAATGTTTATGATAAAATGTAACAAATATAGATGTTTGGCAACTAAACCAAACTTCCAGATTGTGTGAAAAATAGAATTGGATATCTGTGGTATACAAGAATCTAAAAGGGCATGTCTTAAAAAAGTTAATCCAGAATTGTTTTCAGCCATATAACCCCTAAAGCACAGCTTAATCCACATTGTGGTGGGTGGGCATTAGCCATATGCACAGTATATTGCACACTATTGCAGACTTACCTGCAAAAGGAACCCTCTCCAACATTGGCACAGCTGCATTTTCCCTTGTTTCCACCACTGACATGTTTGCTCAGTCTTCTACCAGGTTTGGCATCCTTGGGCATCTTGACTGGTTGGCCCGGGATTACATAACTCCCGTGCATGTGTACAAGTATGGCGAGATTCGGTGCTTAGATGCCCATGCGCCTCTCAGTGATCAGTCATTAGAAAATTACTGCATGGACACAGCTGGTCATCCCAATTTACTAGGTGTGCAAGTGCAGGTGAATGCGCACTGGGGGCCCCAAGGATAGATGGGGACAATATTTGAAGAGGAAGAAAACTTCCATCGATTGTTTGTACCTATAGGTAAGCCTATAATAAGACTTACCTATAGGTACTGTAAATATCTCCTAAACCTGCACCGTCTAGGAGATATTTACTGTATATGTAGCCAATGACATCATCGGCAAATTCACCTCAAAAACCAATGGTAACAGAAACCCCAGACCTCTACCCTATATTACTTATAACAGCAGGTGTATCATCATAGGGCCATAATGTATATCCTACATTTTTTTTATTGGAGTGAAATTGTTTGATATTCAGTTTTTCTCAGTTCAAAGGGCATTTGTTAGCAAATATTACATCTAACCTGGATCCTTATTTATCTGGGCATTTTAAAGTGGACCTACATACAGTATAAATACAACTTTCCACCATTCTAATCATTCTACCACATCCTTTTAAATAATTGTTTAGTTTTGTAGTGCTTTCCTGCACTGCAAAAATGTTCCTTTGGGCCAGCTTTGCTTGAACACCAGTCCCTAAGTCCCTTTGGCTACGATCATGTCAACAGTTCACCAAAAAATCATGTGAGGGGCTGTTATGAGATCCTAAAGCTGAATTTTCTGTAACACAAGTACATTATTTTTATTTATAGCTTATCATAACAATAGAGTGTGATAATAAGAGGTGTATTTAGGTTTTGTGCTGCCCTAGGCCTGACTAAACTCGTGCACCCCCTAATTTAAATATGCCCCACCCCTTCCTGTCAAAGCCACACCCCTTTCTGTTTAAGACCCACCCGGTCATCTGTAAACCACACCCCTTCTTCTTTAGGGTCCACCTCTTCCTCTCTGTACATTAAAAGTGCCTACTTGTAAACTCCTTGAGGGCAGGGACCAATGTGAATGTACAATGCAGGCCTCAAAATTTCAAGTCATGAGCCATTAGCCAGGCCTTAAGACCCTTTTCACACTGAGGCGTTTTTCAGGTGCTTTTGGGCTAAAAATAGTGCCTGTAAAGTGCATGAAAAATGGCTCCCCTGCAGTCTCCGTATGAAAGCCAGAGTGCATTCACACTGAGGCGATGCGCTGGCAGGACGTTAAAAAACTCCTGCAAGCAGCATCTTTGGAGCGGGATTGTATATGTGCGGGAGGCGGCCGTGCGAGACTCGGGAGGACGGGGGAGGGGGACTTTTTACGTGTGTGTGTGGGGGGGGGTGCGGCTATTTTGCCGCCCCCCGCAAAATGCCGCCCTAGGCCTGGGCCTTGTTGGCCTAGGCCAAGAGACAGCACTGAGGTGTTATCCTCAATACAGACAAGGAAATGTCAAATTATGTCTGCTGCTGTAACAAAGGGGTGATTTATTTAAAAAAAAAAAAAAAAAATTTCCCCACCCACTCTTGCAGAACACAAGTCTGGCTCTATGTGATCATTTGCTCACCACAGTTTAAGGTTGCACAACTGATTGTATCATGTGACAATATCTTCTCGTTCATTACTACTACTGAACTGCATTCAGCTCAGACAAATAGTACTCCTAAATAAAGGGAAATCATGGCCGTTCATTTTTGTTGGTGGGTGCCACAGCAGGATCGACTTTGAAGTTAACTCATAGGATTAATGCTCCACAGGATTACAGGGGGATCACCATACTCACCCCTATAATTTTGAAAGGGCCGGTTTGCCTGTATAGGGGTGGAGGTTCCCTTTTTAGGTGGGTGCTTTCACCACTTCCATACAAGATATACTTTAAATACCTCTACTATTGCATGTGCCTGGTCTTCGACATCCGCAGGGACATGTCCCGCCTTTTTAGGGGGCTGCCACAACCCATAAGCTTCAGGTCCTTGTGCTTTGACAGCTTGTTTTGATCTCATTATGTGACTGTTAAAATGCTTGTTTATCAGTATTGTGGTCACTAGGGTCAACACTTTCATTGAGAGGGTATTCATATGACCCAGAGGTCATTGTTTTGTATATTTTAATCTGCAATATAAGCTATTTTAGTTTCATTGTGTATAATAAAACTGATTGTTCTTTTTTAAATAATTAATACTCATATGTCATTCATGGTACCACTTAAAGTGATTGTAAAGTCTTGTTTTTTTTCAATAGAAATAACAAACATGCTATACTTACCTGCCCTGTGCAGTGGATTTGCACACAGCAGCCCAGATCCTCCTCTTCTCTGGTCCCTCTTCTGTGCTCCTGGCCCCTCCCTCCTGTCGAGTGCCCCCACAGCAAGCAACTTGTTATGGGGGCACCCAATCTGAGTCACAGCTCCCTGTGTCCATTCAGACATGGAGCTGTGACCCGGCCCCACCCCTCTCTCTCCTGACTGGCTGACTGAATTTGATTGACAGCAGTGGGAGCCAATGGCACCGCTGCTGTGTCTCAGCCAATCAAGAGGGAGAGTCTTGGACAGCCGAGACACTCGTGGACATCGCTGGACAGAGATGGGGCTCAGGTAAGTATTAGGGGTGGCGAGGGGGGCTGCTCCACACAGAAGGCTTTTCATTTAATGCATAGAATGCATTACATTTACAACTCCTTTAACCACTTAAGGACCGGAAAGATTTGCCCCCTTAACCACTTCCAGACCAGCGGCTGCAATTACTGCGGCAGGTCGGCTCGTCTGGGCAAATCGATGTTACCTTACGTAGCTTTTCCTTTTGGCCACTAGGGGCGCGTGCGCACCCGCATCGTGTGCCCGGAGCCGTGCGAGTGCCCGGCAGGTGCGATAACCGCCACTAGTAAAAAAAAAACAAACCAATCAATATACGCTTATTGCAATTTTTTTACCAAAAATATGTAGTAGAATATATATCAGCCTAAACTGATGAAAAAATTTGTTTTTTTACTTTTTTGGGGAGATATTTATTATAGCAAAAAGTAAAAGATATTGGGGCTGATTTACGAAGCATTTGCGCCATGAGTTCCGGCGCACGCTGATGCACAAATTACATTTTCGTATTTACAAAACATATGCACTGGTAACACAGCGCAATCTCCCATTTACTATTCTCTTCCCGGCGCACAGGAGGAGGTGATCGGTACGCCACTATAGACATGGTGCACGGCATCTTTAACTGAAAATTTAAACAAGCTGGAAGTGCCAATATTATGGGTGTGATATGGGGTGATGTGAGGAAGTGTAGTGCTAACTGCCCAAGTCACAAACATGCCCAAAATAGAACGAGAAAGTATCTTTCTCTGAACAAGCCTGCAGCACCGGCAAGTGCATTTAGAACTGCGGGAGGTCAATTTATGCACTGCGCATGCTCAAACGGCATTTACGCACATTCAGATGCATTGGTTCAGTGTGCCGGCAAAATCTTAGTAAATGTCAAGCAACATAAATGCATTTACATAGGTTGAACGGGCGCACCTCTAAACTTTTTTTTTTTTTTTTTAACGCTGGTTTACTTTGCAGCTATAATGAAATGTCGGTCTGGCAATACACATAAAAGTTCATTGATAAAAACAGCATTAAGAAAAAAAACAAAATTAAGAAAAAAAAATGGCGTGGGGGTGCCCCTCAAAATCCATACGAGGCCCTTCAGGTCTGGTATGGATTTTAAGGGGAACCCCGCGCCAAAAGTTTTTAAAAAATGGCGTGGGGTCCTCCTAAAAATCCATTCCAGACCCTTATCCAAGCACACAACCTGGCAGGCCGCAGGAAAAGGGGGGGGCGAGAGACTGCCCCCCCCGAACCATGCCAGGCCCTCAACATTGGGAGGGTGCTTTGGGGTCCCCCCCAAAGCACCTTGTCCCCGTGTTGATGATGACAAGGGCCTCATCCCCACAACCCTTGCCCGGTGGTTGTGGGGGTCTGCAGGCAGGGGGGCTTATCGGAATCTGGAAGCCCCCTTTAACAAGGGGACCCCCAGATCCTGCCCCCCCCTGTGTGAAATGGTAAGTACCCCTACCATTTCACAAAAAAAGTGTCAAAAATGTTAAAAATGACAAGAGACAGTTTTGATAATTCCTTTATTTAAATGCTTCTTCTTTCCATCTTCTTCGGGTCTTCTTCCTTCTTACTTCCTTCGGTTTCTTCCTCCATCTTCTTCTTCCTCTGGTTCTTCCTCCGATCCTCTGCTTCTTGCTCCGGTGTTCTCATCCGGCATCTTCTTCCACAGCGTCTTCTTCCCCCGCTTCGTTCTCGGGCCGCTCCGCATCCATGATGGGAGGCTCCCGCTGTGTGACGCTTCTCTTCTTCTGACACTTCTTATATAAGGGAGGGCGGGGCCTGCCCCCTCTGAAGCATGGTTCCGTTATATAAGTGTCAGAAGAAGAGAAGCGTCACACAGCGGGAGCCTCCCATCATGGATGCGGAGCGGCCTAAGAACGAAGCGGGGAAGAAGACGCCGTGGAAGAAGATGCCGGACGAGAACACCGGAGCAAGAAGCAGAGGATCGGAGGAAGAACCAGAGGAAGAAAAAGATGGAGGAAGAAACCGAAGATAGAAGAAAGAAGATGGAAAGAAGAAGACTTTAAATAAAGGATTTGTCAAAAACTGTCTCTTGTCATTTTGAACACTTTTGACACTTTTTTGTGAAATGGTAGCGGTACTTTTGTACCCCCTTACCATTTCACACGGGGGGGGGTGGGATCTGGGGGTTCCCTTGTTAAAGGGGGCTTTCAGATTCCGATAAGTCCCCCGCCTGCAGACCCCCACAACCACCGGGCAAGGGTTGTGGGGATGAGGCCCTTGTCCGCATCAACATAGGGACAAGGTGCTTTGGGGTGGGGGGGCCGCAGCGCGCCCCCCTTCCCCAAAGCACCCATCCCCCATGTTGAGAGCATGCGGCCTGGTACGGTTCATGGGGGGGGGCGCTCAATCGTCCCCGCCCCCTTTCCTGACCGGCCAGGCTGCGTGCCCAGATAAGGGTCTGGTATGGATTTTGGGGCGACCCCTCACGCCGTTTTTTTTGGAGTAGGGGGTTCCCCTTGAAATCCATACCAGACCGAAGGGCCTGGTATACAGACCCCTGGAGGGTGAACCCATGCCAGTTTTTCTCGCGCTGCTTTAATAGGAAGATGTGTTTTTCCTATTGCAGGGAGCGCGAGATGTACCTCGCCGAGAACCAGCGCAATGGGATTGCGCTGGAAACATTCTCGCGGGCAGGTACTGCTGTGCGTGCGCCGGTTCACACGCTCAATTAAGGATTTATCCGGTGTACCGATTAAGGTATGACCCGCCGCAGCACATTCATCTTAGTAAATGGCCCCCATTGTGTTTTTTTCAAAATTGTCGCTCTTCTTTGGTTTATAGCGCAAAAAATAAAAACCGCAGAGGTGATCAAATACCACCAAAAGAAATCTCAGGCCATTTTTTTGCAATACAGCACTGCGTCGATTTAACTGACAATTGCGTGGTCATGTGACGCTGTACCCAAACAAAATTGACGTCCTTTTTTGCCCACAAATAGAGATCTCTTTTGGTGGTATTTGATCACCTCTGCAGTTTTTAATTTCTGCACTATAAACTAAAAAAAGAGCAACAATTTTGCAAAAAAACTATATTTTTTACTTTTTTCTATAATAAATACTCCCCAAAAAAATGTAAAAAAAACAAGTTTCTTCATCAGTTTAGGCCGATATGTATTCTTCTACATATTTTTAGTAAAAAGATCGCAATAGGCATATATTGATTGGTTTAGGCAAAGGTTATAGCGTCTACAAAATAGGGAATAGATTTATGGCATTTTTATTATTATTTCTTTTTTAATAGTAATGGCGGTGATCAGTGATTTTTACTGCGGACAGATCGAACACTTCTGATACTTTTTTGGAACCACTGACATTTATACAGCGATCAGTGCTATAATAATGCACTGATTACTGTATAAATGACACTGGCAGGGAAGGGGTTAACGCTAGGGGACGATCAAGGGGTTAAATGTGTTCCCTGGGAGGTGTTTCTAACTCTGGGGTGAGGGGACTGACTGGGAGTACAGAGAGATCGTTGTTCCTAATCACTAGGAACAGACGATCACTCTGAACTTCCCTGTCAGAATGTTTGTTTTACATTGACAGATCCCCATTCTGGCTCTTTGTGGAGCGATCGCGGGTGGCTGGTGAACATCACAGCCACCAGCCACGCGCATCGGCTCCCCCACCGCGCCCGCTGTAGCTGTTAAAGGGACCACCGTATAATGACAGGGGGGCTGGTCGGCAAGTGGTTAGGGTGATTGTAAAACATTGGGGGTTATTTATAAAAGGCAAATCCACTTTGCACTACAAGTGCAAATTACAAGTGCAAAGTGCACTTGAAATTGCACTGAAAGTGTACTTGGAAGTGCAGTGGCTGTAAATCTGAGGGGTAGATCTGAAATGAGGGGAACCTCTGCTGATTTTATTATCAAATCATGTGCAAGCTAAAATGCTGTTTTTTATTTTCCTTGCATGTCCCCCTCGGATCTACAGCGACTGCATTTCTAAGTGCGCTTTCAGTGCAATTAAGGGCACTTTGCACTTGTAGTTTGCACTTGTAGTGCAAAGTGGATTTGCCTTTCGTAAATAACCCCCAGAGTGTATTAGCACTGCTTAGACCTGGAAAAAGCAGACACAACCCCGAAAGTTTGTCCTGAAAATGTGGTTGTTAGTTCAAATAAATGGGGGGGGGGGGTTATTTCCAAAAGGCAAATCCACTTTGCACTACAAATGCAAAGTGCACTTGAAATTGCAGTCGCTGTAAATCTGAGGGGTAGATCTGAAATGAGAGGAAGCTCTGCTGATATTATCTGATCATGTGCAAGCTAAAATGCTGTTTTTTTATTTTCCTTGCATGTCTCCCTCGGATCTACAGCGACTGCACTTCCAAGTGCACTTTCAGTGCAATTTCAAGTGCACTTTGCACTTGTAGTTTGCACTTGTAGTGCAAAGTGGAGTTGCCTTTAGTAAATAACCCCCAAAGTATCACGGACAATACTCATTTGTTCATAGTACCACTTAAAAATCCCTGTTGATCAAAAAAAGTTTCTTAGTGAGTTTACTAGTACTCCTAATTAAAAGCAAGTAACATTAAGAATCTAAAATCAATTTAGGCATTGCAAGTGAATTTTAATTACATTTAAGATCCATATACCATAGCTCCCAACTGTCCCTGATTCCGAGGGACTGTACCTGATTTGGAGCAAAGTTGCTCTGTCCCTCATTCCTCCTCATTTGTCCCTCATTTTGGTCTGATCTATATAGTTATATATAAAATGCACTTTTTATCTTTCAAAAAGTGTTTCCCAGTGCTAAACCCTTCATCCAAATTCTAAATTGCTGCATCTGTACATTTTAAAATCCAATATAAAGAAATAGTGGTGTTAAAAAAAAGACCTTGTGGATTTAATTAACCTTTCTTTTGGTTAATTCTCCTTTAACCACTTACGGACCGCCCCCAGTTTTACATCGACTGTTTGAAGGAGGATATCTTTGTTATGGCAGCAGCTAGCTGCCATAACCCCGGTATCCCCTTCTTCAGCGGGTGGTCCGCTACAGGATAAAAGTAGTCTCTGCGGCGGATTCACGGCGGATTCGCCCCGAGATCACTTTTATCGCCGGCGGGAGGGGGGTGCCCTCCGCCACTTACCGGAGCCGTCGGCAGCGGCGGAGGTGATCGCGGCCTGTCGTTAGCTAGGTATGGATACGAGTGAGGGGAAGATGGCCCCCACCCGTCTCCATACAATTGCTGGGCGGAAGTGATGTCAAAACATCACTTCCGCCCACAGCTCTTAAAGGGCCATTTTTTTTAAAATAATTTTTTTAAATGACAATTTTTTTTTTATTGCATTTTACTGTAAATATGAGATTGGAGGTCTTTTTGACCCCAGATCTCATATTTAAGAGGTCCTGTCATGCTTTTTTTGCAATGCTTTTTTTAAATGCTTTTCCTTGTAATAGGAATAAAAGTGATTTTTTTTAAAAAAAAAAGTGTAAAAATAAAAAATAAAAGGTAAAATAAATAAGGAAAAAAAAAATTTAAACGCGCCCCGTCTCGACGAGCTCGCGTGCAGAAGCGAACGCATACGTGAGTAGCGCCCGCTTATGAAAACGGTGTTCAAACCACACATGTGAGGTATCGCCATGATCGGTAGAGCAAGAGCAATAATACTAGCCCTAGACCTCCTCTGTAACTTAAAACATGCAACCTGTAGAATTTTTGAAACGTCGCCTAAGGAGATTTTTAAGGGTAAAAGTTTGTCGCCATTCTACGAGCGGGTGCAATTTTGAAGCGTGACATGTTGGGTATCAATTTACTCTGCGTAACATTATCTTTCACAATATAAAAAAAATTGGGCTAACTTTACTGTTGTCTAATTTTTTAATCCAAAAAAGTTTATTTTTTCCAAAAAAAGTGCGCTTGTAAGACCGCTACGCGCAAATACGGTGTGACAGAAAGTATTTTACAGACCGGCATTTTATTCTCTAGGGCAGTGGTCATCAACCCTGTCCTCAGGGCCCACTAACAGGCCAGGTTTTATGTATTACCTTGGGGAGATGCAGACTAGAATACTGCAATCACTGAGCAGAAAATGATATCACCTGTGATGCATTTCAGTTATCTTGCAAACCTGGCATTATCAAAATGTATAATGTTTGAGGGTTCTAAGTAATTTTCTAGCAAAAAAACTGTTTTTAACTTGTACACAACAAATCTTAGAAAGGTATCTCGGTCCTTAAGTGGTTAAGGGGGTGTGGCAGGGGGCATGTCCTATGCCTACATACGTTTGGTAGTAGGTGTCCCTCATTCCCATCTGAAAATGCTGGGAGGTATGATTTACTTCAAACTACTACTAGAGGTTGTTTCCAGTTTTGAAGCACTGGTAGACTACACAAAATCTTGCAGGCGTAGCTTTTCAACACCTATTTGTCATGACCCCTTAAATGTCTATATTACAGTCATTTCCAGGATGGCTTGGATTAAAGAAGGACACAATGTTCATGTCCTGCCAGGCTTCCCTTTGGAGAACATAATAATCAAAGTGTGAACCGCAGAAGCAGCACAAGTGGCAGCACCTTACCTGAATAGCACAATACATTTCATTATATATTTAATCAGTGCGCTTACAATGACTATTATCAGCTTATGATGTGTATGTGCTAGCAGTGAGTCACTGCCCCCTCCCTGTCTCAGGTACTCATCTTCAAGCAGGCTGCCACGCGCCTAATGCACCTGATTGTCTCATCGGCACATTCCAAGCAACAAAGGAGACAGGCTGAGGCAAATCCTGGGACACTGATACACTTGTTCTATCCCCACAGGTGTAAGAACCTTCTGTTTTGTAAGCTTCTGGGTGTAGACATCCAGTAACTCTGTACATTCTTTCCTAACTTTGTACTGTCTTCTGTTTTTTAATGACACTACACTTCGGTTCAGGTAGGAACTTATAAAGATAGAAATTGGGTGATTTACGTTGGAAATCACCAGATTAAACCGTTACAGAAATTTTATTGGACCTTGGAAAAATGTTGAAGTGCCTTATTATATTATTCACAGAATCCATTGTTTTATGCAGTTGCTGGCACAGATAAAGGTGCTGCCTTTGTTAAATCACGAGTTGCCGTGAATGGCGATACAATAAGTAAATTACTTTAACATTGACATCAAATTCTGCTTGGTCAGCAAGTCACTTTTTCTCTCTGTGTCTTATGCATCATTGCTAAGGTTATTTTCCAATAATGCTCATCTTTTTTTAGTAATATATTTATCTTTTGAAAAATGAGGTTTGCATGGTTATTTATTCTGACGCTTTTTAATATGCACTGGAGGCAAATGGCTAAATAAACAATTGAAATAAATATAGAAACCAATCTGAATTAACTTTGCTGTAGTACAAGGCAGATTCTGAACAGTTGGTAAGGGTTACTGTGCTTAAGAATTAGTACTAATTCATAAGTACTCTGTATTTATTAGGGCCTGTGAGTGATTTTAAAGGGGGTTTTATTTGGTTAAAATAAAAGAGACGTTATCTTTCTCTGTTCTGTGCAGGCACTGTCTGCTTCTTCCTCCTCCAAGTGCCTTCTCAGCAAGCTAAGGGGCCACATGCTAAGGGGCCACATGCTCCCGAGTTAGGCTGTGTGCGCCCATAGACACACACAGTGCCAGTAAGCCATGCCCTGCTGCCACCTGACTGACAGGGTAAGAACCTATGAGAAGTTTTTCTAAACCCAATAAATTATTTTTTTACGATCTTGATCTTTAAAGGTGACCATACACTGCAATCAGTTAGATCCTAAATAAATTAGATTTAGTGCAAGAGCCTGTTTGTTTTCCTATATTTTGAATTAATTGTTCAAGTGCTTCTTCCTATTACCTATTTTGCCTAAATATCGAGTTGTACAGAGATTGTCCAATCAGATTGCATAGTGCATGACCATCTTAAGCCAAATTTGGAATGTAGATGTGCCATGACCCACTTGTATTTTCCAAATGATATCTATTGGGCATTATACAAGGCACATGAAAAAACACCTTTTTTCAAGACATGCTAGAGTGATCAGGAATCTTCAAAGTACGGGTCTACAGCTGTTGCGGAACTACACACATCCCATGAGGCATTGTAAAACTTTGACATTCACACACAAGACTAGGCATGATGGGAATTGTAGTTCCTGAACAACAGGAGGGACGTAGTTCGAAGACCCCTGTGCTAGACCATTATTATGCCTCCAGAATTGGGAGTGTGGCATCTAACAAACTTCTCTCTGCTGGTGGACACATGAACCTACATCTATAGATATATCTATATATACACACACACTGAAACATTGGCCCGGAAGTGAATCTGTACACAGGAAGTAGGTGTGTGTTTTGGGGCCAAATCATTTAGACATAGCCACATGACCCACACAAACACCACCCTATGTAAAAATAAATTAAAAATTATCTTAATTTTCAAATAAGGATCATCTCTTCCTCGGAGAACAGTGGCATGGTGGCATGGTGGTGGGAAGAAATTAGCAGCATTACAAGCAACTTCCTAGAGGGGTGTGATGTCATTCCTCTGTGCTGGCCACCGCTTCCGGGAACCAGATATGCGCCATGGGTACATACCTCAGTGCACACAGCAGTTGCGCATCTCACACACACATCGGTTGTGCATTTAGATGCATTTGGTGCATCTAGCTACAGGAACCCTATTTTTATGGAAATTAATAGTAAAGTAGATGCAGATTTCCAGGACTGGACTAACAAATGTTTATAGTGAAAGGCAACCGGTGTTTTCTATTAAACAAGGTCTAAATGGGCCATTGACATCCATCACAGTTGAACTTAGGAATGTGTATTTGCAAAGTTAAGCTAAATGAAGTCCTTTCTTATTTTTGCTTGGGGATAGAGTGCAGAGGGATTAGAAGTCTTGTCAATTTTGAGGGATGTCTACACCCCTGATTGGGTGAAGACACCTCCCAAATTTTGCCAATTTCTCCTTCAAATTTATTCACTTCCTGTCACATAGCCAAACAGGAAGTGAGGGTAATACCCTACCAATGTCTTTCTTGGGGACACACAGGTCAATCTAAATAGTTTCCCCATTAGGTAAATTGCACTCTAGCATTTGGCTCTGTACACCCCAAATTATTAGGTACAGTATCTTGGACTTTGGGGTTTATTTATCAAAGGCAAATCCACTTTGCACTACAAGTGCACTTGGAAGTACAGTTGCTTGAGATCCGAGGGGGACATGCAAGGAAAATAAAAAAACAGCATCTTTGCTTCTACATGATCGGATGATAGAATCACCAGTGCTTCCCCTCTGATTTACAGCGAGTACACTTGCAGAGTGGATTTGCCTTTAATAAACCCCAAAATACCTAATAATTTGAGGTGCACACAACAAAGTGCTAGAGTGCAATTTGCCTAATGGGGAGGCTAGTTAGATTGACCTGTGTGTCCCCAAGGAAAGACATTGGTAGGGTTTTACCCTCACTTACTGTTTGGCTATGTGACAGGAAGTGAAGCCAATTTTCAGAAAAGGGACACAAAGCCCAACCTAAAAAAGACAAGCAGGGGTTCTAACACTCACTTGGTTTCCCTCAAATGCCCACAATTAGAATTAGGATTGTCTTGAGCTAGATTTTAGCTCAGTGCTCTAAATCAGTGGTTCTCAACCCTGTCCTCAATTACCCCCAACAGGCCATGTTTGCAGATTTTCCTTCATCTTGCACAGGTGCTTTAAATCAGAGTTAATGGCTTGGTATTTTGGACGGCTATTTTAGCTAAGATTTTATTCCCAAAACATGTCCTGTCGGGGGTACTTGTAGACTGGGAACCACTGCGCTAAAATAAAAAATTGAATACTTACCTCTGTAATTTTCCTTTCCTGGTGCCTATCCATGGCAGTATACACACAATCCATGCATATGTTACCATGAAGGCACCAGGAATGTAGCTTTTAGACAAATCACACCTTTTTTTGTTTTGCCATGCCAATCAGCCTAGTTAAGCCGCAGCTGAGAAATATGTTGAAAATTATTTAGGGGGAGTGTAAAATGCATTACTTGCAAGCAAGGAAAGCAAAAAACACACAAATGTTAATTTGAGACACTAATAGAATATGGTTTTGAGGTCTGACTATTTTGCAGAGGAAATGAACAGCAGTTAAAAGGACTGCGCCCAAAAATGGACTGTCTCTTAAGGATTTAAATAATTATTAGTCACAACATCTTGCGGAAGATTTAGAAAAATAATGCAGCACAGACAATTAAATCAAAGTGAAACTACCTACAAACATTGACAACATGAAAAATACCCCCCCCAAAAAAAAATAAAAGTAAAAAAAAGTAAAAAATACTTGCTCTAAAACACATCTGTTTTGCAAAACACACACACACACACACACTCCATGAAACACACAATTACAAGTTCACCCAATGTAGAGACAGAACTTCAAAGTGGGTACACCTGTTAAGGATGTCCTTAAATTACTAACCCCCCCAAAAAAACTCTCTGAGCATGCCCAGAAAAATCCAATTTCTGTTCACACACAAAGAGCACAAAAAAAACAAAGTCCATGAGCATGCCCAGAACAACCCAAATGCAGCTAGCACAAAATAAGCCACCCCCTGTCCAAAATTAAGCACATCATCCAGCATGCTACAAAATTACAGATGGGGCAAACACCCCCCTGTCCAGGGGAGCAAATAAAGAACCTAACATGGGCAAAAGTTATACAACAAATACCATTGCAGTCTATGGGAACTGACTTGTTAATTTTGCTAGACCCCATTTGGCTGGCTTATATTCTAGTTATTGGCCTTAAAATGGGTAGGGGGGGCCAGGTCCCACCCATTTGGACAATTTGGACAATCCCAAAAATGAAACAAGTGCATTTAAATGCAAAATTGCGTATAATTGCGTAAAAGCTAGTAACTTGGGGGGGGGGGGGGCGTTTACTCTGCCTGTAAAGTGGTAAAGTGGTGCATCTGTACTATGTATCCAAAATGCTGCTTCAAAGATGTACAGCTTTAGAGAAAACTTACAAATCTACATCACAGCTACAAGATTTTAACCCAAAACAAAAAATAGCCTGCCCCCCCCCCCCCCCATACATACAAGGCGATTTGGGTCTGTTAAGGCTTAAAATGAGAACCCCCACTTGAAAAATACCACCCCAAACTAAAAAAATATTGTGCCCCACCCACACAATAACCCCTAGCCAAACACACAGCAAGCCAGCACATGAAAGGGGGTAGATGCTTGGGGCAGGAGGGGCTTGGGCACCCCAAAAGTCAACCACCTTGTTCCCATATTCAGGGGGACAAGGGCCTCTTCCACACAACCCTAGGCTGGGGTTGTGGGGGGCTGCAGACAGGGGGCTTTACAGAATGAGGAAAGCCCCTTTAAACTAGTGGTTACACGGTGCTTTGTGGTTGGCATTGGGCTGAGCCCAACATGCCCCAAAGGCAGCCAGCTATGTTGAGCGCATGTGGCCTTGTATGGTTCAGGAGGGGGTTGGGTGATCGCTCTTCTCGTCCCTTTCCTAGCTGGCCCTGTTGTATGCTCTGAAAAAGGATGTGGTTTGGATTGATGAAGGTAGCTCACAGCCTTTTGAGAATGGAGTGGAGTGTGGAGTTCCCCTTGAAAAGCAAAAGCTAGCCCAAGGAAATCATATACTAGACTGTTTATATATATTAAATACACTGCCACTAACTAACCTGCCTGCCTAATCTAGCTTGATCTATCTCTGTCCACAATCACACATTATACACGGCCGCTATGTAAGCAGCCTTATATAGTGTGGGGCATGGACTTAGTCGCCCTGAGCCATGATTGGCCAAAGTAGAGCGCGCTGTAATTGGCCAAAGCATGCAGGTCAGATGCATGCTTTGGTCAATCATCAGACATCAATGCACTGCGATCTCGCAGTGCATTATGGGGCATTCCGCAGTGCTCAAATTTGCCACGAATGCCCTATAATATTCGCTATATAGATATAGTCAAGTTGTATTTTTGAGGAATACTTTCAATATTGAACAGCTCTTGGTCAACCAAAATGTTAATAAACCTCAAATCTGAATATTTAAGAAAGTAAAAGTGAGGTTTTGGCTTCCTTAGGAGAACATCTACGTGTGCACAATTAATTATTAGATAACTATTAGTGTGCAGAATTATTATGCAACTGAATTAAAATGAAAATGTTCCCATCTCACTTGCTTGTTTTCATCTGTTAAAGTGAGAATAATAAAGAAACAACTCAAAATTTACAAATAAACATTTAAAAAAAAAATCAGTGATCAATATAGCCACCCCTCTTTTTAATAACAGTCATAATCCTTCCATTTATGGATTCTGTCAGCTTCTTGATCTGTTGACAATCAACTTTTTGTGTAGCAGCAACCACAGCCATCCAGACACAGAGAGGTCTACTGTTTTTCTTCACTTTAATCTTCCGTTTAAGAAGGGTCCACAAGTTCTCAATAGGGTTTAGGTCAGGTGAGGCGGCCATGTCATTATTCTTTAATCTTTAAGGCCTTTACTGTCTAGCAACGCAGGGGAGTACTTCAATGCGTGTAATAGAGCATTGTCCTGCATAGACATGGTCTTCTTGAAAGATGCAGACTTTTTCCTATACCTCTGCTTGAAGAAAGTTTCTTCTAAAAACTGGCAGTAGATTTGGAAGTTGATTCTGAGTCCATCTTCAACCCGAAAAGGTCCAACTCTAGCTCATCTTTAATAAACCCAGCCCAACCCATACCAGTACCCCACCTCCACCTTGCTGGTGCCTCAGTTGAAGTGGAGCTCTGTGCCTGTTACTGATCCATCCACAGGCCCATCCATCTGGTCCGTCAAGAGTCACTCTTACCTCGTCAGGCCATAAAACCTTTGAAAAATGTGTCTTCAGATATTTCTTGGCCCAGTCTTGACGTTTCAAATTATGTGTCCTCTTGTTCATTGGTGGTCGGATTTCAGTCTTTCTTACCATGGCCATGTCTCTGAGCACTAAAGACCATCTACTTCTGGGCACTCCAGGTAGGTTGCAGTTCTGGAATATGACAGCACTGGAGGATAATGGGTTCCTGGTAGCTTGACATTTGATTTTTCTCAAATCTTTGGCAGTTAATTTGCTGGGAAACCTCCCGCTGTCAAAATACAGTAGTGCAGCAGTAGGGATTCCCCCATCAACGCTGACTGTGTTGATGGGGAAATGGAGCAATTTTCTTTCCTTCAACCATGGGTTTTTGCATAATGTATGGCCTGCCTTAGACACAATGCTTTGACTTTTTTGACAGCTCTGCATAATATGTTTCTGTTCTATAAACAAATAAAATGTATAATAATGACAGCCACAGTTCTAATACATTTTTAAACAATGTCTTTGCCCAATTCTGAATTTTAAATTAGCATTGTAAGCATAACATTTCTTCCTCTCAAAGAAATAAACTATACAATTTCTTGCATGTTCATGAGCAATACGCAGAGGAATAAAACTATCGCAAACTTAATGCCGCGTACACACAGTCAGAATTTAGGCCTGTAAAAGACAGATTTGTTCGTCGGAAAATGCGACCACGTGTATGCTCCATCGGTCTTTTGCTGGTGGAATTCCAGCCAGCAAAAGATTGGGAGCATGGTCTCAATTTTTGGTCGGGAAAAGTTCCAATACGAAAATGTGATCGTCTGTGGCAATTCCGACGTGCAAAATCCCTATGCCTGCTCGGAAACAATTTGACGCATGCTCGGAAGCATTGAACGTCATTTTCTCGGCTCGTCGTAGTGTTGTACGTCACCGCGTTCTTGACGGTCGTAATTTCAGCAAACTTTTGTGTGACCATGTGTATGCAAGGCAACTTTGAGAGGAATCCCCTCGGAAAAGCCGTCATATCTTTTTCCAACGAGAAAACCGATCGTGTGTATGCGGCATTAGCCATTATTAACCACTTCAGCCCCGGAAGGATTTGCCCCTTTCCTGACCAGGTCATTTTTTACGATACGGCACTGCGTCGCTTTAACTGACAATTGCTATAATAAATATCCCCCCAAAAAAGAAAAAAAAACAAATTTATTCATCATTTTAGGCCGATATTTATTCTTCTACATATTTTTGGTAAAAAAATTGCAATAAGCGTATATTGATTGGTTTGCACAAAAGTTATAGCGTCTA
The DNA here is from genome assembly GCF_042186555.1 of Aquarana catesbeiana. Classification (NCBI taxonomy): domain Eukaryota; kingdom Metazoa; phylum Chordata; class Amphibia; order Anura; family Ranidae; genus Aquarana; species Aquarana catesbeiana. The sequence continues at coordinate 500,974,962 of NC_133328.1, read as the reverse complement.
CAAAATAGGGAATATATTTATGGCATTTTTATTATTATTTTTTTTTTTACTAGTAATAGCGGTGATCTGTAGACATGTGCGCCGTCAATAATTTTGTTTCATTTCGTATTAGAATTCATTCGTATTTTGTAATTCGTGTCCGAAATTTCGTATGAAATACGAATTTTCGTTAGGTTCGTTAACTTTTCGTAACAATTACGAATGTTCGTTATGATGAATATATCATTATGAGGGGCTCCCACCATCCCTGTGCTGTGCTGACTTCCTAGGTTTTTAAATTTTAAGGTTTAACTTTTGGTAACAATTACGAATGTTCATTATGATTAATTTATCATTATGAGGGGCACCCACCATCCCTGTGCTGTGCTGACTTCCTGGGTTTTTAACTTTTAGGTTCGTTAACATTTCATAACAATTACGAATGTTCGTTAGGAATTTGGATCCGAAATTCGTAAACGAAATTTCGTACAAAATTCGGAAGCATAGCAATTCGTATTTCGGATCCTCCCGAATGTACGAATTTACGGAAATTCATACGAATTTTCGATTCGTACGAAACTAATCGCACATGTCTACTGACTAGGGGAGGAGACCAATCGGTGTTCATAATTAGTATGAACACACAATCTGTCTCCTTTCCCCTGAGAGAACCGGGATTTGTGTGTTTACACACACACATCCCCATTCTTGGTCTGACATGAGCAGTCGCCGGTGCCCGGTGAACATCGCGCCCACCGTGCACGAGCGTCGGCCCCGGGGTCACGCTGCGCGCACACAGCCTGCTATAGCGTCTTAAAGAGCCGACGTATAGCTACGGTGATTTGCGCAGCCGTGCCAACCTGCCGCAGTATAACTGCGGCGGCTGGTCGGCAAGCGGTTAAACACACAATTCATTAGAGAACATGGAAAGTGTATACAAAACATAAGTAGACATGTCAGAGAAGCAGTCTTATTATTCTACCATTATCTATGACAGAATAATAGTAGTATTGGCACAAATGTCACTGTGATGATTTTACCACTGGTAGTATAGTATTTATAATTGTGATTATATAAAGTTTGCCTGAAGTTTAGAGTTACAATTACAAGTTAGATTAGGGGCTACCTTGAGGAATATATTAGTATTAAAGTCCATGTCCAGGCAAAAACCCTCAGTCCCCTAGACCCCGACTCCTCTCCATTCACAGTTTTTTAAAAACACTGCTAACCCACTTTTTACTCTCTCTGTTCGGCAGTTATGGGGCCCACCACAGAGCCCCTTCCTTTCTGCTCCATTTTCTTCACCCTCTTCATCCCGCTTTCCCCCCTCTCTCCTTTCCCCAACCCCACTTGGTCTAATCTACCCCCTTAAACACTCCATCATGGCCCATACGGTGAGTTCTCGCCCCGGCTAAAACTCCTATAACTCCTATAACGTAAATGGGAAAAAACGGGGAGAGAGAGTGGACCAAAGGTCTGGACAGGTTTCTTCAAAAAGGAACAAACTTGAAATAGCAAAACGTAAAAAGTAATCTTTATTGAAAACAATTCCACCAAAACATCATTTGAAAAAAGGAAGAAAAATACCTCCACCACATAAGTATAAAATATGTTAACATTATCAAAATTTGTGGGTCCTATAACGTAAATGGCTTCAATATAGCCTCTAAACAAGGTCAAATCTTTTATCAAATGCACTAACAACAGGTCAACGTTCTCCTACTGCAAGAGACGCACTTTCATTCTGATTCCACCCTATCCTGCTTCAAAAGATACTTCAACAGGTGGCCCAGGTGGTACAAATCCATCACAGAAGGCCAAGGGAGTCTCTATTGCCTTTCACAAAACGCTCCCTATCTAAATACATTGACCATATGTCTGATCCACAGGGAAGGTATGTCTTTGTGAAATTTGCAGTGTGAGGGACTAAATTTACGGAAGCTAACATCTACCTACCAAAAGTTAACCAAATACCATCAGCTTTGCGGTACCTAAAGACCCTAGCGGGTTTCAGGGAGGGTAAGCTCATTCTTGGAGGAGATTTCAACACCCCACTGGAGCCTCTATTAGATTCATTGGCATAACATTTAATCTCTTTCCGTAAACTCCGGGCCCTGAAGGCTATCTACAATATGCATCTCATTGATGTCTGGAAGGTGCTATACCCTAAATCTAGGAATTACACTCACTTCTCCCATGTACATCAATCAAATAGTTTTTGCAGCACCTCTGCTACTCGGAATTTGATAGCCTAGCTTTATATTAGTCATTATCCGTCCTATGTTATACTAAATAGTTTTGTTTCAAGGCCAAAGACAGAGAGTAGAGTATATGATATGATACCTTAATTGTGATGTCTATTACTTTTACAACAATGTCATTTAAATATGTTACCTTCATACCTGTTATTATATTCTGAACTTTCAATAAAATAAGATTGAACTAAAAAGTTTAACTCGGCAAGTCACGAAAGAAGAGGTAGTTGCTATGGGTAACCAAGTGAAGAAACACACTACAAGTAACCAGTCATTTGGCACGGTACCTGATTAGATGACAGGCCCTCCAATAGCAGGGGGGTGGGGGTGATCAGGACTGGTGTAGTGGGCGCAGGCTCAGCACGTTCCTCCTAATGCAAACATACAAGTTACAGTGTGCAGTGACATGGGACAAGTCGCTTTTCAGAGGAACTCTGTATTTTATTGCTGTACACAGTGAAAGATCTCTAAGTTGGGGAACTGCCTTAATGTTCAACTCTTCACATAACCACAGTCTCCATCTGGTCCCGAGCATTGATAAGCATGCACCACTCAAGTGTTACCCCATGTGCACAGGTGCATAAGACCCCGCCCACAAGTGACTGTGGATTTAGGGAAGAATTTGTGGCTTTTAGATGACCAATTTTTGTTTTTATGTAACAAGCAATTAGTTAGAAGGGATGGGGATTGAGCTAAAGGGCAGTGGGATGGGGGATTTGTTAGGATATCAGATTTAATGAATAGGATAGGTATGATAAATGTACACTGAAATATCACATGAACAGTGTATTTTTTAGTGCCAAATATATATTGGCGAAGTACAAGTATTGAAACTGGGATTTCTGATGCTCAAGTCCTGAACCTAAAGCAAATGTGCCATTTGTAAGAAGACGAAAATCCACCTTACTTTATGGTGCTGGAATCTGTAAAACATTTTGCTGAGATCTTTTATTGGTCTGTAGGTTTTTTTTAAATAAAGCTACATGAGTTGAAAACATTTTCAGCTGCCTAATCATCAATCCAATCTCTCATATATTCTTATGGAGACTCCACTAGAGGCAGAGTGGCTAAAATAAACTGATAGCATTTCCTTGTCTTCTACTTTCTAGCAAAACGTTCTATAAATATATCTGGACAGTCCATTGCTGTAGGTAAAAAACAGGAGACATAGCTATCAGCTGAGCTGCAGTTGTCATGGCCTGCTTGGAGTTTTAGGAATTTTGCAAAGAGGGTTGTGCCATGATACCCTAAACTGAAAACAATAGGTTTTGGGTGCAATTGTGCATTTCCTGTAAATACTTTGATCTTCAATCTTCAATTGAAAGACAAAATAAAAAACTCTTTATATTTGAAGCACCCTCTAGGTAGTAGGTGCTAGAGCGAGGTTGATTCACAGGCAGTGTCACTTCTCGGTAACCTTCCTCTTCCTTCTAGAAAGTGCTGGAAGGAGAGGAGGGAAAGAGAGGTGGAGCTGTCTGGGGTATCTTAAGGAGCCCTGACCAATCCCCAACTTGGATTGGCAGGGGGCAGACCTCCCTAAACACCTGGAGTTAGTCCAGCTGGGCAGGAGATGTTGGGTGGAAGAGATGGAGTGAGAGAGATGTGGAGGCTGTCGGGGCCCATGGAGGGCTCCCCAATCTGGGGGAGGTGACCCTGGGCTGGGCTCAGGTGCATCCAGCAGGAGTGTCAAGATCCTGGAAGGAGAGGGACATGAGAGGGCAAGCAGAGGACAGCCGGGAGAGAACATTTCTAATTGTCCTCCATGGAGGACTACAGGTTGCAGCCGGGAGGGCTGGTGAGTGAGCACAGTCGGGAGAACTGGGAGATGGCAGTTTGAGAGATGAATGCAGAACCAGTGGAGAGAGGACTGTGGAGAAGGGCAGTGTAAAGGGGTCTTTGCAGCCGGGCTGGCTGGCAGGACCTGAAGAGAGCTATCTGGGAGAGGTAGCTGAATAAAGGAAAGCTAGCACCAGAACTTTTCTACAGTTAGTGTCAGGCCCAACCATGCGGTGCTAGCTAGTCTGTAGGAGTGATAGTCTGCAGCCAGGGAAATGTTGGTGGAGGAACAGTCTGCAGCAAGCAAAGTGCTGGAGGAGGAATGGTGAGCAACAACTGTTTGTGCTGGAGTGGAGAGTGAGATGTATATGCTGGAGAGTATATAGACGTCCTAAGCATGTTTGCACTAAATCTTTATGGGCTTCCTATATATCCCAAATCCCTATCCAAGTTCAATTTCCTCCAATAAACAAAACAAAACAACGTGATGGACTGATTTCATGTCTCTGAGTGACTGGGATGGATGTCTGGCTGGGCAGGGTGACGGGTGAACCACTACACACAGCAACCCCTACAAGGACATGGCTACATAATCAAGATTTTTTTTTTTCACAAACAGTAAAAAGCTGAAGTTAAAATGCCTTAGAACTATATACCAATATGAAATAATCATTATTATATAAATGTATTATAACTTGCCACAGTTGGCCTCTGTGCCTGCACATGCTAACAAGCATATCCCATTCCATTAAATATGCAAGTCAGGACAGCAGAGTAAAACTTAGGTCCTGGATCATCAGAAGAGATTAAAATAACCAGGATGCCAAGATTAAAAAAACTAGGAGTGTAGAGAGGGTAGGGCTACTATTTTTAAGGCCAGGTGAAGACATTTCCACCAACAGGTTACAACACATACATCCGCTCTGCAGTTACTTTACCCAACAAAAAACACAAACGCCTCTTTCATTCTCCAGGATTTTTAGCAAAAGTTAATAATGACAATTCATAAGATGTAAATGCTAATATATATATATATATATATATATATATATATATATATATATATATATATATATATATATATATATATATACACAGTATATATATATATCCACAAAAATTGTGTTGTTTAAAAAGCGATTTAACTGAGGCTTTAATTGTGTCCATCTATCAGTGCATGAGTTAGTGATGATACACCCAATTCACATGAGTCAGGGTGTGCAGAGAGTTTGGATGCTTCGCATGTAGTGGGTACTTAAGTGATTGTAAAGCTTTTTTTTAATTAAAATAATAAACATATCTACCTGCACTGTACAATGGTATTGCACAGAGCGACCCTGACTCTACTCTTCTTGGGTCCACTGCCAGCACTCTGGGGTCCTCCACTTCTCCTTGTGCCACTATAGGACACCGCTTCCTATGGGGGTGCACCTGCAAGCTCGCTCCAAACCCAGGCTGTGTGCAACTATTGACACACACAGTGTGGCTCAGCCCTGCCCCCCACTCACTGCACACAGAGGATTTTGACGGCTGCCACTGTGAGGAGAGAGTCACTGCAGATGGGCACAGCAATGAATGAAGATCGGGCTCAGTTAAGTATACAGGGGGTGAGGGGCAATACAAACGAAGAGACATTTTTTACCTTAATGCAGGGAATATATTAAGGTAAAAAATGTCCAGCCATTAGAACCACTTTATGGATTATCAGTGGTCTGTGAAGCTGCAATTTCTGCCATTTTGTTTTCACATGAGTGTTTATTGGAATATTGGAAAGACTTCCTATTGTCTCTAGCATACCCTCCAAGCTGCTGTTAGAGGGACTTTGTGTCAGTTTCCATCTACAAGATCCGAATGCTGTCAGTGTCACATTTGTCATCTAAGGATCTATATAAGTATGACCCAAATTTGTTTTTATTTCTCAGCCTCTCAAGCATGTCCCAGATTTATTTTTATTTTTTTTATTGTCTGTGACATCTTCACAAGGCTTGTAAAATCACCAGATATGGGCGCTCATTTCCTATTGTTATAGATGTAGCGGTATCCCCATAAGGGCTGCTGAGAAATGTTGTTTGTCTGTCCCCCTGCCCAGCCCTGCATTCACTCTCAGGCACTCCGAGACATAAAGCAGTCAGTGAACTTTGTTTCTTTTTTGTTTATTGAGGGGTATAACTTGGATGGGGATGGGAGCTATGGGATGCCCATCATAGATCAGTATAAACAGTGATTGGTTTTGGGACAACTATGTACACTACCTGTACATACTCCCATAGTTTCCAACATTGTAAAAAAATTCATAGGGACACTTTTTTGGCTGTAGGCGGAGTCTTATTATAATTAGGAGGCGGGGTATGCGTTTGTAGGCGTGACATAGCAAAAAAGAAAAATGCGGTGTGGTTTACGTGAAATTGTGGGCGTGGCTTATATCGGCGTGTTCAAATGGTTGTGTGGGTAGATTCTGAGATGAATGAGAGATGGAGAAAGAAAGGGGAAAAGAGGGAGGGAGGAAGAGAAAAAGAAGTAAAGAAGGAAAAAAGGAAGGAAGGAGAGAGAAGGAAGGAAAGAGGGATGGAGGGACAGCAGGCCCAGATCTACACCACAATAGAAATGTGTATTCCAGAGTTTAACAAATCAGCAGATAAAGATACTCCAAACACCTGGTGTTAGCGCTTCAATCATCCCAGCACCATGGTTGTTGTGGTGTCTGGATGATTGAAGTGCATTATTACTATTATTACATTGTAATATAGAATGAAATCATTCAACTCACCATAATCCAGAATCAGTGGGACTCCTGAGCGTGTCACCTGCAACGCCACCTGCCACCAGATACGATCAGGTTCCCCCCAGCAGAGTCCGTCCTTGCATCAGGTGCCCCCCGCAGAGTCTGTCCTTACATCAGGTGTCCCCAGCGGAGTGCCTCTTACATCAGGTGTCCCCAACGGTCATTGTTCACAGCGGAGTGCCTCTTACATCAGGTGTCCCCAGCAGGGTCCCTCTTAAATCAGTGCCCCCAGTGGACTGCCTCCTAAATCAGTGCCCCCAGCGGAGTTGCTCTTAAATCAGTGCCCCCAGCGGAGTGTTGGCTGCAGACGGAGTGTTGGCTGCTGTCTAGCTACATCTCCTCTCGTTCCTCATGTTCAGTGGACAGGGGAGGGGCCGATCCATGCAGCTACTCCCAGCTGAAGAATTGTGAACAGAGAACCCGATTCATTGGCTGCACGGATTGGCCCCTCCCCTCTCCACCGAGCACGAGGAATGAGAGGAGATGTAGCTGAACACAAAGGGAAAGCTCTTGCGGCAGCACCAGCGGCCATTTTGTTGGAGCCAGGAGCCAGAACTGCTGCAGAGCCAAACATTCACGTTTTTTCCATGGACAAAAGGCAAAATCCGGAATCGGGACGGCCCCCGATCGGGGCGAGGGTCCCAAAATCAGGATTGTCCCGGGACTGTTGACAACTATGTACTCCTTCAACTTCCTTCTGCACAAACTTACTTGAAGCTCATCACTCCTCACTCCACAAGCACATTAGGCCTGACACTGACACAGCCAGACCTCAGCAAATGCCCTTTGTAGGCTGGGACCACGGGCCCCAGTGGTGTAGCAGAAAAAGTCCTTGTGCTAGCTTCCCTAAATATAGCTACTGATCCCCGTTAGCCTTATTCGGGCCCTGCCAGCCCTCCTGGCTGCAGCTACCTCTCTCCACTGCCCCTTTAACCACAGTCCACACTTCTGGTTCTGCACTCATCTCACACTGGAAGCTCCCAGTCCTCCCAGGCGTGCCTCCCTAGTCCTCCTGAATGTGTCTCACTCACCAGCCCTCCTGGCTGCGACCAGTTGTCCTCCCTGGAATCTCTTAGCAGTGCTCTCCCCCCCAGTCCTTTCCTTGCTCTCTCTTGTGCCTCCGGTCCAGAACCTCTTCAGGTGTTCTTGAAAGTGGTCCCAACTACACCCGAGCCCTGGCCCAAGGTCACCCCACCCCCAGACTGGGGAACTCCTTCAAAGGCCCCGACAGCCTTCGCACCCTCTCACTCCAGCTCTTCCACCCAACTCCTCCCCGGCTGGGCTGACCCTGAGCATTTAAGGAGGCCTACCCCTGCCAATCCATATTGGGGATTGGTCAGGGCTCCCTAAACACCCCAGGTGGCTCCACCTCCACTCCCACCTCTTTTACAGAAAACACTAGAAGCCTCTGGAAAGAAATGGAAGGTTCTGATGATACCACCTGTGAGTCACCCAGCCCTACCCTGAGCCACTCCCAGCCCAGAATGAAAACCAACAGGACTAGCAACCAGCCAGGCCTGCTTAAATGTACCTATTCTCTCTAGCACACTACTAGAGGGTGCTACATAGACATGCCCCAAAAATGACTAATCTCCCAATTTCCCTTTCCCTACACAATCTGGTGAATTCAAAAAGGTCCTAACAACAGTTCTCTGATGGTAGTTATTTTAGGTACTACCTGCGCCTAATTCAGTCAAGCATTTCCGAGAGTGTCATCAATATCACCAACAATGTAATGTAATGGATGATCTAAGACTGGAGGACAAGCGATTGATAGCTCCACCCCTTCCATTCATACATGTTGTTGCATTCATAGAAGCTGTAGTATGGAACTGCTGGATGGAAAGGGCAGGCATAGACAACTTCTTTTATTAACCCCCTACCAAACTGAAAGATTGAAGGGGTGAGGGGAGAAAGGAAGGAGAAAGAGTTAGCACAAGGGATACAGTCCACTGACTGTAAGTTATGCCCCTTGTGCTGATTTTTCTGTTTGTGATTTTGGCTGCACTTAGGCTTTAAATGTGATTAAAGCCATTATGACTGAAAGCACTAAAATGAAGTGCACCAAGGGTCTCTCCTGCACCCTATGTGTACGAGTCTTACTCCCAAAATGCTAATCTATGTAAAAAAAATGAAATAAACTTGAAAACTATAATATTCCTATACACAATGATGTGTATATATATATTTTTTTTCCAGCCTTATAGTTGTATTTGGTCCATGACTTATTTTTTTCTACTTGCACAATTAAATAAGACCCTCTAAGGTGGACAATTGACTGTGTTAGAGCTTGTAAAATATGTGCTAAATGACAAATGTATTGATGGGTTTGCTACCATTTAAAATAGGAAAATTACTAACCATATGACTATGTTGTCCATAAATTCATACATCATTCTAATGTACATGTCAGCATAGAGTGAACTGCTTAGTTCCAAAAATTGTGTCTGTCTGAAATCTTTTTCAACAGACAATGCTGTCTTCTTTATACAAGCCTTTAATGCACAGCATGACGGTAATATATTGCTAGCTCTTTAATTGCCTATACATAAGTAGTTTAGGCTAATCAATCTTGTAAAATATCCAGAGAGCCTGTATATGTCTCTCCATTCTATTCTCTGGCTATTTTGCCATAGGCAAACCATGGGTGGACATACTTGCTGAATAGGACACTTCAGTGTGGACTGCATGTAATCATTTATAAGACAAAGGCCATTGTCAATGTGCCTTGAGGTACAACTTATCAGTAAGTCAGCAGCTCAGCAGTGTAATTTGGTGTCTACAAAAAGTTACAGTGACTAATATATTACAACTTCATGACCCACATATAAACATACCCACATTTTACAATACCACGCCAGCTATTTATGTGTTTAACTAATAATGACTTCATATAAATCAGCAGGCTATCAGTAGAATTGTATTTAGGTATAGGGAATGAGGTTTTGGTTAACTGCTGCTATGGGTTTGAGGCACATTCTGTGGATTCACAATGAATTTTTTTGGTGCTCATTTGCCCAGGATATTTTTTTTTCATTGCATTTGAATTATAAGCTTAGAAGAGCCAAAAAGGGGGTTTTGAATAAACAAGCCCATTATTATGAACAAGGGAGTAGGGAACAACCATCGTGTGTCACAGTACTAAAGCTGCTGTATAGAAAGATAGGGAAAGCTGTCAAAATGCAGAGATTATAGTCATTTAGATCTCTGATTGCTAGGCTAGCTCTTTGGGCAATAAATTTGTTATCTTTAATTTTATTGTGTGGTTGATTTGACATCAATGGTTAATATTAAACACTGTTCAACCCATAGGACATACTTTTTATTTATTTTTTTTGCTGCAAGGCTTCCTTTAAAAAAAAAAAATCAGATTTTTGTTTCAGGATGGTATTTTGGGGTTTTCATTTATTTTAGCGATACATTTAGCTAATTCTCCATGAATAAAATTGTTCTATTGTTAGCCAATTTTACAATATACTTACAGCTATGTCTCTTTTCTGTTTTTTTTTTTGTTTTTTTATTTTTCAACAGGCCCTCATCCAGGCATGCAACTTGGGTAGCCAGGAAAGGGAGTGCAGTGAGCCTGAACTGGTATCACAGAAGGCCACATGCCTTTCAGCATTTACAGGGTACCTTGCAGGGCACCTTTTTCCAATGTTAAAGCGGATCTTCACTGCATCTGAGCCGCAAATCAAAAAC